>NC_090821.1:7336096-7650818 GCF_000390325.3 Nicotiana tomentosiformis
AGAGCATTACAATGCTATATTGCAAAATAAACTTCTACAAAAGTGTGAAGATCTAGGAAATTTTACTATACCTTGCTATTTAGGCTCTATTAATTTTGATAAATCTTTATGTTATTTTGGTGGCTCAATTAACTTAATGCCTTTATCTATTTATAGGAAACTGGAGAAGGAGATTGGAGAGATAAAGTCAGTGCCAATATCTTTGTAGCTGGCAGACCAAATGACTCTGATACCCGATGAGATAGTGGAAGATGTCTTAGTTCAGGTAGATAAGTTCATATTTCATGTAGATTTTATAGTAGTGAATATAGAGGAGAAAGAAGAGGCCCTCTTATCTTAGGAAGACTATTCTTAGCAATAGGTAGAGCAATATTAGATATACACGAGAGAAAGATCATGCTTAGAGTGGGTGAGGAGACTGTAACTTTCGAGATAAAGGTAGAAATATGGGTGTAAAAGGAGAGGCCAGCTGCAAGTGTTGAGTGGAGACTGAAGGGCTCAAAAGAGAAGGCATCAGCGAGTGAGAAATAAAAGTGTGGGGTGCACCCCAAGAAGGCGGAGAAGAAGCTATCTACATGGATGTGCGCATTAGTTTGAAGGCGAGGAATGGATCCCGACTTCGACTCAGACCCCGACTAGAGATTCAGGGAAGTTTTCTTTACCTTATGCTTTTTAATTGTGTGCCATGGGGACATACCACAACTTAAAGTGTGGGGTGGGGGATATGTTGTATTTTGTATGTATGTGTTAGTTTAGTTTTTGTTTTAGTAGTTAGAGATAGAAAACAAATTGACAAAAAAACCATAAAAATTGGAAAACATTTCGATTTTTCCCGACGATGGATATCATTCGACGTGTTTCTTGAGGGATTAAAGTCAAAAGAAAGGAAAATGATTTTCTTTTGGTAGGTAGTGTAATAAGTCCTCCTTGGTTTTTTTTTGTGTCGTGGTTCTTTTTCAAGGGTTTTGTTTGAACCGAGTGTAGTTAGTGTTTTATTTTGTTAGTAGTAGTAAACCTTGTGCTATGAATTGAATTGAAAGCAATATCTCTTAACTTTATTATGCCTTGAGAATAGTGAGTGCTTTAGTTGTGACACTTAGGCTCAGTTTTTGACTCTCGTATAAGTACCTTAAATTGTATGATCTTAACTCTGCTTAACTGCTTTGACTAAAGTGTCTTGATGAGTCCGATCCTGAGTGAGTTATGTGCCATGTGTGTGAGATTTTGTGTATTTTGTGCATCGCATTCGATGTCTAGAACTTGCCCCGTGTGTTTGCAAAGCGAAATGGTAGTTTTGTTCAGTCGTGGAAGTGATATAGAAATTTCTTTGTTGAGCCAGTTATAAACTATTACCCACTTAATTGTTATGTATCTTAGTTAACCCCGTTGAGCCTGTAATCCTATTTCTTTGGAAACCACATTACAAGACTTACCCATTTGTTTGAATTGACCATCTATTAGGACCTTTTCACCTCTCGTGAGCACTTGAATGTGATATGAACTTTGCAAAAGTTGAAGTGTGGGGTGATTGGGTTGGCTTTTGAGTGGAACTGATAAAATACAGAGAAAGGTGCATTGTTTTAAAAAGTAAGAGCCACTTAAATTGAAAAAGAAAGAAAAAAATAATTGTATGATTGTGAAAAATATTCCTTGATAGTTGTAACTCTTAATGTAATTGTGCTTAAAGAAGCTGGGAGTTGATATATATTGATTTAAGGGTGGAGTTATGGTTTGACATAAGTGTGGGGTTTTGAACGATTAAGTGTATGTATTAAAGTGCTTAGGGAGGTGTAGTCACTCTTATATCCAGATGTATCCTACCCACCCCGCAGCCTACATTACAACCAATTAAAGTCCTACTTGATCCTTGACTGAAAGAGCTCGATTAATAGAGTAGTACACTACGGGCAAGCCTATGGTTCATCTTTTGTAGAATATGAATGTTGTTTTTGAGAGTGAGTGAATTCTTTCTATCTTAAATTCCTAATTGTTCTTAATTTTTATTGTGTGCGGAACTACTCTCAATTATTGTGTGAGGGCACTTGATTCACGAAGAAAAGGTAATGTAGTTGACCTCTGTGTTAGAGTAAGTTAGCGGGTTGTGAAAAATGCGTGGTGGTTTTGAGTCAAATCTTGAGATAAAGATGTTACAGTATTGTACTTAGTCTATTTTAAATATTCTTAGTATGTTGAATTATCAGAGTTGTTTAAAAAGTTAGTGTCTGTGTGAAGTGTAGTGTGATAGCTCGAGGACGAGAAATGGTATAAGTGTGGGGTGTTGATGGTAGGCTATAATCTCATGTTTTAGTCGCTAATTGCACTCTAATTTACTGTACTTTTATTGTGTTTGAGCTTTAATTGCCAGTGTTTTGCACTTATTGTGTGTTTTATGCCTTGTAATAGTGATTACGAGCTATGTAGATGTTATAGAATGAATTTGAGTGAATTGGTGCTTTGAAGTCTGAGTAAATCCCTAGGAGATTAAACCGAAATCGTATTCGGGGGTCGAGGACCAAGTCTGGACGTCAAAACGCAAGAAAAATCCGTACTCTGAGAAAACTTCACTAGTGCGGTGCATGGGGCGCCGCGACTGCCCATTTTCCCAGATGCCTGTCACAACTAGTTCTCTGAAGTTTCCCACTAACGTCCTGCATGGCGCGTCTTCCCATGCAGCGCGCCTATGCAAATTTTACAGAGTAATTGTCCTATTTCGCGTAGGAAAAGGTGATTTCATTTGGGCCTGACCCTACTTGGTATAAATACATGGAAAAACATTACTTTCCGAACTTGTGACATATATAAGACCTAAGGAGGCTAAGGAGGAGTTGGAGAAGCAAAAGCACAAGGAGTTCATCATTCAATCCTCACTCAAGACACGAGTTTGGATCGTTTTATGTTTTCCTTTATTTTAAACATATTTGTGATGTATTGCTCCATATCTATGGAGTAGTTCACTTTAGGGTTAGATGGATTTGGTGTATTGATATTTGCTTGTGGATTATAACGCTAGTTTTTATATATCGAATCATTTTGGATGATTTAATTGTTGCATCTATATTCACATGTTCATATAATCGAGAGAGGCATAACTTGTGATATCTTTGCATTATATTGTTGGTTGAATTTATTAATTCTTCTTAGTAATCGAAAGAGGCTAGTTGAATTGTTGATTAAACCTAGTTAGGAAGATAATCGAGAGAGGTTCTCCTAAAGACCAATCCACTACGAATTCTTGCATATCTTCACCGAGCTTCATTTAGTTCATCTTGTGAGGCTGAGACTTAATCGAGATAGGAGTTTCTACTAAATGTTTGAACTAATAATTGAGTGAATTCGAGAGACTCACTTGAACATTAGAAGTGAATTAACTAGAGTTAAATCCTAGACAATTATCTTGCACCTATTTTATCAAAACCCTATTTTCTCCCATTAATAGCCTTCTTTGCTTGCTTCTTGTTCGATAGTCATTAGTCAATAACTGTAGATCCTTAGTTAATTATAGTTTTATTCACATAATTCTCAACTGTTGATCGTCTTGGATAGCAATCAAGCTTTAAACTACGAAAATACTATTTAACTCCAATCCTTGTGGATACAATATTATATTATACTATATTCGACTAGCGAGCATATTCAAGTGTGTATTTTGCACTCGTCAATATACTCTAACAACCTTTCACACCAGGTAGTAAAATATGAACATTAATGGCCATCGACCATGCTATTTCTATAATATTGGCCAAGCAGACGCATTTTAATACTCAACACTCCTACCACAAATCAAACCATCCTGAGGCTTCCCGAAAATAGTGCCAGCATATTCCGAACATCTGAAATCTTCTCGTGCTTCTCCGAGCTCGTGAAATTCTTATCAAAACCGAACTGTAACCTTGATCCCAACTTCCCATTACTATACCGCTCACTGCACCTATCTTGCCGCTATGCGAGAGTCCAAGAATTTCATCATAACCCCTGAACCACCAGTGGAATACATACTTCATCGACTAGAACCCATTTCACTCCACTTATTTCTGAAGAATAAATGCAACACACAATCAAATTCTCATAACCGCAGAAAATCAAACCTCAAGTTGTGGTCTAAACTGCCATAATTCTTCCGGGATTCATTTACATATAACTAGGCCATTAGAATCAACTACTTCCAAATCAATCCAATTACGGTGGCAGTCAAGCCCACACGTACAACCACGAATCACTTGTATATCCTTAACACACCGAAGGAACTTATTATTTCCACAACCATGATGATTTAAACCATTGCTAACTGACACAACTTCTTCCAATTTACTCTTGACTTGCCTTTAAAGTAATAATAGCTCCATTCAAACACATAACAGACCTCAAACAACACTCATCCCGATGACCCAAATCACGAGACCACATCGTCTCAATACCCATCGTCCATCTCATACCCTCCTTATGCACTCAATAGTATTCCCAACTTATACACCCCTTCTGAAAGACCCCCTGCGAACCGAGGCTCTTTCTCCCATTTCTCTAACACTGCACCATAGACACGATGATAACATAGAAATTCTCCAAGTATTCTCTACACTCTGCCGTAAAATCCAGTCCTCAGCCACATAACGGACCCAAAATCTTTAAACATCGCACTTTAATTCTTCCACCCACTAGAACCATTATTGAGAGTCACACACTCTGACATGGTCCTGAATATATAATCAAACTCTAGTGCTCTGCTAGCACATGGACACTTTCAAGAAAGGAACCGGATGAATTCTTTTCCTTGCCCATCACTTCCATAGGAAGCATAAATCTTGAGCTATGCCCAACACCTGCACATGAATCAATAAGGCGAATGCAACTCATATACGTCAAATTTCCTTATCCAAAATACTTCCTAGTCATAACTAATCTGCCAATGCACCGATAACCAGAAATCGCACAGGCACACAATCACGTGGCCCAATCATAGACGGTGAGATCCACCACTTAGCTTTACACTACAATCACTTAAATCTTGACCCCCTAACGACTTGTTCTTCTTCCTTGTTACCATGGTCCCACACCGTTGCTCAGCCAAATTTCTCATAAGTTCTTGTTGGACTAATCATAACACATCCCGAATTATCATCCATAATTGCACACTCGACCTCCTAATAGTCGTACCATCTTCTCAAAGTGATCCAAGCTCACATCATAGTGCATCCATCCCGTGTTAGGCAGAAAGTAGAATTCTTCGTAGGAACCTCATCAAAAACACGCAACCACTAACCTGCTCATCGAAAATAGCCCACATGTGTAGCCTCGTATCGTCCTCCTCCAACGTCATTTCTATAGTAACATCCATCGTGAAATCAATTAATCTCCTTGGGTCCACACTGATCCGCCAACCGTAAGAATCCCTTCATTCATTAACATCACCCAAAGGTCCAATAATATGTTATCAAGTCCTTCTCGCTATATTCAAAATTTCCTAAGCATAAAAACCACCTCAGAGATCATCTCCCTCGAACCATCAACATTGGGCTGAAATGACAGAATACTCCTCCACAAGGCGACGATAATGGTCTTGTCTCATTCGCAGGGAAAGGCATCCTGCGCCGCATCTGTATCATCAACAACTTGTCGGTGCCCAATTGATAATAAGCACTCCAAACCGTATAAGAATGAGTAGGAATGAAAAGAAGGCATAAGCTTCAACGGAATCAAATCGCACGACGAGGAATCAAGAAGAGAAGTGCTCCTAACAGCCCTGTAGCCTCTTGAAGATAAGTACAGACGTCTCTTTACCGATCCACAAGACTCTACTAGGCTTGCTCATGACTCGTGATACCTATGTGAACCTAATACTCTGATACCAAGCTAAACAATATAAACAAATATAGGTACGTGGTACAATCCTCCCCTTAACAGTAAACTTAAGCTCTCAATTATCGGTCACCTCCTCAACCAGAGTATATATGTAAAATGGCTCCCACCAGGTAGGTCGTCACAACTCAAATTCGGAAAACTCACGGATACCATGGCTTCTTGTCAAATATTACGCACGATGCTGCTGAGGCGAACGGCCCGATCCCTTAAGAGTGTTTCATGAAGCTGCCGAGGAGAACGACCCGATCACTTAAAAATATGATACAGTCGAGATGAACGGCCCAATCCCATAAGATTATGATACTGCCAAGGCAAACGGCCCGATCCCATAAGAGTTTGGTACATAATCTTGCTGAGGTGCATGACCCGATCCCATAAGAGTGTGGCATATAATCCTGCTGAGGCGAACGACCTGATCCCATGAGAGTGTGGTACATAATCATGCCGAGGCGAACGACTAGATCCCATAAGAATAAGAAGCTTTAACGGGTCCTTAAAATAGTTGAAAATTGAATAAAATTGCTTACCCAAAGATTTGAGATGAAACTCCCTCTTCAAAATCGCCTCCTACCGAGCCTAGGGTTCCAAAAATGAGAGAATGTCTAAAAAAATCCCATCTCCCAGCCCTTTTACCCGGTGCAGATGTTGCATTTGCGACACAGGGTTCGCATTTGCGGACCCTCGCAATTGCGGATAAGTGTTCGCAATTGCGAACCTAGGAAAAAATCTACAGACATCGCAATTGCGAACAAATGTTCGCAATTGCGAAACAAGGCAAAAATCTACAAGCTTCACAATTGCGAACTAAGGCAAAAATCTGCAATCTTCGCAATTGCGATACTTGAGCACCAGCAACACCAACAATCTTTTCTGATACGGAAATGGGCATAACTCTCTCATACGACATCAAAATTCAATGATTCTTATTGGTCAAAGGTTGTTTGGTCAATATATTATCCTTTATACCCAAGAAAACAACGTCGAAATGTCAAATAAGAGCGCGACACAACCCAAATACATCTGAAACATACCCGAGGCCCCCGAGACCCCGTTCAATTACACAAATCAGTCCCAAATTATAACACGAACCTGTTCGAGGCCTCAAATCACACCAAATAATACCAAAACCATGAATCGACGCTAAAATCCTCCTTTTAACATTCAAACTTCAACGGACGTGTCCGAATTACACTTAAACATTCCGAAATGATGCCAAACTTTACGTACAAGTCACAAATCATGATACAAACCTATTCCAAGGATCAGAACCCCAAACGGACATTGATAACACCAAAGTCCACTTCAAACCAAACATAGAAAATTCTAAAACCTTCGAATTGCCAACTTTCCACAATAAGCGCTGAAATACTTCCGGACCACCTGATACTCAACCTGAACATACGCCTAAGTCCGAAATCATCATACGAACCTATTGGAACTGTCAAATCTCAATTCCGAGGTCATTTACTCAAAATTCAAATTTGATCAACTCATCCAACATAAAGCTTCTGAATTGAGAATTTTCCATCCGAATCAACTCCGAACCTCTCGAAATTCGATTCCGACAAAGAGTACAAGTCATAAAACATGAAGGGAAGCTACTAAAAGTCTCAAACCGACAAATGATCTGTTAGAGCTTAAAATGACCAATCGGGTCGTTACACTAGGGTTTTGGTAAAAATGAGATTTGACCACGGGATTGGTTATGGAATTAAGTAAAAATTATATATTTGAGTTCGTAAGGCTATGGGTGATATTTATCTTCAAAAATTTTCGGAATCCGGGCATGTGGTCCCGGGTCGGAGTAAATTTTAAGAATCTTTCAATTTGGTTTTGAGTATATATTGATTAAATTACATAATATTTGACTAGTTTCGGATTGTTCGGCACCGACTTGGGACTTTTAAAGAGGATTAGTGGACCAGAAGTGAGCTTGGGAACGAGGTAAGTCTCTTACCTAACCTTGTAAGAGGGAACTCATCCCTTTAGATATATCTTTGTTGTGTATTACTTGTGTGAGGAGCTACGTACACACGAGGTGATGAGAGTTCGTACGTAGCTATATTCCATGATATGTCCTGGTAGACTTAGATTCATATCATGCTATTAATTGTACTGTTGTGTCACATCCAAAAATACCCCATAGATGTGACTGACACCCAACTAACACTACCCGCTAGTCAAACTAGCTTATACCAAATACTTAGCATTTATTTGAGACTCAGCCGAAATAAATGCAAGATCCATCATTTTTATAATTAAATGTGAATAATTAATGATCCAAACTGTCTCATAATAGTTATAAATAATTATAACCCAAACGGAGGAATAATACTCTAGCCCAAATCACACACTAGATCATGGAGCATTTAAGAGAATTACAATACTCAAGGTTGGGTGTCTAAACCCCAAAATAAAAGACATCATAGAAATAAATGATAAAGACTCTTTTGGCAGCCTCTACGAACGATGCAGTGGCTCACCTCAATAAGTGAATCAACTCTAGCGAACTCGTCAGTTACTAGCTCTGCCGTCATGAATAGTATCTTCATGGACACGCAGGCAAGGAATGAGTTATACGTAAATATAACCCAGTAAGATCCTCGACCCGCCACTTTGAATATCCCGAAAATAAGTGTTAGAAACTACAAACACACCACAACAAGAACGATATAATAAATACGATAATTATACAATAACTCAATATATATGTATCAACGGGGTTAATAATAATTAACTAACAAGAGTATACATATCTTAACATAGCACACACTAAGGACTTGTCATAATTGCAGTGAAAGAAATTACCCAACACCTCTACGAATCCACAACGACACCACAATGCCTCAAATATGTAATGGAGCATACACAATGCTCATATGCATACACAATGCCCCAAATATACAAAGAAGCATACACAATGCTCGGGTGATGTACAAAGACATACACAATGCCCCATGGCTCACAGCCGTATCAAACGATCAAATCCAACATCATGGCTCATAGCCGTATCAAACTATCAAACTCAATATCTTGGCTCACAACCGTATCACTCCATCAAACAACTCATAAAATAATTTTTAATATTTTTCATAAAATAATTATATTCACGGCTAGTCAAAGACCACTGATCTGCCAAGCACACGCTTGTCTCAATACATGGACCAGACAGATAAAATATATTTTTCAAGACAGGTTTTGAAAAGCAAGTATTAAAGCTTAAAGACTCACTTACCTTGAAACAATTAACCTTGATCTCTCTTGAATTATTAAAGTCCACCAAGACGGCCTCCAATGGCTTCAATCTATGCAAAATATCAAATAACACATCCTAATTAGTCTAAATCTTTATAACTATTGTACAAGTCAAAGTGCATCCTCGATCAAAACTAGTTAAATCCCAAAGCAAATCACAAAATCTGATTGTCATAATATTATGAGACCAAATTTATAATCTAGCTTTAAAATCTTGGTGCCAATTGATGGGTCAAACACCTGGATTAGCACATGGAGTGCATGGTGTAGCGTGAGTACAACCAACTCAGTAAGTACCAAGACTAACTATTGGACTAAAAGTAGTGATGAGCTTCACAAAGATAGGTCAATTACAGAAAATACAATACAGGAAAATAGGCATGCTTTCAAGTTCGACATTTGAAGACAAAACAGTAAATTCATGTCAAGTTCAATTACAACAGGATATAGTATCTCTGAGAAACTTCATGATAGTGATGTATGCCAGTTAAAGTACACAGTAATGAAATCAAGTGCATGTTTTCAGAGTAACAGTCACTCAGTAGTCCCATCCATTCCAACCTCACAGTCACTCATTCCTCATAGTCACTCGGCACTCGCACTCAGTAGGTACCTGCACTCACTGTGGGTATGCATACTCCGAAGGGAATCCTTCAGCCCAAGAACTATAATAAGTCAATCGTGGCATAGATCAATAAAATATGATGCGGCGTGCAACCCAATCCCAATAAATATCCACACCATCAAGCCCTCGGCCTCACTCTGTCATCAATCTCTCCAGTATCTCAGGCTCTTAATAATCATGATAATTAGCCAAAGCAGTGATGATATAATGTATCAATAAAGAACAACAGAGACAGAGATATAATATGCGAGTAAAAACTGTGACTGAGTACAGAATGGCAATTTAACAGATAATTCAACATGTAACATGACATTTGGGGGTCCCTACAGTATCAACACATAACCTAAGCATGATTTCTAACATGATTTGCAGTTCAATTTCTATAACACATGGAGAATATACAGATAACAATGGATTATTCAACTATATAGTTCCATGGAATTGACCGAGTCACCATTACTATGGTGCATACCCACACGCCCATCACCTAGCATGTGCGTCACCTCAACATCAATCACATGACACAAAAGTTGGGGTTTAATACCCTCAGAACCAAGTTTAGAACTATTACTTACCTCAAACCGTGCAAATCCCTACTCCAACATGCCCTTGCCTAGCGAATCGGCCTCCAAATGCCTTGAATATGGCCACAAACAGTTCGATACAATCAACACGGGCTAAAGGAATAAATTCCATAAGAAAATACTAAGTTATTAATCAAAAGTCAAAAAGTCGACTCAAAAGCCGGCCCACAGTCCCACGTCTCGGAATCTAATAAATATCACAAGATTCGGAAGCCCATTCTGCCACGGGTCTAACCATACCGAATTTACCAAAATGCAACACCAAATCCACACCCAAATCCCCAATTTAAACTCTCCAAATCCCTAGCCTCAAACCCCCAAATTACACCTCAAAACAACACCATCTAGTTGGGAAATTCAATGCGAAAACATAATTATTAAATAAATTTTACCACAAGTGACTTACCTCAAGAAACCCTTAGAAAATTCTATAAAATATCGCCTAATCCCGTGTTTGGAATGTTCAAAATGAAGAAAAACCGCGAACCCTTGAATTTAAGGTTCTGTCCATCCTTTTTGCTCCTACGGAAACTTGACTGCATCTGCGGCATCACAGATGCAACAATCCTTCCGCTTCTACGGTGAACCACTGAATTGGGCCTTAGCACCTGCGGACCATGCTCTGCTCCTACGCAAATGCAGGTGCGACCCTTTTTCCCGCTCCTGCGCTGGCCTCCGCTTCTCCGCTCAACTTCTCTGCATATGCGACCACAACCTACCTCACTCCTGGCCGTATCTGCGCTCCCCAGCTCGCACCTACGACCAAAACTCCGCAGGTCCGATTACACCAGAAGACTCCCAGCTTTAGCAATCTTCTAAGTCTCATTTTTGATCCGTTAACCATAAGAAATCAACCCGAGGCCCCCCGAACCTCAACCAAACACACCAACAAGTCCTAAAATATGATACAAACTTAGTCGAGCCCTCGAATCACATCAAACAATATCAAAAACATGAATCGTGCCACAATTCAAGCCTATTGAAACTAAGGAGTTCTAACTTCTACAAACGATGCCGAAACCTATCAAAGCATGTTTGATTGACCTCAAATTTTGCACACAAGTCACAAATGACACCATTGACCTGCTCTAATTCCCGAAACCCCATTCCGAGCCTGGTATCCTCAAAGTCTACTCTCGATCAAGTTACATACCAAAAATTAAGCAGGGAATGAACAGTAAATGGGGGAACGGGGATACAACTCTCAAGACGACCGGTCGGGTCATTACATCCCCCCTCTTAAATAAACGTTCATCCTCAAAAGGGTCGAGAAATGTACCTGGAGTCTCAAACAGGCATGGATATATGATCCACATCTCCCGCTCGGTCTCCCAAATAGCCTCCTCAACTGGCTGACCTTTCTACCGCACTTTCACTGAAGCTATGTCCTTTGACCTGAACTTGCAATGCCGATCGAAAATGGCCATGGGCTCCACATCATAGGTTAAATCACCATCCAACTGAACTGGCAAGACAAGCTTGTAAGCCACCTCTCAAATCCTCTGAAGTACCCCTAAACGGCCCAATATACCGAGGGCTCAACTTGCCCTTCTTCCCGAACCTCATAACACCCTTCATGGGTGACACCTTAAGCAGTACCTTCTCCACAACCATAAAAGCAACATCACGAACCTTCCTATTGGCATAACTCTTATGTATAGACTGCGTCGTGCGAAGCTGATCCTGAATCAATTTAGCCTTGTCCAAAGCATCCTGGACCAAGTTAGTACCCAATAGTCTAGCCTCACCCGGGTCAAACTAACCCACCGGAGATCGATGTCGCCTCCCATACAAAGCCTCATATGGAGCCATCTGAATACTCGACTGGTAGCTGTTGTTATAGGCAAACTCCGCGACCGGCAGTAACTGATACCAAGAACCCCCGAAATCAATGACACAAGCGCGTATCATGTCCTCCAATATCTGAATAGTGCGCTCTGACTGTCCGTTCATCTAATGGTAAAATGTTATGCTCAAATCAACTTGGGTCCCCAACTCTTATTGTACTGCTCTCCAAAACTGCGATGTAAACTGCGTGCCCTAATCTGAAATGATGGACACTGGCACACCGTGAAGGCGAACAATCTCGCTGATGTAAATCTCAGCCAACCGCTTCGAATAATAAGTAGTCCTAACTGGAATGAAGTGCGCGGACTTGGTCAGTCGATCCATAATCACCCAAATAGCATCGAACTTCCTCGAAGTCTATGGGAGCCCAACTACAAAATACATGGTGATACGCTCCCATTTCCACTCTGGAATCTCAAGCCACTGAAGCAATCCACCCAGTCTCTGATGCTCATACTTCACATGTTGGCAGTTAAGGCACCGATCTATGAACCCCACTATATCCTTCTTCATTCTTCTCCACCAATAGTGCTGCCTCAAATCCTGGTACATCTTTGCAACACCCAGATGAATGGAATACCCTAAACTGTGAGCCTCCTCAAGAATCTACTCACGTAGTCCATCTACATTGGGCACACAAATCCGACCCTGCATCCTCAACACCCCATTATCCCTGATAGTAACATTTTTGGCATCACCGTGCTGAACTGTGTCCTTTAGGACAAGTAAATAAGGATCATCATGCTAGCGCTCTTTGATGCGATCATATAAGGAAGACCGAGAAACCACACAAGCTAGAACTCGACTGGGCTCTGAAACATCTAATCTCACGAACTGGTTGGCTAAGGCCGGAACATCAACTACAAGCGGTGTTTCACCAACAGTAATGAATGCAAGGCTATCCATACTCATCGCCTTTCTACTCAAGGCATCGACCACCATATTGGCCTTCCCGGGATGATATAGAATGGTGATATCATAGTCCTTTAGTAGCGCCAACCATCTCCGCTGCCTCAAATTTAGATCCTTTTATTTGTACAAGTGTTGGAGACTCCGATGATCCGTAAATGCATCACAAGACACAACGTAGAGATAATGCCTCCAAATTTCCAATGCATGAACGATGGCAGCCAACTCCAAATCGTGGTCGGGGTAGTTCTTCTCATGAGTCTTCAACTTACACGAAGCATAAGCAATCACTCTACCCTCCTGCATCAAGACACACCTAATACCGATCCGAGAAGTATCACAATACACTGTCTAAGAGCCTGGAGATGAAGGCAAAACTAGAATTGGAGTTGTGCTCAAGGCAGTCTTGAGTCACTGGACACCACGTGCCCCAAGAACACCACTGAACTAAGCCAAAACTCATACTTGGATAACTTAGCATAAAACTGCTACTCCCTCAGGCCGCGCAACACAATCCTCAAATGTTGGGCATGCTCCTCTTGGCTACGAGAGTACACCAGGATATCATCAATGAATACAATGACAAACAAGTCGAGATAAGGCTGAAATACACTGTTCATCAAATGCATGAATGTTGATGGGGCGTTGGTCAACCCAAAAGAAATCACAAGGAACTCATAATGACCATAACAGGTCATGAATACTGTCTTTAGAATATCCGAGTCCTGAATCTTCAACTGGTGATACCCAGACCTCAAATCCATCTTAGAGAACACCCTTGCTCCCTGAAGCTGGTCAAATAGATCATTAATACATGGCAAAGGATACTTGTTCTTGATTGTCACTTTGTTCAGCTGCCTATAGTTGATGCACATCCGCATAGTACCATCATTCTTCTTCACAAACAGAACCGGTGCACCCCAAGGCGACATACTAGGCCTATTAAACCCCTTATCAAGAAGTTCCTGAAGCTGCTCTTTCAATTCCTTCAACTCAGCCGGTGCCATACGATATGGAGGAATAGAAATGGGCTGAGTGCCAGGCACCAAGTCAATACCAAAGTCAATATCCCTGTCGGGCGGCATGCCCGACAGATCTACAGGAAACATATTCGAAAAGTTTCGCACCACCGGAACATAATCAATAGTAGGAATATCAACACCAATATCCCTTACAAAGGCCAAATAGGATAAACAACCCTTCCCAACCATCCATTAGGCTTTCAAATATGAAATCCCTCTGCTGGGAACATAATCTAGAGAACCTCTCCACTAGATCCTTGGCAACCCCGGCATCGCCAATGTCACGGTCTTAGCATGACAATCTAGCATAGCATGACATAGATACAACCAATCCATACCCAAGATCACGCCAAAATCAATCATATTAAGCAATAAAAAATCAACTCTAGTCTCCAATCCCCCAATAGTCACTACACATGACCAATATGCACGATCCACAACAATAGTATTGCCCACTGGCATAGATACATGAACAAATAAGACTAAGGACTCATGAGACATATCCTAATAACGAGTAAAATACGATGATACATACGAATAAGTGGAACCATGGTCAAATAATACAGAAGCATCCCAGTGGCATACTGAGACAATACTTGTGATCACTATATCTGAAAAACAGCATCCGGCCTGGAAGGGATAGCATAGAATCGGACCTAACCGCCACCTGATCGGCCTCCCCCTGTAGGGCGACCTCTAGCTGCCTAAGCCCCACCCCGAGCTGGCTGGGCAGTTGGCGAAGTAATTAGTGCTGAAGTCGCAGCCTAAATCCTATGTTGAACTGGACCTCCCAACCGATGGGGACACTGTCTCCATATATGCCCAAACTCCCTGCACTCGAAGCAAGTCCCCGGTAATGGTGGTGGTGACTAAATCGGGCCCCAAGTACCAGAGTAACTTCTAGAAGGGCCTGGCATAGATGAACCCTGAACTGATAGAGCACGGGATGAACTCTGAGCTGGAAGGGCACTGAGAGATGACTGACCCTGATGAGCACTGTATGAATCATGGCTGGATGATGCACCACGATGAACTAGACGAGCTATCTGGGTGTGCCTATAAGGATGAGCCCTGCTGTGGTAGAACTGATCCCATGAAGGAACGCTGAAACCACCTGATCCACGAAGCCTCTTGGTCTCCCTCTCCTCATGCTCCTAACTACAAACCATCTCTAGTCGCTGAGCAATATCAACTACCTCGTCGAATCGAGCACTAGATACATTCTCCTGAGTCATAGAAAAACACAACTGATAGGTGAGGCCATCAATGAACCTCCTAATCCTCTCCCTCTCAGCGGGAACCAACCAAACTGCATGATAATCCAACTCTAAAAATATCATCTCATACTGGGTCACAGACAGGCCATCCTGACGTAGCTGCTCAAACTGCCTGCGCATCTCCTCCCTACGGGTCTGTGGCACAAACTTCTCCAAGAAGAGAACGGAAGACAGTCCTCTCATAGGCCTCCCACCATCTAAAGGTAGTCCCAGTAAACTGAAAAGTAGTGAACGATACCCCACTAGTCTCCAGAATACCTGCGGTTTGAAGAATCCACTAACACTTATCCAAGAAGTCTTGAGCATCATCTGACTCAGCCCCACTGAATGATGGAGGCTGGAGTCTCCCAAAACTCTCAAGTCTCTTCTGCTCATCCTCACTCATAACGGGACTCACCTAGGCCTGAGCAGCTGCAACCGGCTGGGCTGGAAATGCACCCGACGTCTGAAGTCCCTGCTTCACCTACTCTGGAGTACGGACGGCGGGAGACTGAGTACCTCCCCCTACTTGAGAAGTGGCTGGTGCGGTTAGAATATAAACTATTTGAGAAAGGCTAGTGCACACCATCAAAATATGAGCCAAAGCCTCCTGAAGGCCTGAAATCACAATGGGCACAGCTGGAGCTGGAGCTGGAGCAACTGGTGTATCTGCATGTGCTGCTCTAGCTGTTGTATGATCTACACCTCTGCCCCTACCGCGGCCCTTACCGTGACCTCAGCCTCTCGTGGCCCTAGCTGGTGGTACTGGTGGATGTCTGTCATCTCCGGTAGCACATGTCCTCACCATCTGTGAGAGAATAGAATAACAGAAGTTTAGTTCCCAGAATCAACAAATCCGCACGACAAGAATACAAGAATGTGAAGTTTCCTAAGGGTTTGGCAGCCTCTAAAAGATAAATACAGACGTCTCCATACTGATCCGCAAGACTCTACTAAACCTGCTCATGACTCGTGAGACCTATGTAACCTAGGCTCTGATACCAACTTGTCACGACCCAAAACTTAGCTCTTCATGATGGTGCCTAACATGGTACTAGGCAAGCCTACACCTCAAAATATTTCCAACACTTTAAAGTGAAGGTTTAAATAATTAAAGCTCTCGTAAACTGGATAAAAATTCAAAACTCAATATGGAAGTTCCCAAAATCAGGGTGTCACTGAGTACATGAGCGTCTATGCAACACAAGTCTGAAAATCCTGTCAATGAAAAATTGAAACTAAATACATAAAGCTGAAAGATAGGGAGGGAGATTCAAGGTCTGCGAATGCCGGGTAGCTACCTCGAAATCTCCGAATGATCAAGCTGCTCAGATAATCAGCACCCACCGTGTCCGAAAACACCTAGATCTCCACACGAAGTGTAGGGTGTAGCGTGAGTACAACCAACTCAGTAAGTACCAAGAATAACTATTGGATTGAAAGTAGTGACGAGCTTCACAGAGACAGTTCAATTACAGAAAATACAATACAGGAAAATAGACAGGCTTTCAAGTTCGACATTTGCAGCCAAAGCAGTAAATTCATGTTAAGTTCAATTGAAATAGGATATAGTATCTCTGAGAAACTACATGACAGTGATGTATGCCAACTGAAGTACACAGTAATGAAATCAAGTACATGTTCTCAGAGTAACAGTCACTCAGTCCTCCCATCCACTCCAACCTCACAGTCACTCGGCACTCAGCACTCGTACTTAGTAGGTACCTGCGCTTACTGTGGGTGTGCAAACTCCGGAGGGGCTCTTTCAGCCTAAGTGCAATAATAAGTCAACTGTGTCATAGATCAATAAAACATGATGCGACATGCAGCCCGATCCCAATCAATATCCACACCATCAGGCCTTCGGCCTCACTCAGTCATCAATCTCTCCAGTCTCTCAGGCTCTCAATAATCATGATAATCAGCCCAAACATCGATGATATAATGTTTCAATAAAGAACAACAGAGAGTGAGATATAATATGCGAGTTAAAACTATGACTGAGTACATTGTGGCAATTTAACAGATAATTCAACATGTAACATGGCCTTTGGGGGTCCCTATAGTATCAACACATAGCCTAAGTGTGAGAACCTAATTTTTGACCGTGTTTGAATTTTTTCCACTCATCTCACCAATACCTCACTTCTCACTCCATCTTTCCCGCTCTCATCTTTCCACGCGTGTCCCCACTCTACTTTCCCTTGCCCCTAACTCTTTGTCCCCACACTTTGTCCCCACTCCACTTTTCTTTATCCCATATGCTTGTCCCCCATTATTGTCCCCACTCACAATCCCCCCATATATCCCTCCTTCAAAAGAACACACAAAAGGGGGAAGGAAAAATATAGATACGGGAATAGGGAGAAATAAAAACAAATGAGTGAGGAAAGGAAAGAAAAATAAATGAGCAGCTGTTTTCCTCTTCTTCTTCCTAATCATACACTCATCTTCCTCACCTCATTTCTTCCAAGAACCCACCATAAACAACCAGCTCTTTACCACCATCTTTTCTGTCGAACTAGCTCCAAAATTACCCCAAACTTAGCTGAAATTTCAGTTGAAAAAGTGCTGAAAAACAGCCCCTTTTCCCAACCAAAAATCAATCGAAAACCACACCAAAAACACTTTAGTATCCATCGAAACACTAACCCAAGACCCATTGGTTCCAGCTGATATTTTTAGTCCAACGTCTCAATCCATAACTTCAGTTGGGTTCAAGGTCGTAGTTCGATTTAGTTGGCGAAGCTCCGTTCGTAGTTCGTGTCTCGGTCAAGCAATATGTAATTGAGATGCTATGGTTGAAAGCAATAAAGGTCCTTTATTTTACACTCATTTTATTTCCATATTCATTTTGCTAGTTTAGCGAATGGTTTTGATTAATTATTGCTCTTATGTGTTAGTTTGCCTTTCGTAGTAGTCTTTATTAGTTAGTCTTTTGTCTTATGCCATGACTTGATTTGTGAGATTCATGATCAGTTCATTATTTATAATTTAATATTTGTGATATGTTGATTTGCCATCTCCCCCTCATTATAGTTGATACATTAGCTTCATGTTTGATTAAAGAAGCTATTGTTTGAATTCATTAAAAGTTTAGGGCAATTAACCGTGTTGGGCTTTGCAGATTCATGGGTTTGTGTTAATCGATTTAATTTTGGGCTTTAGTTTATTCTTACCCTTTAATAATCGAGTCATTAACATTTGGTTTGAAATAAGTAAGTTGGCCTATTTTACAAAATAGATGATTGTTTAAATAGCTCAAATAATTTTCATAATTCTTGAGTCTCACAACAATCTCAAATGTAGCGAAGAAACAAGTCTTGAATACGTTAGTATGATTTTAGGCATGTTGTTAATTTTAAATTATCGTGATTATGTATACATTCGCATGACATTATTACGGTTTTCAAAATTAAAGGCAAGGTATGTGTTCACGCAACTTTGACGGAACAATCTTAATTATAATAAAAGTATTATTAATTGTGTACACGCACGCGTGACATGATTTTTAATGTGCCAAATAAAATAGGTACACGTACGCGTGACTCGTTTCAAGATAATTCCTTAATTACGAATAATTAAACTATAAAAACTAATAGATAAAACATGGAAATCTGTAAAGCACAGTTTTATCCAAAAATTATTTCAAGCCAATTTTAGTCAATAAAAGCGACTGTGCTAGAACTACGGGACTCGGGGAATGCCTTACACCTTCTCTCCGGTCAATAGAATTTCTTACCTGGACTTTGTTTTCGCAGACCAATAATGATAAAGTCAAACCTTCCTTTGAGTAGGGATTCAAATAAAAAGTGACTTGGAACACCAAAACTCAATTCCAAGTAGCGACTCTGAATAACAAAATTATCCCTATTTCAAAATTGTCACTTTAATTGGAAAAACTCTTTAACCCACAATCCATAACACATATCATTTAAGGGTATAAAAGGGGTATGACAGCTCTAGCGACTCTGCTGGGGACAACCAGAATTCGAGCTTGTACATGTTGACTTTTATTTGGCTTTATTAATTTTGTATATACTCTTATTTATTTGGGTCTAATATGATACTTGTTTGCTTTTTACCGCTTTCATATTGTTGAACTATACATATAAATTGTCTTCTCACGCACCCCCTAAGTCTTCTTGAAATTAAATTGGGCATTTGCTTGACATGGCATGCTTTCTTTGAGATAGCCGAGGTGCTTGTCACCCGGTGAAAAATTTTAGTCACACATATTTTAGGTAGGGAGCACCACCAGCTAAGCCGGAAAGCAATGCTATCGGTACGCTGATCCTCTTCAGCTCGAGTTGTCCGCTCGAGTAAGCCAGTCTAGATATATTCTCCACCAGGATTTAAACCTAGAAGAACAAACCTCATGCCAGATATCCCTAGTAGGTTCGCTTTATTTGCATCATGTGCATTTGACTTAGCAGCGCTCGACACATGAGTCGGGTCCTGTTTTAGGACATGTATCTTGTTGAGACTAACATGTTCATCTTTCTGTGCTATATGTAATATTATTTGGTAGGCTTTACTCAAATATTGATCAACTTTAGGATCGATTGATTGAACAGAGGAGAAAGAAAGATAAAATTTCCTCCAAGTTTTCATGAAGTACCCATTTTTTTTAAATATAATTTTGAAAGGTTCTAGTGTGTAAAATCACAATTTTCAAAATGATTTTTATTTACTTATTTTGACCGAACTACGTGGGTCTGATTCTCATCGGATATGAGATACGTAGGCAAGCCTCATCGGTTCTAGCCCCAATTTTCAAAAAATCCAAAAAAAAATATTTTCCTTTAATTCCTTCTTTAGAAGTCTTTTCTTAGAAATTTCTAAAGAAAAAGATTTTAAAAACCAAAAATACTTTCTTTCTTTTTAGAAGTCTCTCATTTGAAAATAAAAATCAAATCAAAATCACATAACATATTTCTCTACCTTCTTTTTAAAAGTCTTTTCCCAAAAATTTAAAAAAATCAAAAATCCAAAAAAATATTTTCTTTCAAGTCTTTCTTACAAAAAAACAAAATTCAAAAAGAAAAAATTAAAATCATAAATCCAAAAATATTTTCTTTCCTCTTTAAAAGACTTTCTTCGAAAATTTCAAAATAAAAAACAGAATCCAAAAATATATATTCTTTTTCTAAACGCTTTCACGCTTTCATTATTGTACTGAACTAATCGGGTCTGATTCTCACCGGATGTGAGATATGTAGGCAAACCTCATCGATTCCGGCCCCAATTTTCAAAAATTCAAAAAACTATTGTCTTTTAATTCCTTCTTTAGAAGTCTTTCCTTAAAAAATCCCAAATAAAAAAAATTGAAAACAAAAAATATTTTCTTTCTTTTTATAAGTCTTTCATTCGAAAAGAAAATAAAATAATCCAAAAATATGTTTTTTTTTCATTAAAGTCTTTCTCCAAAAAAATCAAAATTCAAAAAAAAATATAAAAAACAATTCTCTTTTCAAAAATTCTCAAAAGAAAAACAAAATTAAAAACCAAAAATATTTTCTTTCTTCTTTATAATAAGTCTTTCTTTCGAAAATTAAAAACAAATTCAAAAACCAAAAAAAAGAGTTACTTTATTTACTTTATTCCTAATCTTTCCTGAACTACGCAATTATCTGATTCATGCGGCATCATGATACGTAGGCAATCCCCATTGGATCCGATCATAACTATTAATAAACAGAGTGAAAAAAAAAGAGAAAAAGAAAAAAAAAAGAAAGGAGCAAGAGTGAAAAATCAAAAAAGAGAACTCTTTGTCCAATTTGAAAAAGAAAACCGCGAAAAACTTCTGTGGGTATGCTGTCAAATGGCACGAACAAGCCGTCAGGGTAAAGCCTCCAATAAACGAAGCAGAAATGGTTATAGTCTTTCTACAGGCCCAATAGATGGACTACTTTAAGAACATGATGTCCGCTATGGGTAAGCCGTTCGCTAAGGCTATCAAAATTGGGGAGATGATCGAAAATGGTTTAAAAACGGGCCGAATCTTGAATCATGCTGCCTTTAAGGCCACATCACAGACCGTTCAGAATGGTTCGGGGGGTTTGATGAATAGAAGAAGGAGGGAAGAGGGAGCCATGATGGCTTCGAGCTCGAGGGGGCCCCACAAGTCATTCAACCAATCATATATGCTTTCTAAGGTCCCACAACACTATTATCCCTATCAAGATGATGCTTATGTCATGGAACCGCCTCCTTATGCAGTGATGAACGCACAACCTTACACGCGACTAGAGCATTATACACAAAACTGAGCTCCACATCCAAGAAATGCCCGTCTCTACCAAGCTCCATATAATCCCCAACCAAATGTTCCCCAATACAATTCTCGCCCAAGAGAGCCCCTTAGAAGGAATCAGTTCACCCATTTGGTGAATCATATTCAAGTTTGTTTCAAAAGGTAATCGGGCTAGGTCTGTTGCAGCCAGTGGCACCGAACTGGCCAAACCCCGAGTCCTCCTCGCACCAAACTGATGCTAGATATGAATACCGCTCTGGAGCAGTGGGACACAATACTGAGGACTGTTTGGACCCTCAAGAGGGCAGTTGAAGACTTGATTGAAGCCGAAAGAATCGTTCTTCGGGACGAAAAGGCTTTTGATATGACGAACAATCTGTTGCTTGCTCACAACACTGGGCCAGTCATTGTAATGATCTGTGATGATGAGGAATTTGATCTGGCACTGAAGGCCATGGTAACCATTGCCGAGACAGAAGAAAAGAAAAAAAGCAAAAAAAAAAAAAAAAAGTTCGCCAAACCTGAAAAGTTCTCTGTCAGACGGGAGTCTCGGTAGCTGGTCTTGCTGTTTGTTCTGCTTCCGGATTATTTCAGGGTGTAATCTGGATGTTTTACTTTATTGTCTTACTTTCTCATGTAAATCCTTCTATCTTTAAAAAATTTAAAAAAATCAAATGAAATTAATATTTTATTGTCAAGCAATGTCTCTTTTCTTAATCTTACCACCTTTCTTATTCTTTTTTCAGCTCTGTTAATGCGTATTTTAATAATATGACATGCTTGTGGACTTCATGACTAGATCCTAAGACGCTGTCAGGCCTCTAAATAATGAATCAAGAAGCAAAATATTTTGAAGACAAGGCTTGTAAGAAAATAAATTGAAAATTAGAACGAAGTTGAGATTCCCTCTCTTCGGATTATTGTTGAAGCCGAGATCGAGGATAATGAATCGGTCAAGACCTGGTTGGAACAGTTGACTATGATTAATGAAAAACAAATGGCTGCAGTTTGTCAGGGGCAGTTGTACCAACAAAGAATGGCTCGTGTCTACAATAAGAAAGTGCGGTCCAGGAAATTTGAAATAGGACAACTCATTCTGAGACGTATCCTCCACCTCATGAAGAAGCTAAGGAAATATTGGCTCCAAATTGAAAAGATCCATATATGGTAACGAGAGTACTCCAAAAGAGAGAGTTGTACCTCGGAAGCATCGAAGGAAACGTCCCTGAAACAACCGTCAATGCGGATGTAGTCAAAAGGTACTTTGTTTGACCCCCTATGTAACATTAATGTTCTCTGATTGGGATGACGAAAGCTTTCATTCTCGCTATCCAAACACCATCAACCATTTGCTAACCTTTTTGAGCTGGTTATCTTTCCTTGATTACCCTCTTTGGAACCTGAAGATGTTATTAAAAACAGAAGAAACAAGAAAGAAATAAGAAAAAAACAAAGGAAAAAAAAGAAGAAAACAAAAGAAGAAAAAAAAGAGAAAGAAGAAGAAAAAGAAAATAAAACAAAAATCCAAACAAGTTGATGCCTTGAACTACGTTAGACTTGATTCCGAAAGGATACGTAGGCAGCCTCTCTCTAGGGTTCAGTCACACCAAAATAAAAATCCAAATTCCCCCAAAAGTGAAATTGGGGTAGATGTTATAATGGTTCGACGATTGTTTCGTCAGAAAGGTTCCAAAGTTGTAATTCAATTCAAATTCTATTAACCCCGAATCCTGTTCAAGTCCTTCCGATCAATTGACAAAGAGGTTCAAAGTAGGAGGATAAAGCTACTTGGATCTCATGCAATCAAATGAGAAAAATAAAATGAGAGGGTCTTATTGGTGAAAACCCTCACGGGCACCGTAAGGCGATGGTAAGCAGAGAAATTAAAATGAGAGAGTCTTGTTAGTGAAAACTTGCAAAGAGCACTATAAGGTGACGGTGAGGAAAGAAATGAGCGAGGCCAGCTGTTGAAATCCTGCAAAGGGCACCATTGATCGAAAAGGGTTCCTCACAGCCATTGACATCGACACAGTCCAAGACAAGGTTTCTCGGTTTCGAGGCAAAAGTTGTGATGAATTTCTGAGAGTCAGACGGTTTACACGGATCAGGCATCCAGTCCAAAAGGCATGTCATGTTCATTAAAGTCCGCATGTAATCTAGATAAGTCCTTCTTTCCTTTCCTCGAAAGGGACACCTCTTGTTTAAACTCAATTTCCATTCCATTGTTATTTTTCTTTGAATCCCTTTCGGTATAACTTCGTGTCAAAATAAAGGCAAAGAAAGGATGGTAAGACCGATTACAGGGCTCTCGTTTGAAGCAAACAGATACTTTGAAAAGGCACCCAACCTCAGTAAGGGCATCAAGGCCACAAACTGACCACCACTTTGAACACTCACGATTTTTCTTTGTTTGCAGCAGGAACAAAGCAGTGCATATTGGCGATTCCTAAAAGACGAATGTCACCAAAGGTAAGTTTCCTCAAAATCTCCACTTTCCTTTATTTTTAGCATGCATCACTACTCTTCATACCTCTCATTTTCGTAGCTTAACCCAGGTTGAACCTTTTCGCCTAGGGGGATCTAGCTCATAGTTCCGGTTAGAAGTACTCTTCGCTCAGGATATTTTATGTAGCTTAACCTAGGTAGAACCTTTTCGCCTAGGGGATCCAGCTCATAGTTCCGGGTAGAAGTATTCTTCGCTCAGGATGTTTTACGTAGCTTAACCCAGGTAGAACCTTTTCACCTAGGGGGATCCAGCTCATAGTTCGGGGTAGAAGTACTCTTCGCTCAGGATGTTTATACATAACTTAACTCAGGTAGAACCATTTCGCCTAGGGGAATCCAGCTCATAGTTCCGGGTAGAAGTACTCTTCGCTTAGGATGTTTATACATAGCTTAACTCAGGTAAAACCATTTCGCGTAGAGGTATCTAGCTCATATTTTCGGGTAGAAGTACTCTTCGCCAGGTTTGGTTTTTTTAGCTTAATCCGGGTAGAAGTAATCTTTGTCAAGGCTTGCTTTTCATAGTTTAACCCAGGTAGAACCTTTTCGCCAAGGGGATTCAACATTATTTTTAGTAATACAGGGCGCCAACCCCTAGTTACATTTCATTTTCATTAATACAGGGCGTCAACCCCTGTTTCATTTCCTTTTCAGTAATATAGGGCGCCAACCCCTGGTTATATTTCCATTTCAGTAATACAGGGCGCCAACCCCTGGTTACATTTCCTTTCCAGTAATACAGGGCGCCAACCCCTGGTTACATTTCCTTTTCCGTAATACTGGGCGCCAACCCCTGGTTATATTTCCTTTCCAGTAATACAGGGCGCCAATCCCTGGTTACATTTCCTTTTCAGTAATACAGGGCGCCAACCCCTGGTTATATTTCCTTTTCAGTAATACAGGGTGCCAACCCCTGGTTACATTTATTTTTCAGTAATACAGGGCGCCAACCCCTGGTTACATTTGTTTTTCAGTAATACAAGGTGCCAACCCCTGGTTACATTTCCTTTTCAGTAATACAGGGCGCCAACCCCTGGTTACATTTTCCTTTTCAGTAATACAAGGCGCCAACCCCAACCCCTGGTTACATTTTTTTTTCAGTAATACAGGGCGACATCCCCTGATTACATTTCCTTACCAGTATAGGGTACACCAATCCCTGATCTCCTTACCAGTATAGGGTACAACAATCCCTAGTTGTGTTCTCCAACATAGGGTACACCACTCCCTAGTTGATTTGATTTTAAATGCAGGATACACCACTCCCTGATATCATTGCCAATATAGGGTATCCCATTCCCTGGCCACATTTTCCCAACATAAGGTACGCTAATCCTTAGTTGAGACATTCTTTTGGGATAATAAAAAAAAATCATCATAACCTTTGCAGGGTACACCATTCCCATTTTTTTATTGCTTTCAATAAAGAAGTAGTTTAGAATTTTGTTACAATAACTCACGAAATATTTCTAGTGAAAACTGTGGCAGAAAAATTTCGTTCGTTTGTTTGTTGTGATGTCTGAGCAGGTTTTACCTCGAGGCACAGGGTTCGAGATGAACAAAAGAAGAAGTTTCAATCCAGAATAAAGAAAAGAAAAGAAAAAGAAGTAGATCCAAATGCAGAAGCATATGGAAAGGATATGGACTGCTCAAGACATGACTGATGTTACGAGCTTCACATTTCCCGTGTTGCTCAGAAGAAGCCGTAGAAGAATGAACTAGCACCTACAGCTAGCAAACATCAAGGTTCAGATCAGAGTCTGCATGAACAACCAGTCAAGACTAAAGATCAACCTTCAAAAGACTTATAGATAGGAATCTTGTAACTCATAGTTGATAGGTTTGTTTAGTTTTTTTCGATTTTGATTTAATAGCAGGACCACGGACCGGAGCCTCACTCGACTCTCCAACTCATGATTCCATCACTTTCCTTGAACTACATCTTAAGATATATATATATATATATATATATATATATATATATATATACACACACACACATATAGTATAGTATAGTATATACTATATTATACTATATATACAGCTTAAGATATATAAAAAGACAAAAATATTTTAAAGAGATATTCAAAGTAATGCGTTATAATTTTATTATAGCATTTCCTTGAACTACATCATCTTAAGATATATATATATATATATATATAGTAAGATGTATATATAGTATAGTATAGTATAGTATAGTATAGTATATACTATATTATACTATATATACAGCTTAAGATATATAAAAAGACAAAAATATTTTAAAGAGATATTCAAAGTAATGCGTTATAATTTTATTATAGCATTAAAAAATTATGACAATATCTTTCTTAGTCTTCCTCCCCCTATGGAATGAGCACAACAAGGTGCTAATACTACCATTGAGAAGAAAAAGCAACTAATTAAGATGTGCTAAAATACAAGTTACATATTAGTTTACATGGTATCTCTTACAAATTTCATAAATCCTTCAAGGTCCGGAGGAATTTCCGTTGGTGGTGGCGGAAAAGAAGCTTAGTCATCACCGCTTCAAGGCGAAGCATCATCCTCCGCAAGTTCAGCTAGCATTTCTTCGTAAGATTCGTCTACCTCTGGTTGTGATTCAGCAAGTCCAAAATTTCTTCTTTCCGAACGGATCCAATCTCTAAAAAGTACTGATTTTTCCAAGCTCTCCCTCATAGACGCTCTATAATCACCGAGTTGAAGTCTTGCTTGACTGAAAGCGCTCTCTGATGCCACAAGTTTTACACTTAGACCTATTTGTTTCTCTTATTTATGTAAAAATTGGCCAAATAAGAGATGTTTCTGCCCGTTTAGAAGGTTGTCTAGAAAAAGTAGGGACAGTAACAGGAGGGTCAGACGGGGCATTATTTGGATTATTATTAGTTGGGTTAACTTCAGAAGCAGGACTAGTGGATGTATCGTCATCCGGTTGCGTTTCATCAAAATCTATTTCTTCATCATCATTTTCATCAATAGTTGGATTACCATAAAGAGCATTCATATATTCATGGTTTAATTGTTCATCGGGTGCAATATTATGGCAAAATTGACTCTCGATAAATTGTAATAAACTATTATCGCTATCAAGAATAGGAGGTGTAGGACGGGTAACAGGTTTGGGTCGGGGAGCCGGGGAAAATGGAGGAGGAATAGATTGGCCACTAGATTCACCACTCTTGAATTTTTCCTTATTTTTACTAAATATTTTTTTTAAGGAATAAGCCATCTTAATTAATCAAGAAAAGTAAATAAAACAAACAAACCTATAATATTAAAACTTAAGAGTTGGAACGAGTTTACCGAATTGACGAACAACTTATTGAAAATTAATTATCGTTGAAGATTTGAAGACTTCAATTTACCAACTTCATAATTTTGCACAAAATGTAACAATTAAGTAAGCAATTATAGAAGAATATTAGAGAGAGATTGAGAGAGATTGATGATTTTGTGAGAAAAATAAAAGAATGAGGGGGTATTTATAGTTGAAAATAGGAAAAAGTATAATTATAAAACGTTTGGGGTTAAAACAAAGTTTGGGGGGTTAAATGGCTATTTTGGCAGACCAAACGGCTAGTTTTTAAATAGCCAAACAGTCAAATTTTTTTTTTAAAAATTATCTGTTGGGCCCGGATAGGCCCGTTTAGGACCGCTTGAACCGGCCCACTTCTCAACCGGTCCCGGTCCCAAACGATCCCGGTCTCGCGGGCCTCCCTAATAGGACCAGCCCACTACCCAGCCCACCTCCCCACGGTCCCGGTCCTATCCGGTTAGGACCGTTTAGGACCACCGCCCATTTGGGCTTGCGGTCCTGGGCCGGTCCCGGTCCTAACCGGCCCAGATGCCACCTCTAACCTTGACGAACTAGAAACTTCATCGGACAAGGCGTAGACCTCGACAGCACAACAAACTTTGAACTCGACCTCTTCGAACTCAGCCAACAATGAACGGATGAGGTCAAAACCTGCCGGGTTTTAAACGGTGGTTCAAGGTGATTCCAATAGCGGTTTCGGAATTGTTTTGTGCTGATTTCGAGGGTTAAAACGGGCAGCAATTTTGGTGGTTTCTCGCTACTATTGCTGCTGCGTTTTTGCTGCAGTTTTTTGTCTGAAAAAGAGCTGTTTTGGGGTCATTTTCGCAACTATTTTGGGGTGATTTCGGGCCGGAATTTGAACTGATTTTACAGCTGAACTGCTCATGCGTTTTTGCCCATGTTGCAGCTAATTTTCAATTGATTAAAGGAGCTTTAGGGACTGACTTTTATGGCTGAAAAACATGCTCTTTGGAGGATGTTGAGGGTGGTTTAATGGAGGTAATTTTTAGGAAGAAGATGAATGTGTGGTGAGGAAGAAGAAGATGAGGAAGGCCTCTTTTTATTGTGCTTGTCCGTACCTTTTAGGGAATTAGGGAGACGTGGGGGTTGTGAGAGGGGACAAGTATGGGGACAAAGGAAAGTGGAGTGGGGACAAAGTGTGGGGGGATAAGCATGGGAGACAAAGAAAAGTGGGGTGAAGACACGCGTGGGAAAATGGGAGTGGAAAATATGGAGTGAGAAGTGAGGTATTGGTAAGATGGGTGGAAAAATTTTCAAACATGGTAAAAAATTAGGTTCTCACACTAAGCATGATTTCTAACATGATTTGTAGTTCAATTTCTATAACACACAGAGAATATACGGATAACAACGAATTATTCAACTATACAGTTCCATGGAATTGACCGTGTCAATATTACTATGGTGCACACCCACACGCCTGTCACCTAGCATGTGCGTCGCTTCAACACCAATCACATGACACAAAATTCGGGGTTTCATACCCTCAGAACTAAGTTTAGAACTGTTACTTACCTAAAACCGTGCAAATCCCTACTCCAACACGCCCTTGCCTAGCGAATCGGCCTCCAAATGCCTCGAATCTGGCCATAAAGAGTTCGATACAATCAACACGGGCTAAAGGAATCAATTCCATAAGAAAATACTAAGTTATTAATCAAAAGTCAAAAAGTCGACTCAAAAGCCGGCCCTCGGTCCCACGTCTCGGAATCCAATAAAAATCACAAAATTCGGAAGCCCGTTCCGCCACGAGTCTAACCATACCGAATTAACCAAAATGCAACACCAAATCGACACCCAAATCCCCAATTTAAACTCTTCAAATCCCTAGTCTCAAACCCCCAAATTACACCTCAAAACCACACAATCTAGTTGGGAAATTCAATGGGAAAACATAATTATTAAATAAATTCGACCAAAAGTGACTTACCTCAAGAAATCCCTCTAGCATTCTCTCAAAAATCGCCTAATCCCGAGCTTGGAATGTTCAAAATGAAGAAATATCGCGAACCCTTGAATTTAAGGTTCTGTCCAGCCTTTTCGCTCGTGCGGAAACTTAACCGCATCTGCGGCGTCACAGATGCGACAATCCTTCCCTTTCTGCGGTGAACCACTGGAACTGAGCCTTCGCACCTGCGGACCATGCTCCGCTCCTGCGCAAACGCAGGTGCGACCCTCTTTCCCGGTCCTGCGCTGGCCTCCGCTTTTGCGCTCAACCTCTCCGCATCTGCGACCACGCAGTTGCGGAAAATCCTTCGCACCTGTGACCACAACCTTCCTCACTCCTGGCCGCATCTGCGCTCCCCGGCTCGCACCTACGAGCTCGCACTTGCGACCAAAGCTCCACCGATGCGATTACACCAGAAGACTCCCAGCTTCAGCAATCTTTTAATCCTCATTTTCGGTTGGTTAACCATCCGAAATCAACCCGTGGCCCCCGGACCTCAACCAACCAACCAACAAGTCCTAAAATACGATACAAACTTAGTTGAGTCCTCGAATCACATCAAACAACATCAAAAATACGAATCGTGCCACAATTCAAGCCTATTGAAACCAAGGAATTTCAAATTCTACAAACGATGCCGAAACATATTAAAGCACGTCCGATTGACCTCAATTTTGTACACAAGTCACAAATGATACCACAGACCTACTCCAACTCTCGGAACCCCATTCCGAGCCCGGTATCCACAAAGTGCACTCTCGGTCAAACTTCTAAATTTTCAACTTTCGTCATCTCAAGCCTAATTCAACTACGGACCTCCAATTCACAATCCGGACAGACTCCTAAGTCCAAAATCACCCAACAGAGCTAACAGAATCATCAAAACTCTATTTCGGAGTCGTCTACCATTGTTCGCACTTATCTAGTCCAAAATCACCCAACGGAGCTATCGTGCATGACCATACCATTGTTCTATATATGGTAGTGCGAAAACACATTTAAACACCCCTATATAATGATCTCATGTACGATGTAGCTGGAACACATCCATATGACCTTACATAATAATTCTCACATATGATGGTGCTGAAACACATTCATACGCCCCTGTATAAATATTCTATGATTATTACTATTGTCACATATGATGATACGAAATCTCGTGCCATCGCAAGTATCTCTCAAATATACCACTACATAGGCTAATATGTTGTATAAGTGAATTGGACAGAGCCTATCACGCTCGTCCGAATTAGGATCACAACTTTTTCAACTAATGTGATAGACTAACCACGGAGTCTACAGCAGTCTATTTTCACTTTTTTTCAGAGTTAAGAATGTTTGCGAAAATTTTTGAATCTCTAACATTTGTATTTACCAAATGAATAGTATAAATATTAAGGAATAATATTTGTGATAGCCCGTACGACCTCCTACCAACATTAGCGCTCTTTCTTCGGTCTTAATGTATATTTGTGGATCTCAAAAGTACTGAATGTCGTAAACGTTATATCTCTTAGAGTGCAAACCTCCTCAAGTTAACCACCGCAAAAGTACACACATTCGACTCATTAGCCATAATACTCATTTATTGTTCACTATCAAGTAGGCCTCATCTCTAAAATCTAATCACTAACCCCATGTAAAGTCAAGACTATCGTTTCAGTGCACCTGTTCAAGCAAAGATGATTGTAATGTCACACATGTTAGGGTCTTAATCTATATTATTATAAAAATACGAATATTAAAACGTTAAATATTGAATGACAAAAATATGCTAGAAATATTGATAGACTTTTATATCCTTAAACACTAAATTATTTCCTTCAAAGAGATTTTTCAATGTAGGATAAAATGGTAAAGTTTAGCATTATCTTATATAGACGCTACTTCGAATTCAACTAAGAGTACTGTTTAAACTTTGCACTCGGATAAGAATGCCTCTCCTAAACGAACAAGATTCCAGTTTCAACTTAATTTCTAAAACCAATTAATTTTATCTTGTTTTCTTCCATATACCTATCTTGTTTTCTTCCGCATACCTTAACGCTTAAGTAAAGTACATCATCGCATCACAAAAAATAGTAAATAATGTTATATTCTTTAAGTAATTTTTAAATCTTTTTTTTATCCGGTGTGCTCCGACTAAATTCAGATTCGCATCAAAAAGTCTCACATTGAAGGTAAACTGGTCCCTAACTATGTGATTTCAGAAAGTTTAATTTCCTTTTCTACATTATGTCAAAACATTATTACAGACTAGTTTGAATTATATATTATATTTTTTTTAAGGAATTGATTATTAAACTCCACATTACGTACTTACGCAACACAATATATGTAATTGAAAGTTTAGTATTTTCGGTATGTATTTCTCGTGCAGCGCACGAACGCAAAGACTAGTAGGTATAATGCCATCAACCTATCACCATTTTTACAAGAATCACATGACTTAAAATATCACGGAATTTAATTAATATTACCTCGATATCTATAGGACCCTCCTCAACCATAACATATGCTCCTATCGACTATGACAATATTCTCATATGCGATTATATAAAAATAATAAAAAGAATGATAAGGAGCAGCTTGAGCATTCGATTCCTCCAGTCCATGACCATTACTAATGCCTTCGATTATCCAAAAGATATCAATAGAAGTTTTAATGGCAAGATCACGAACGGTAGAAGTAGACAAACATTATTCCAAAATTGTCTCACATTCGATGACATTATCGCTAATCTAATTTTAAAAAGAATCAGCATAACCACTTATCCAATTACAGTTAAAAAGGGCCTTCACGACTCCAAGGTATCAATGTGAAAAAGTGGACAGAAAACTATCAACTTGGAAACAACTTTATAGAAGGTGAGCAGTATAATTAATAGTCTAAATGATCTTCAAACAAACTTAATTTTTTAAGAAATAAGAAAGAAAAAAAGTGGTAGAAAGCTCTGTATACCATTTCTAAGCACTAGCAACACCAGAAAACTGATAATGTTTAGTACCTCTTGATTTTTTTTCTTCATCGTTGTTTAGTAACACTAACTGTAATACGTTTTCAAAATATCTAACCCTTTTTATTTCCACTCATAGTTCTCAATCACAAGTCTATCGTTAGAATAAAAGGTAACACTTTGTATCTACGAGTAGAAAGCATCTAAGGGCGACAAAGAATAGTTGATCTTCTGATTGGCACTCTAATTTATTTGAGTATAGATCCATTATTTATTTTTTTAACTAGAAAAACTCAGGCACGTCATAGATATATGCTTGGTCTGGTGACATTTAATCCCAAGGTCTTGAAACTAGTTTCTTTTAGTTCCTTTGTCTCCACATAACCATTCTATAATACATATGGGCTATGTTTGTTAATTGTACACGAGCCCATCTCCCAATTAGGTGGTACACTCGGTAGGTTCTTTAAAAACACATATAGAAACTCGTTAATCATCGAGACTAACTCAATAGTCAGTTAATCAACTCTGGTGCCCCAAGTTATAGTTAGATACAATACATACTTATTATATATAACTTCTGATGATGAGGTAGCTTTGCCTGTAGGCACACCGCGAATCATTTATATTCAATAATAGGTTAAATCGAGAAAAAGCAACACGACGTTGACCAATTCAAGCCAAAGATAGCCTCAAGATAAATCGTGTCAAGTAATAACTAGCTCGTAAGTGTACCATGACGACCTTGAACTACGTCCACATAAGTTTGATAGACCAACCAATAATAGTAGACTCCTCCACTTGGATCGAAATTATAAATAGTACATTTAAGTACTCAAGTCCTATCGTCATCTACATAGCCTTCTTATTAATTTGTTGCTGTCTTCCTCAAACTTAAGCTTTACCAAACAAAAAGTGTGCGAACTGATTACTTTTCTCGCACAGTCATGCCATTCTTTTTAGTACTCAAACTTTCTTTATGGTTCTTCTCTTCTCCTCATGGCGCGTGGCAGTACTAATACTTCATGCTTTACTTTTACCTTGACAACAAATCATGCCACTCACTGAGTTTCATACTCAGCCTCTTATTATATTGGTGCATTAAGCCTCATATTTTAAGTCTTAAATTCTCTCGCAATCTGGAATATATTCATCCACAAACCTCCACCATGAACATGTTGCTCATGCCCAATGCACTTGAATAATATATACTTACGCCACAGTAACTCTTATAATATCTGATCACGATAGCACTAATAATAAAAAACATCACTTCAAGAGGCATTAAACTAGGAATTGTATAATCGTTATAAATATAACTCAAAATAATAATATCGAACAAGGAAAAACAAGGTAAGAGATATAGAGAGAAGGAGAGATTCTTATTTCTTCTTCAATTGTATATTTTTTCCTATATATTACAAGACCTTTATATAGGCATGAAAAGTGAATAAAAATATGTCATTGAATATGTCATTAAGCATAGAAATATGCCATTGAATATGTCATTAAACATTTGAGAAGATCATGTAGGAAGACTAGACATCCAACATAATTTGATTTCTCTTATAACACTCTCCCCTTGGATGTCCATAGATAATGTGCCTCGCTTAAACCTTATTAGGAAAAAATCCTATGGAAAAAAAAATCATAGTAAAGGAAAAAGAGTACACATGTTTAGAAATACGCCTTTTGGTTGTCTCGTTAAAAACCTTGCAAGGAAAACCCAGTGGGACAAAACCTTATAAGGAAAAAAGAGTACAACGCGTATTAACTCCCCCTGATGAGAGCATCAATTCACATCCTTGAGCTTTCGCATCCCAATCTTGTACACTAGTTTCTTGAAGGTTGACGTCGGTAGAGATTTGGTGAACAAATCAGCCATATATCACTTGAACGGATCTGTTGCACATTGATATCACCATTCTTTTGAAGATCATATGTGAAAAATAATTTTGGTGAAATGTGTTTTGTCCTATCCCCTTTTATAAATCCTCCTTTCAATTGGGCTATGCATGCTGCATTGTCTTCATACAAAATTGTGGGTAATTTATCACAATTCAAACCAAATTTGTCTCGAAGAAGGTGTATTATAAACCTCAACCATACACATTCTCGACTTGCTTCATGAATAGCAATTATCCAGCATGATTAGATGAAGTAGCCACTATTTATTGCTTAGTCGATCGCCAAGATATGGCAGTACCTCCATATGTAAACACATAGCCTGTTTGAAATTGAGCCTTGTGTGGGTCAGATAAATACCCAGCATCGACATAACCAACAAGATCGGGACTGCAATCATTGCCATAAAATAATCCCATATCGATAGTCCCTTTTAGATATCGCAATATGTGTTTGATTCAATTCCAATGTCTCCTTGTAGGAGCAGAGCTATATCTTGCTAAGATATTAACTGAAAAAGTTATGTCAGGCCTTGTAGTGTTAGCAAGATACATAAGTGCACCAATTGCACTAAGATATGGTACTTCAGGACCAAGAAGTTCTTCATTCTTTTCTTGAGGTCGGAACGGGTCCTTATTCACATCAAGTGATCGAACAATCATCGGAGTACTTAATGAATGTGCTTCATCCATGTAAAACCGTTTCAATACCTTTTCTATGTAGGCAGATTGATGAACAAAAATACCGATTGCCAAATGTTCAATTTGCAAACCAAGACATAATTTTATTTTTCCGAGATCTTTCATCTCAAATTCCTTCTTTAAATAATCAATTTTCTTTTGGAGTTCTGTAGGAGTTCCAATAAGGTTTATGTCATCAACATATACAGCAAGTACAACAAACTTCGATGTTGTTTTCTTTATAAAAATACATGGAAAAATGGTATCATTTATATAACCTCCATTTAATAAATACTTATTAAGGTGGTTATGCCACATTCTACCTGATTTCTTTAGACCATACAAAGATCTTTGTGAAATGACCCAACCGGTCATTTTAACTTTTAGAATCCCGTTCCCTAAAATAAAACTTTTCATATGTATTTTTAATGATTTATGACTTGCGGAAATGGTTGGTTCGGGATTTGAAAGTGTTTGGGTTGAAACCGGAACACTTGGTTCCTTAAGTTGGCCTTAAAGTGCTAAATTTGACTTCGGTCAATATTTTGAGAAAAATGACCCCGGAATAGGATTTTGATGATTCCAACAGCTCCGTATGGTGATTTTGGATTTAGGAGCGTGTTCGGAATTTTATTTGAAAGTCCGTAGTTAAATTAGGCTTGAAATGACTAAAATAGGAATTGAAGTTTGGAAGTTTGACCAGAGAGTTGACTTTTTGATATCAGAGTCGTAATCTAGTTCTGAAAATTTTCATAGCTCCGTTATGTTATTTATGACTTGTGTAAAAAATTTGAGGTCAATCAGACTTGAATTGATAGGTTTCTCTACATAATGTAGAAGTTGGAAATCTTAAGTTTCATTAAGCTTGAACTGAGGGATGATTCGTGATTTTAGCTTTGTTTGGTGTGATTTGAGGATTTGACTAAGTTTGTATGATATTTTGGGACTTGTTGGTATAATTGGTTGAGGTCCCGAGGGGTTCGGGTGAGTTTCGGATGACTAACGGATCACTTTTGGCCTTTGGAACACTGCTGATAGCTGCTGGTATTTTCTTTTGGTATCCTTATACGCTATCGCGTAAGTTGATCTGCGATCGCGTAGAGTAATTTAGTCAGAGGTAGAATTTTTCTACGTGATCGCGTGAATGGGGTTGAGATCGCGTAAGGTTAATTTAGGCAGCTGGAAATTTGTTCACTGCAATCGCGTGGATACGTCCGCGATCGAGTAGGTTTGGGCCAGCGTGTGAATCGCGATTGCGTGTTATTGTTTGCGATCGCGTAGGGGAAATTCGAGAGGAAGCTGGGCTACGCGGTTGTGCTACGCGATCGCATGAAGAGGGATACGATCGCGTAGAGTCATAACCTGGTGCATCGCGATCGTGTGGGACTTGATGCGATCGCGTAGGGTTAATGTTTGGGCAGAAAATTTGTGCTACGCGATCGCGTGAGTAAGTTTGCGATCGCGTAGAAGAAATCACTAGGCAGAGAGTTTAAGTTCTAAAAATGAGACATTTTCTAACGATTTAGAGCTTGGATTTAGGTGATTTTTGGGAGATTTTCAGAGAAAACAACATGTTAAGTGTTCCTAACTCAATATTGGTTAAATTACCCGAATCCATCACTATTTTTATCATTTAATTGGTGAATTGAGTTGGAAAAGTTTGAAAACCCTCTTGGATAGATTTGAGGATTTGAGGCCCGAATTATTGTATGAATTTAGTGATTTTGGTATGGGTAGACTCGTGGTTGAGTGGGTGTTCATATTTCGTAACTTTCGCCGGATTTCGAGACATGGGTCCCACAGACGAATTTTTAATTAATTTCAGAATTTTTATTGCAAATATAGTATTTTCTCATAGAATTGATTCCTATAATTTTTAGTGATTGTATCGATTATTTTTGGCTAGATTCGAGCCAGACATAGTTGGATAATCGTGAAAAAGGCCTTATAGTGGATTAAATTGAAGCAAGACGAGGTAAGTCTCTTGTCTAATCTTGTGAGGGAGAAATTACCTCATAGGCGATTAAAATTAAATAATTGTTGCTAATTGTGGGGGCTACGTACGCACGAGGTGACGAGAGTCCGTGCGTAGCTACTATTAATGCTAAAGTCCGGGTAGTTTAGAACTCAAAGCATGAATTACTTGTGTAAATTATATTCTTTGTTTAATTAATATTATTTGATATATACATATATTGTGAATTGTTAGATAAAAATATTAAAGGATGAAAATCTCATATACTTGATTTTCTGTTTAAATTAATTAATTGTTAAGAGAAATTATTCTTCCTCCCGAATTTATCTTATAATAAATATACTCTCCTTCCGGAGGTACATAAGAAAATGTCCTTTTTTGTGGAGCGGGCCGAACGCCTCGGCAGGATAGATGCATCTACGGATCGCGCCGCACGTCCCTCGACAGTGTACACGACACTCTGGATCGGGCCGTACGTACTCGGCAGAAATCGTGCTTAATAATAATAATTACACGATACCTTAATAATTTATTTCAGCTTGCGAAGCTAATTGATAAATTAAAAAAAATCTTTGAAATTTAATGAATTATTATTCTTGCTTGTTAAAGAATTAATTGTTATTCTTGTAAATGATATTTGTGTAGTATATTGAGAATTGAAGGAATTTAATTAATATATTGAGAATTATTGCATTTGAAGGAATTTGATTATTTTCGCTGATTAAATAAATTATTTTAAATTTTATAAATCATGTTGATTTAAATATCCTAATTGTATTTCAATTATTATTATTGACCCATAGTGAGTGTCAAAGTCGGCCATCTCGTCTCTACCACTTCGAGATTAGGCTTGATACTTACTGGGTACACGTTGTTTACGTACTCATACTACACTTGCTATACTTTTTATGCAGGAACTGAGGCAAGTACTAGTGGGGGACCTATCATCTTACACCCACATTATCTAGGGGCATAGTGGTGAGCTGTTTCTCTGATCCATTCTGCAGCTATTAGTATCTCTCTTTGTATTTTTCATTCTATCTATTTTTATTTCAGACAGCATTTGAGGTTTTGTATAATCTACTAGATACTCATATACTTGTGACACTAGGTCTTGGCACACATATTGGTAGAGTTTGGATTTTGTTATTTCTCTTGGTTTTAAATTTTGTCAATGAATGATTAATTTATTAAGTTGGCTTATCTAGCCGTAGTATTGGGCGCCATCACGACCTATAGGTAAAATTGGATCGTGACACTTTGTAATTTGATTGAAAATATTTCACGGGACTTCGAATTATGTGCGTCCGACATTTTAAATCCCTGGAGAATTTTCATGTATATCTCATTATCAAGTGAGCCGTAAAGGTAGGCTGTAATCACATCTATTAAATGCATGTCAAGCTTTTCATGGACAGCAAAACTAATGAGATAACGGAACGTTATAGCATCCATAACAGGAGAATGCGTCTCTTCATAATCGATACCAGGCCTTTGTGAAAATCCTTGGGCAACAAGGCGTGCCTTATATCTTTGTACCTCATTTTTCTCATTCCTTTTACGTACAAAAACCCATTTATAGCTAACAGGCTTAACACCATTTGGTGTTTGGACTACATACCCAAAAATTTCACGTTTTGCAAGTGAAGTTAATTCTGCCTGGATAGCATCTTCCCATATTGGCCAATCATTTCTCTGTCTACATTTATCAACAGATTTTGGTTCAAGATTCTCATCTTGTTGCATTATTTCAATAGCGATATTATAAGAAAAAACGTTATCGATAACAATATTATTTCGGTTCCATCTTTTTTCCGTTGAGACATAACTTATTGAGATCTCTCCATTCTTATCATTTTCAGGTACCTGAACCTCCCTTGAGGTTTTATCATTTGTTATGTGTTTGTGCTCTTCTTGAGTCACTACCTCCGTATTATGATCACTTTGATCATTTGCTCCTTTTTTTTTCCGAGGATTTTTATCCTTAGAATCGATAGGTCTACCACGTTCCAAGCGTGGTTTAAACTCATTTGCTTTAATTAATTGTCCTACCAGGATATTCACTCGAATTGGAGCATTAGCAGCTGGAATATGTAACTTAGTCACCCTTGGTAGGTCAGTGAATGCATCTGGCAGTTAATTTGTAATATTTTACAAATGAATTTTCTTTTGAATCTCTGGTTCACATTGATTTGTTCGAGGATCTAAATGAGATAGTGATAATACATTCCAATCTATCTCCTTTCTCAGCTGCTTATTTTTCCCCCTAATATTGGGTATACTGATTCATCAAAATGACAATCAGAAAATCTTGCTGTAAATAAATCTCCAGTCATAGGCTCCAAATATTTTATAATAGAAGGAGATTCATACCCAACATATACTCCCAACCTTCTTTGGGGACCCATCTTTGTACGTTGTGGTGGAGCAATTGAAACATATATCGCACAACCAAAGATTCTAAGATGAGAAATATTTGGCTCATGACCAAAAGCCAATTGCAATGGGGAGACTTTATGATAACTTGTGGACCTTATCCGTACAAGTGCTGCTGCATGTAAAATAGCATGACCCCATACTGAAATGAGAAATTTTGTTCTCATAAGCATTTGTCTAGAAATTAATTGGAGGCGTTTGATCAATGATTCCGCTAGATCATTTTGTGTATGAACATGAGCAACCGGATCCTCAATTGTTATCCCATTTGATAGACAATAATCATTAAAGGCTTGGGATGTTAACTCACCAGCATTATCAAGATGAATTGTCTTAATTGCATAAACTGGAAATTGTGCTCTTAGCTTTATTATTTGAGCCAACAATCTCGCAAATACCATATTGCGAGTTGATAGTAAGCACACATGTGACCATCTTGTAGATGCATCTAACAAAATCATATAATATCTGAATGGTCCACATGGAGGGTGAATGAGCCCACATATATCACCTTGTATACGTTCCATAAATGTAGGGGATTCCATCCTAACTTTAATTGCTGATGGTCTAATAATTAATTTGCCTTGAGAACATGCAGCACAAGAGAATTTTTTTAAATTGAAAAATCTTTTGGTTCTTTATTGAATGTCCATGTGAATTCTCAATTATTTTACGCATCATAGTAGAACCAGGATGACCCAACCGGTCATGCCAAATAATAAAATTATCTTGATTAGTAAACTTTTCATTTACTATGGCATGTGTTTCAATCCTGCTAATACTTGTTTTGTATAAGCCGGAGGGAAGAGCAGGTAACATTTCAAGCACATATTTCTTACCAGATATTATTGTAATATTATAAAGATATTCAATCTTTTCATTATTTGTAGTCTCAATATGGTAGCCATTTTGGCGAATATCTTTGAAACTTAATAAGTTTCTTTGAGATTTACAACAATATAGTTCTTCATCAATAGCCAAATTTATTTCTCCTGGTAGTAATAAATTGACTTTTCCAGAACCTTCAATTAATTTTATAATATCGGATATTGTATTAACATTTGATTCTTTCATTACCAAATAAGAGAAATATCTCTTATCTCTTAAAATAGTGTGTGTTGTAGCACTATCCAGAAGACATATATCATCTTTATTAATCTTGAGTCCAACTGAAGACTGGGAAATTTTCATATTCTTCATAAAAAAAATCAAAAAGTACATTATAAGAAAGATGAAAGACAAACAAAATATATATTAAGGAATACATTAGGAATGTAGAAACTAGCAACACATGATACATTAGAAAAATACACTTAAGAAAAATAAACTAGTTACAAACATAACAAAATAATAACTTTTATTATAGATTCATTCCCAGTAAGATGATTGGTTCTTCAGTCAATATCCTCAAAGAAGTCTCCAGCTTCTAAATGAGTAATATTTTCTAGGCCTCTAAAATCATCATCTTTATATGCAAGATGTGCCTCAGAATCATAATTGTTTGAGGGACCTGCTTCATCATCATTATTTTGAAAGGTCAAGTGTGCCTCCACATTATTTTCTTTCTTTCTAAGGGAGGCTTGATAAAGTTTGACAAAATAATCTGGTGTACGACAAATGCGTGCCCAATGATCTTTCATACCACATCGGTGACACATACTAATTTTACCTTTTGAAGGATTAATTTAAGAACCCTTATTGTTCTCCTGTTTATTTCTACCATAATGACGATAATTATTTCGTCCCCTGCCACGTCTACGACTATGTCCACGACCACGGTAATTATTTCTTTTTCTTTCAGACTTATCATATGCTGCTACAACATTCACTTCCGGGAATAGCGTTGATCCAGTGGGACGGGTTTCATGATTTTTTATTAATAGAGCATTATTCTGCTCTGCCGCAAGTAGGCATGTGATTAACTCAGAATATTTCTTAAAAACCTTTTCACTGTATTGCTGTTGTAGCACCACATTTGAAACGTGAAAAGTAAAAAATATTTTTTCTAATAAGTCATCATCTCTGATAGTGTCTCCACATAATTTTAATAGAGAACTTACTTTAAAGATAGCCGAATTATACTTACTTACGGTTTTAAAGTCTTGCAACCTTAAATGTATCCACTCATACCGAGCTTTCGGTAATACCGTAAGTTTTAGGTGATCATATCGATCTTTCAAATTAATCCATAACTCAAGTGGATCTTTTACAGTTAAATATTCAGTTTTTAACCCTTCATGTAGATGATGACGAAGGAAAATCATGGCCTTTGCTATATCCTGATTTGATGCTTCATTTTCTTGTATAATAGTATTTTCAAAACCTTTAGCGTCAAGGTGAATTTCAGCATCAAGGACCCATGATAAATAATTCTTCCCGGTAATGTCTAGTGCCACGAATTCAAGCTTTGACAATTTTGACATATTAAAACTAATCACAAAAGTAAATGGGTTAGAACGAATAAAAATAATTTTCAATTAAAATATACTTGTAAAATTAAATCAGACAACTAATTAAGAAGTTGATCACTTAAAACATGTAGTATAAAAATTAACATAATATATATATATATATATATATATATATGTAAAATAAATAAGAATTATGGAGTATATGAATAAACACAAAGAGAAACATTTAGTATGGTAAAAGAAAAGCAATTTATTATAAACGTGGATTTGAGGAATAACCATATACGGTAATAAGAGTGAATGTATTCAAATATCATTTTTCACCAATTGTAAAGTAATTTAAATTAGTATCTACAATAATTACTTTGTCACCTTGGTTATCACTTTTTTTTTTGGTAGAATGTCTTGAAGATAAGTTTTGCTCTACGCAAGTCCACACATATTTATTAAATTATTTTTGTTAGTTTAACGCACTTAAGATCTATATCTTATATTTTCTTTAACAATAAGCAAAGTAAGAAAACTTCAGTAACATGATCAACTAAAATAAATGCTTAACAATATATGAATTTGTTAATAAATAGCATATTGGTGCATATATATTACCATAAACTAAAAGAATATATAGTGATATACCTGAAGGAGAATCGAACACAACTAGGATGTGATTGTGAAAATAAAGGTGACAATCGTGCTGATAACGTGTTATAAATATAATTCAAAATAACAATATCGAACAAGGAAAAACAAGCTAAGAGATATAGAGAGAAAGAGAGAAAGAGAGGAAGAGAGATTCTTATTTCTTCTTCAATTATGTGTTTTTTTTTATCTATTACAATGCCTTTATATAGGCATGAAAAGTGAATAAAAATATGTCATTGAATATGTCATTAAGCATAGAAATATGTCATTAAACATTTGAGAAGATCATGGAGAAAAAATAGACATCCAACATAATTTGATTTCTCTTATAACAATAAGCACTTTCCTCAAAATTTCTTTCACTATCAAACCCCATAGCCTAGACGTGGATAAGTTATTACACTTTTTACTTTCCTGCTCCGTTCTTTTCCTCTTTAATCTGACTCACAACATAGAGTTAAGTCCATAACCTCTAGTGCTGATAAGTCGCTCTTAGAAAATAGCCATATATCCTTTGTTTTTTTCCATGTATATAATGCCCAACCAGTTAAAACTGTCTAAACAAGCAGTTATAATGCAAAAGAATAGTACAAAGTTCCTCCACTGCGTAGCAGCAGAGACTACTTCTCAAAAGCTATGAAAATGACAACTAGAACAAAGAAATGACACTACAACATTTTGCCTAAGTGTCTCAATTCTGTAGGCATGCCATCGAAATCCCAGAATTCACATTAGATTGAAGTAATGGTCTCTTCCCAACTTTCCAGTGTATGCCTTCTGCCAAGTGCTCCTTAGTTGGGTTCAACATTACAAGGTTTGGACCATATCCTTAGTTCACTTTAAGAATCACACGTTTTATTTTATTTTTTATTTAAAAGAGGTTCCTTCAAACAGAGTTATCCAAAATTTTACGACCTATCAGTTCTCAACTACAAGTAATATCCCATGTACTCAAGGTCACTCTCGACTGCATATATATTATTCAAAATTTTAAGTCAATTAAGCCGTCCAACAGAGGAGGATATGCTTGTCCGTGCCGTCTGCGAAAGGGATATCCTAAGTTTAAACTCGATTTAGCTTAACTCACGAATAAGGAATGAATGAAGGGAAAACATCCTAAATGTTTAGTAGCCTCAAGGTCATAAGTATGGACGTCTATATACCCATGAACATGACACTACCAAACACTGTTCCATGACCCAGAACTTAAAGCCTAGGCTCTGATACCAACTTTGTCACGTCCCAAAATACTCCATAAACTTGACTGATACCCATTTAACACTACCCGCCAGGCGAACCAGCTTATACCAAATACTTAGCATTTATTTGAGACTCAACTGAAATAAACACAAGATACATCATTTTTATAATTAAATCTGAATAATTAATGATCCAAACTGTCTCATAATAGTTATAAATAATTGTAACCCAAACAGAGGAATAATACTGTCACGACCCAATTTCACCTATAGGTCGTGATGATACCCAACACTACAGCTAGGCAAGCCAACTAGTAATTTAAACACATATTCAACTCTTTAAAAATTAACCGAGTAATTAAACTCTTACAACTTGCAAGAATTAAGACAATATAAAAAGATCTAGTAAATTAGAAAAAAGAATACAGGAACAAAATTAAATCCGAAAACAAATTCTACTAGTGTGTGTGCCAAGACCTGGTGTCACAAGTGTATGGACATCTAGTAGATTACACAAAAATTCCAAATACTGTCTGAAATAAAATAGACATAATAAAATTTCAAGAAGAGGCACTAGTTGCTGCAGAACGACTGAGAAAGACAGCTCACCACTAAGCCTCTGGATAACGAGAATGCGCGCTGATAGGTCCAACTATATCACCTGTCTCAGGTCCTACACAAAAAAGTGTAGCAAGTGTAGCATGAGTACGTAAACAACGTGTACCAAGTAATTATCAAGCCTAATCTCGCAGAGGTAGTGACGAGATACCGACTTTGACACTCACTAAGGGTCAAATATAATAAATAAAATAACAATATAAATATTTAAATCAATATGATTTATAGAATTTATAATAATTTTCGTTAACCAGCAGAAATAATTAAATTCCTTCAAGTACGACAATTCCCCATTTATTTAACTTCATAAGCTGCAATTAAAATATCAAGGTATGGTGTAATTATTATTATTAGGCACGATTTCTGCTGAGGTCGTATGACCCGATCCAGAGTATCGTGTACACTGCCGAGGGACATGCGGCATGATCCATAGATGCATCTACACTGCCGAGGTATTCGGCCCGCTCCACAAGAAAGGAGGACATTTTCTTATGTACCTCCCGAATGAGATATATATATATATATATATATATATATATATATATATATATATATATATATATATATATATATATTATGAGATTAATAAAAGAGGGTGTACAATTTTTTTTAACAATTAATTAATTTATACAAAAATTTAAGTATAGGAGATTTCAATCTTTTACTATTTTTCCAAACAATTCACAGTATAGTTCAAATACTTTAATTAAATAAAGGATATAATTAACACACGTAATTCATGATTTGAGTCCTAAACTACCCGAACTTTAGCATAAATAGTATCTACGCATGGACTCTCGTCACTTCGTGCGTACGTAGCCCCCACAATTAGAAATAATTATTAATTTAAATCACCTATGGGGTAATTTTCTCCTTACAAGGTTAGGCAAGAGACTTACCTCGACTTGCACCAATTTAATCCACTAGTAGGCCTTTTCCTCGATTATCCAACTCTGAATGGCTTGAATTTAGCCAAAATAATTCGATACAGTCACCAAATATTATAGGAATCAATTTCAAAAGAAAATACTATATTTTTCAATAAAAATCCGAAATTAACTCAAAAATCATCTATGGGGCCCACGTCTTGGAATCCGGCAAAAATTACGAAATATGAACGCCCATTCAACCACGAGTCTATCCATACCAAAATTACTAAATTCCGATAACAATTCATCCCTCAAATCCTCAAATTTATCCAAGAGGGTTTTCAAACTTTTCCAACTTAATTCACCAACTAAATGATAAAAACAGCTTCGGGTAATTTAACAAATATTGAGTTAAGAACACTTACCTCATTGTTTTCTCTGAAACTCCAAATCGGTCCCATTTTCTGAACTTAAACTCTCTGCCCAGTCATTTGCTCTACGCGATCGCGAACCTTCTCACGCGATAGCGAAGCACATTTTTTTCACTGCCCAAATTAACCCTACGCGATCGCAGAATTGTCCACGCGATCGCGAAGCTCAAATTCACAGGCCTACGCGATCGCGAAGCACAAACACATGACCTTCACTTCTGCTCCACTTACTCTACGCGATCGCGACTTTCTTCACGCGTTCGCGAATAACAAACTCCCATATCTACGCGATCGCGACTCTCTTCACGCGATTGCGAAGAACAAAAATCACCACTGCCCTAAATAAGCCTACGCGATCGCAAACCATTTCACTGGATCGCGTAGAAAAAAGTTGCCTCTGCCCCAAATTAGCTTACGCGATCGCGGATGAACCTATGCGATCGCGTATAAGGAAACCAGAAGAAAAATACCAGCAACTATCAGCTATCTCCCAAAGGCCAAAAATGATCCGTTAGCCATCCGAAACTCACCCGAGTCCCTCAGGATCTCAACCAAATACACCAACAAGTCCTGTAATATCATACAAACTTAGTCGAAACCTCAAATCACATCAAACAATGCTAAAACCACGAATCATACTCCAATTCAAGGTTAATGAAACTTAAAATTTCCAACTTCTACATTTGATGCCGAAACCTATCAAAGCAAGTCCGATGGACCTCAAATTTTACATATAAGTCATAAATGACATAATAGAGCTATGAAAATTTTCGGAACTGGGTTCCGACTCCAATATCAAAAAGTCTACTCCCCGGTCAATCTTCCAAACTTAAATTCCTATTTTAGCCATTTCAAGCCTAATTTAACTACGAACTTCCAAATAAAATTCCGAACACGCTCCTAAGTCCAAAATCACCATACGGGGCTGTTATAATCATCAAAATTCTATTCCAGGGTCATTTTGTAAAAATGTCGATCGAAGTCAAACTTAACATTTTAAGGCAAACTTAAGGAACCAAGTGTTTCGATTTCAACCCGAACACCTCCAAATCCCTAACCAACCATCCCCGCAAGTCATAAATTAATAAAATCACATACATGGAGTTTTATTTAGGGGAACATGGTTCTAAAAGTTAAAATGACCGGTTGGGTCATTACATTCTCCACCTCTTAAACAAACGTTCGTCTTCGAACGTTAAAATTGTACCTCGAGTGTTGAATAAGTGTGGATATCTACTCCGCATGTATTACTCGGCCTCCCAAGTCACTTCCTCGACCGGTTGGCACCTCCCCTGGACTTTTACTGCAGAAATCTTCTTGGACCTTAACTGGTGAACTTGTTTATCAACAATGACAATTGGCTCCTCTTCATAACCCAAACTTTTATCTAACTGAACAGTACTGAAATCTAACACATTTGACAGGTCGACATGATACTTCTGGAGCATAGATACATGGAAACCGGATGAACTCCTGATAGACTGGGAGGCAAAGCAAGATCGTAAGCAACCTCCCCAACTCGTCTCAACACCTCAAATGGGCCTATAAACCTTGGTCTCAACTTGCCCTTTTCCCAAATCTCATGATTCCCTTCATCGGTGAAACCTTCAAGAGGACTTTTCACCCACCATAAACGATAAATCACACGCTTTCTAATCCGCATAATTCTTCTGTCTGGACTGTGCTGTACGAAGTCGCTCCTAAATTAACTTTACCTTTTCCAAGGCATCTTTCACTAAATTAGTACCATATAATTTAGCCTCACCGGGATCAAAATTATCCGATGGGCGAACGACATCGCCGACCATATAAAGCCTCAAATGGAGCCATCTCAATGCTGGATTGGTAACTGTTGTTATAAGCAAACTCGGCTAAAGGCAAGAAACGATCCCACTGATATCCAAAGTCGATCACACATGCCTTGAGCATATACTCAAAAATATGAATTGTCCGCTTTGATTGTCCGTCGGTCTGTTGATGAAAGGCTGTGCTGAGTTCTACGCGGGTCCCTAATTCACTCTATACTGACCTTCAGAAATGTGAAGTAAACTGAGGGCCTCTATCTGATATGATGGAAATTGGAACATCGTGCAACCAATCTATCTCATGAATATAAATCTGGGCCAACCTCTCTGAAGTATACGTAGTCACAACCGAAATAAAGTGTGCCGACTTGGTCAACCTGTCGACAATGACCCAAACTGCATCAGACTTCCGCAAGGTCCACGACAATCCAACTACAAAGTCCATAGTAATGCGTTCCCATTTCCACTCTGGTATAGTCATCCGCTGAAGTAGGCCACCTGGCCTCTGGTGCTCATATTTAACTTGCTGGCAATTTAGACACCTAGCTATATACTCAACTATGTCCTTTTTCATTTGCCGCCACCAATAATGTTGCCTCATGTCACGATACATCTTCGTAGCACCTGGATGAATAGGATACCGAGAACTGTTTTCCTCCTCTAGGATCTTTTCCTCAGTCCATCCACATTAGGAACACATAGACGATCCTGGAGTCGCAGAACACCATCCACGCCAATAGTAACTTCATTGGCACCACCCCGTAGTACCGTTTCTCGAAGAACCATTAAGTGTGGATCATCATATTGGCGAGCCTTGATCTGCTCAATTAATGAAGATTGGATCATCATGCAAGAACTCGGCTAGGTTCTGAAATATCCAGCCTCACAAGTCTGTTAGCCAAGGACTGAATATCCAAAGCTAATGGCCTTTCCTCCGCTTAAATGAAAGCCAAACTACCCATACTCTCCACCTTTCTACTCAAGGTGTCTGCAATAGATGAAAAGCCATCCACGAACCGATGATAATAACTTGCTAAACCCAGGAAACTCCTGATCTCAGTCGCCAAAGTGGGACGATGCCAATTCTGAACTGCCTCGATCTTTTTAGGATCAACTTTAATGCCCTCGTCCGATACAATATGCCCCAAGAATGCTACAGAATTTAGCCAAAACTCATATTTGGAAAGATTAGCATATAGCTTCTGTTCCCGTAGTGTCTGAAGAACCACTCTCATATGCTACTCGTGCTCTTCCTTACTGCGCGAGTAAATTAAAATATCATCAATGAAGATAATAACTAACAAATCAATATATGGCCTGAATACCCTGTTCATCAAATCCATAAACGACACCGGGGCGTTAGTCAAACCAAAAGACATCACCAGAAATTCATAATGACTGTATCTAGTTCGAAAAACAGTCTTCGGAATATCTGAATCCCGAATCTTCAACTGGTGGTACCCCAACCTGAAGTCGATCTTAGAGAACACCCTAGCACCCTGCAACTGGTCAAATAGATCATCAATACGCGGCAACGGGTACTTGTTCTTAATAGTGACTTTGTTCAATTGGCGATAATCAATACACATTCGTATCGTTCCATCATTCTTCTTCACAAATAACACCAGTGCACCCCAAGGTGATACATTCGGTCTGAAGAACCCTTTGGCTAGTAACTCCTCAAGTTGTTCTTTTAATTCTTTCGGAGCCATGCGATACGGTGGGATATATATAAGATGGGTATCTGGTGCCAAGTCAATACAGAAATCAATATCACGATCTGGTGGCATACCTGGAAGATCTGAAGGAAATACATCGGAGAACTCTCGAACTCCATGCACTGAATCAATAGTTGGAGTCTCTGCAGTAGTATCCCGAACATAAGCTAGATAAGCCAAACAACCCTTCTCAATCATGTGTTGAGCCTTCATAAAAGAAATAACCCGATTAGTTGCACTAACAGATGAACCCTTCCACTCCAGCCCAGGCAATGCTTGAATAGCCAAGGTAACAGTCTTGGAATGGAAATCTAGGATGGCATGATATGGAGATAACCAGTCCATGCCCAGGATGATTTCAAAGTCGGTCATCTCAAGCAATAGAAGATCTGCTCTAGTTTCGTAACCACAGAATGTAATAATGCAGGACCGGTAGATCCGATCCACAACAATAGAATCGCCCACAAGAGTGGACACATAAACAGGAGTACTCAAGGACTCACGAGAAACACCCAGAAAATGAGCAAATAGAGATGACACATATGAATACGTAGATCCTGGATCAAATAATACGAAGGCATCTTTGCCACAAACAGAAATAATACCTATAATCACGGCATCTGGTCTGGCCGGAAAAGCATAGAACCGGGCTGGAGCGCCAACTCGCTGGCCTCTGCCTGGCTGACCTCCACCTCTAGGACAACCCCTACCCACTTGTCCTCCACCTCTTGGTGGTCAGACGACTAGTGTAGCAACTGGTGCAGTAATCATAGGCTGCTAACCCTGCTGCACTGGTCTACCCCGAAACCTGGGGCAGAATCTTCGCATGTGACTGGGATCCCCATACACGTAACAACTTTTCGGTGTGATGGGTTATTGACTAAGAGGCCCTGTGACCTGAATACCCATTGGAAGAACCCTGAATAGCTGGTGGGCGATAAGAACTCTCTAGCATAACATTGAAATAAGGTCGCACTAGAGCACCTCGAGGAGGCGGTGGTGCTGGATATGGGGGCCTGCTGGACTGTCCTCTAACTGACCTCTGCCCCCAGACGGAGCACCTCTGAATTCTCCAGAATATCTATACCGCTTATCTCTCATAACCTTCTCCCGTCTATGCTGACGCACACCCTCAATCCTCCGGGCTATCTCCACGACCAACTCATAAGAAGTCCCCATCTCAACCTCTCGGGCCATAGTGGCCTGAATGCTAGTATGTAAACCCACAACAAACCTCTGCACTCTCTCCGCCTCTGTAGGGAGTATCATAAGTGCATGGCGATATAACTCAAAGAACCTCGCCTCATAATCAGTCACTAACATCTGACCCTACAGGAGCTGCTCAAACTGAAACCGTAACTCTTCCCTCTGGGAGGGTGGAATATACATGTCCAGGAAAATACGAGTGAACCTGTCCCAAGTCATGGGAGGAGAATCTGTTGGTCTGCCAAGAATATAAGACTTCCACCATCTACGGGCTCTGCCCTCTACCTGAAAAGTAGCAAAGTCTACCCCATGAGACTCCAATATCCTCATGTTATGCAGTCTGTCCCGGCACCGATCAGTGAAGTCCTGGGGATCCTCATGTCGCTCACCCACAAAGACAGGAGAATGTAGTCTAGTCCATCTGTCCAATAGTTTCTGCGGCTCGGTAGTCGCTGCTGGTCTGGGCTCAAGTGTAGCTGCTGCCACTGGCTAGGCTCCACCCACGGGTAGTGCACCCTGGGTCTGATATATAACAGCTTCCTGCCCATGAGCTTGTGCGGTAGGGGTCTGTGCTCCCCCGCCCGCCTGAGATGTGGCTGGGTCTGCTGGAAACAAACCGGCCTGAGTCATAGTGTCCATGAACCGCAGCATACGGCCCATGACCTCTTGGAATCCTAGTGCAGACGTGAAATCCACCGGATCTGGCTCTGCCACGGGCACCTCGCCCTGTTCCTTAATAATGGGATCTTCTGTTGGACACACTGGTCACATAACTGGAACAATCCTAGGACGTCCTCATCCCCTACCATGGGCTGGAGCCCTCCCTCGGCCTCTAAGAATAGGGGCAGTAGCTCTTCCCTGGTCTGGAACCTCATTAGAGCGCGTTCTCACTATCTGTGATAGAATAAGAGAAAGATATTTAGTTCTACCTAAATTTCATGATGGAAGATGAAGAACAATAGTTTTCTAACACCCTATAGTCTCTCGAAGATAAGTACAGACGTAACCATACCGATCCGCAAGACTCTATTAGGTCTGCTCATAACTTGTGAGACCTACGTGAACCTAGTGCTCTAATACCATGTTGTCACGACCCAATTTTACCTATAGGTCGTGATGGTGCCTAACACTACAGCTAGGCAAGCCAACTAGTGATTTAAACACATATTCAACTCTTTAAAAATTAACTGAGTAATTAAACTCTTACAACTTGCAAGAATTAACACAATATAAAAAGATCTGGAAAATTAGAAAAAAAAAATATAGGAACAAAATTAAATCCAAAAAAAATTCTACTAGTGTGTGTGCCAAGACCTGGTGTCACAAGTGTATGAGCATCTAGTAGATTACACAAAAATTTCAAATACTGTCTGAAATAAAATAGACAGATTAAAATTTCAAGAAGAGGCACTAGTTGCTGCGGAACAACTAAGAAAGGCAGCTCACCACTAAGCCTCTGGATAACGAGAATGCGCGCCCATAGGTCCAACTATATCACCTGTCTCAGGTCCTACATAAAAACGTGCAGCAAGTGTAGCATGAGTACGTAAACAACATGTACCCAGTAAGTATCAAGCCTAATATCGAAGAGGTAGTGACGAGAGGCCGACTTTGACACTCACTAAGGGTCAAATATAATAAATAAAATAACTATAGAAATATTTAAATCAATATGATTTATAGAATTTACAATATTATTCCTTAACCAGCAGAAATAATTAAATTCCTTCAAATACGACAATTCCCCATTTATTTAACTTCACAAGCTGCCATTAAGGTATGGTGTAATTATTATTATTAGGCACGATTTCTGCTGAGGTCATACGACCCGATCCAGAGTGTCATGTGCACTGCCGAGGGACGTGCGGCGTGATCCATAGATGCATCTACACTACCGAGGCGTTCGGCCCACTTCACAAGAAAGGTGGACATTTATTATGTATCTCCGGAATGAGATATAAATATATTATGAGAATAATACAAGAAGGTGAACAATTTCTTTTAACGATTAATTAATTTATACAAAAATTCAAGTATATGAGATTTCAATCTTTTACTATTTTACCTAATAATTCACAGTATAGTTCAAATACTTTAATTAAATAAAGGATACAATTAATACACGTAATTCATGATTTGAGTCCTAAACTACCCAAACTTTAGCATAAATAGTAGCTACGCACGAACTCTCGTCACTTCGTGCGTATGTAGCCCTCCACAATTAGAAACAATTATTAATTTAAATCACCTATGGGGTAATTTCTCTTTTACAAGGTTAGGCAAGAGAATTACCTCAACTTGCACCAATTTAATCCACTAGTAGGCCTCTTCCTCGATTATCCAACTCTGAATTGTTCGAATCTAGCCAAAACAATTCGACATATTCACCAAAAATTATAGGAATCAATTTCATAAGAAAATACTACATTTTTCAATAAAAATCCGAAATTAACTCAAAACTCATCTGTGGGGCCCACGTCTCGAAATCCGGCAAAAGTTACGAAATATGAATGCTCATTCAACCACGAGTTTACCCATACCAAAATTACTAAATTCCGATAGCAATTCGGCCCTCAAATTCTCAAATTTATCCAAGAGAGTTTTCAAACTTCTCAAACTCAATTCACCAATTAAATGATAAAAACAGCGATGGATTCGGGTAATTTAACCAATATTGAGTTAAGAACACTTACCCCATTGTTTTCTCTGAAAATATTCCCAAATATCGCCTCAATCCGAGCTCCAAATGGAAGTCCCATTTTCCATAACTTAAACTCTCTGCCCAGTCATTTGCTCTACGCGATCGCGACCTTCTTCACGCGTTCGTGAATAACAAACTCCCATATCTACGCGATCACGGCTCTCTTCATGCGATCGCGAAGAACAAAAATATCACTGCCCCAAACAAGCCTACGCGATAGCAAACCATTTCACAGGGCTATGAAAATTTTCGGAATTGGGCTCCAATATCAAAAAGTCAACTCGCCGGTCAAACTTCCAAACTTAAATTTCTATTTTAGCCATTTCAAGCCTAATTTAACTACGGACTTCCAAATAAAATTCTGAACATGTTACTAAGTCCAAAATCACCATACGGAGCAGTTAGAATCATCAAAATTCTATTCGGGTGTCATTTTCTAAAAATGTTAATCGAAGTCAAACTTAGCATTTTAAGGCCAACTTAAGTATAACGACCTGACTGGCAGTTTTGAGCATTTACATTCCTTTCAACTATTTGAAGTCTTGAATAACTTCCTACGAAGTATTATGACTTGTGTGGATTGTCGGTTTTGGTTTTAAAATATTTCGGAGTTAGCTTGGAAGAATGAATTTTCATATTGGAAGCTTAAGTTGAAATAGTTGATCGGATATTGACTTATATGTAAACGAGCTCGGAATTTAATTCTGATGATTCCAATAGCTCCGTATGGTGATTTTGGGTTTAGGAGCATGTACGGAATATTATTTGGAGGTCCGTAGTGCAATTTGGCTTGAAATGCCGAAAGTTAAATTTTTGGGAAGTTTGACCGTGGGGTTAACTTTTTGATATCGAGGACGGAATCTGATTATGTAAATTGTAGTAGCTTCATTATGTCATTTATAACTTGTGTGCAAAATTTGAGGTCAAATACGAAGTGTTATATGGTGTATTACCTATCAAATGAAAGATCTTTGAGTCTAGTTTCTAACGCTTCAAACCGTTCGTCATTTGGACATTCCTACAAGAAGTTATGACCAAATTACCAAAGGCTGGAAAAATGCAATTCTGCGACCAATTATGCGATCGTAAAACAGTTATGCGATCGCAAAACTGCTTCTCGGACCGCAAAACTGGTCGCAGAATGGACCAGAAGAGCCCAGTTTTGGGCGCCAATTTTGCGATCATTTTTGCGGCCCGCATACCCATTCTGCGGTCCATTATGTGACCGCAGACCTGCTTTCGGAGGGTTAATTTTTCTATTTTCATAACCCTACCCCATTTTGATAAATAGGCTTTGGGGCTTATTTTGGGGAAATTATCTGATGATTTTAGAGAGAAGTGAGAGTGTTCTAGAGAGATAAAGAAGATGAAGTGTCTTATTCATCAAATTCTTGTCCAAGCCTTGAAATCCAATGAGAAATCCCTCAAGTTCTTCATCAAAGAGGTAAGGTTCTAACCCCTAATCTTCAATTTCTAGTTTGGGTAATGATGGGTGATTAAGAGTATGATTCTTGGGTATAAGAGTATTATTTATACGTATCAATAAGGTTTATGGAAAGAGTCTTGAGTTCAAATGGGTAAAGATTGGGTTGAAAATGGTTGAAATCTTCAAAGATTTCAATTGAAGATTTGAGGGTTGAGTTGATGTCGGAATTTGGTAAAATTTATATGGTTGGACTCGTGGTTGGATGAACATTAATATTTTGTAACTTTTGTCGGGTTCCGAGACATGGGCCCCATGGTTGATTTTTGGGGAGTAATTTCGGATTTTGTGGAAATATTAGTATTTTGATATGGAATTAATTCCTATAATTTGGGTTGACTGAATCAAAATAATTGTCACTAGATTCGAGCCATTCGAAAGTTGTTTCGCACAGAATGGAATTTTTGGATCATTGTTTAGCTTGCTCGACAATGGATTCGGCTTGTTCGAGGTAAGTAACTCTTCTAATCTTGGAGTTGAGGGTATAAACCCTGAATATATGTATTTCGTGAATTGTTGGGAGGCGACGCACATGCTAGGTGACGGGCATGTGGGCGTGCACTATAGAAATTGTGACATAATTGTTTATGTGGAATTTTGTAGTTAAATGATCTTGGCATTTTCCATGCGGTTTTATGAGTTAAAGAAATTGAGTTGAAAAGCATATTAAAAATCATGTTGAGACTATGTTCCAGTATTATTGGGACCCACAGAGGTCATATTGTTGTGAATTTTTTATTTTAAATTGAAAATTTATACTCACTCATATTCATGTCATTACATATCATATCTTAGTCTCTATTATTATTTATTGATACATCATATCATCATTTTGGACTGTTCTCATGACATTGTGAGCCCATGAGAGAGTGACTGGAGAGATTGATGACTGAGGGAGGCCGAGGGCCTAATTGTGAGGATATTTTTGGGATCGGGCTGCACGCCGCAGCAGGCCATGTTGGCTTTATATATATTATTACTATTATATGGATCGGGGCTGCCCGCCTGCAGCAGGTCTTACTGGCTTATATTATGGCACGTGAGTTGTCCGTGCTTATAGTGCTTGGGCTGTAGGAGACCCTCATGAGTCTGTACACACCCCTAGTAAGCGCAGTCGACTATAAACAGGAATCGGGCTGCGCACCGCAGCAGGTATTGTATAGCGCTGAGTGAATGAGTGTGCTGAGCACAGTGAGAGAGAATGCGAGACAATGAGATTGAGTACTCTGAGAGTGTGAGTACATGAGTGCAATCTCTGAGATACATTGCATTGACATGCACACATGACATATATGCATAGAGATGTGTTTTCCTCATGCTGTACGGTATCACATTATTAATAATTTCTCACACATGTTGACAGATGGGCATAGTGATGCATTTGTTTTACACTGGTTATCTGGGAAAGAAAATGAGATATTTTATTTATTATTGAAAGGATTTTTGGAAAAATTACTATTTTCAAACTTATTCATATTTTTGGTAACTTCGGTAAACGATTTGGGTTTTCATTGATGTACTTGAAAGGGAGAACTATTTTAGAAGTCATGATTTAGCTGAGTATTTATTCTTTGAGTTACTTCTGGTATTACTTGTTTAATATTGTTATGAACTATTGTTGGTTATGGAAGTTGGACTCTGACCTTGGTAGAAGCTCGTCACTACTTTCAACCTACGATTAGGTTTGTTACTTACTCAGTACATGGGGTCGGTTGTACTGATACTATATTTCTGCATATTGCGTGCAGATATTGGCTGTTGATGTTGCTATGCTCGATGGTTGCGGGATATGCAGATGTACCTGTGATCCTGCTGTAGCTACCTCTTGTTCATGGTAGCCTTAGATTTATAAAAGCTCTGTTTATGTATTATTCAAACAGACTATGTATTTATTTCATTTCCGCTTTGTATACTCTATTCTTAGAAGCTCATAATTTGTACTAACAGTTCTTGGGGGATGTATAAGATTAAGATCTTTATTCACTTAAATTGCTTTAATAATTATTATTGGAATTGGATAATCGAAAGTTGGCTTACCTAGCGGGTTGGGTTAGGTGCCATCATGACAAGTTGGATTTTGGGTCATGACAAGGTGGTATCAGAGCTCTAGGTTCATAGGTTCTACAAGTAATGAGCAAGTGTCTAGTAGAGTCTTGCAGATTAGTGTGATGACGTCCATACTTATCTTCGAGAGGCTACAGGGAATTTAGGATATATACTTCCCATCTTTCTTTCCTTATCGTGCGAAATTGATTCAGCTCGAATTATAACTCTTTGAATTCCTTCTACATATTCGTATGCGCACATGAGCGCTCGGTAACAGTTGTACATCGCCGGCTTATAGTTCCTTGGACGAGGTTCGAGGTGAGTATCCTGTGTTTTGCTGATGGGCCAGTCTGGAGGACTTGAGGCCATGGTTAGACCGCAGCTCAAGCTCAGCAGTTTCAGTTGTAACTTGTATATTGGACTCATATGTTTGGTAATATCCCTACGAGTGGAATTTGTGGCTCGATGAGCGGTGAAATGGCTTTGTGATGAGTATGATGTAACTGCAGGATGTGTTAAGACGATGTGAATGTGGCGAGAAGTGTTTCCTTGAAGTGTAAAGGAAGGTCGTTGGGTGCTTGATTTTTGTTTTGATGTGACGTATAGTCCCAAGTATGAATATTTTGAAGGATCTTTTACATTATTAAATTTTGGGACAAATTAAATTCTCATGTATGGTTAATGAGTTTGGACTTAGATAGACTAAGTGATTGCATAGTAAATGTGATTGCGAAAAGATATAACAAGATGCTAATTTGAGGCTAAGCAGGTGGGTTATCTCCTTCAGAGTAAGCTACGTAGGTGTGTTCGTTATAATGTTGATTGGAGATTTCTTTTCTACCAGCGAGTTATATGTGTTGAGATTTGAATTTGAATCTGGTTGAGAAAGTTGATTTGACTAACAAGAGAATAATTGTGAGCTTAGAGGATGATCGAGGTATTTTATGGTGGGTGTTACATGAGCTTGAGAAGAATTTTCATTGAACTGACTGCAGTATTATGGCAGTAATAGAGTATGGATATTTTGAGTTAACGAGTGTTTAAAATTATGGCTTTGAGCCAAGTGGGGGAGTCTGCTATTGGCAATTCATTTTATGGCTTTGTGTCAAATTTGTTTGTTCTAGTCCAATGTAAACTTGTGGATTAGTTATGACTTGCAAAGATGGAGTTCGAGAATGACTCGAGTAAGGAAATTTCTGGATACGGGTTATGGCACTTTATGAAAATATGAAAATCGTGGGATGAGTGAGTTGTTATTTGTGAATGATGTAGTACACACGTAGTATGAATTTGATAGGTGGTATTAAAGAAGAGTTAATTCTTTAAGTGTTGTTGTGCTAATGAGGCACATGTATTTTGGCCCATTTGGGCGGTGTAATGTGGATTTGAACAAAGGGGGTGACTCTCGAAAAAGTTCTAATGGATTCGAGATTAATATGTAACAATTGAGAATTCTTGGCAGATTTGTTTATGGCTAAAAGATGAGATTTAAGTTGGATGGTGTCGAGATTTGTGGCATTTGTTTTGTATATCATTATGGATTTTATATTTTGGTATCAGGAAGGTAAATGAAATGGCCTTAGACTCAAATAAGGTATTTTCAGAGTAGGTGTTTTCACTGTGGTATTTAAAGGGGTAATAGATGTGGTGCGTTGTGCAGGATTAGGATTTACATGTACAAGGTGACAGTTCAGTCTTGAAGAGAAGGTAACGAATCTTGGATAGCATGGTCAGTTTCAAATATTTCGATAAATGTTATAACTGCTCGATAATTCCTAATAAGGGTGCGCATTTCAGAAGGCGCGTTGTGTTTTGACTTACGAATGTTCATCTGTATTGCAGTACTCACCTGGTTGATAGACTGCTGATATTCAAATTATTTCTATGTGGAACAGAGGAATTTTGTAAGTATTCCTAGTGGTAGGATCGTGTATGTAAGATGTGTTGGTCATTCGAGTGTTGGAGTTGGGATCAGTTACGGTGATTCATGTGTCCTATGAATTTGGAGACTGGGAGTTCTCTGAAGCATATTTTTTCAGGGTTGCAACCTGTTTGAGGTGAGTATTTTATTTAAACTCAGTGGAGGCACTAGTTTCATTAATTATTTGTGATAGCTATATGCTATGAGTGCGCATATATGTGAGGTTGAGCCTATGTGCGAGTATCAGGGAAAGTATTCCTACTCGAAAGAATGCTTAGGCTATGATATGAGTAGAGTTGACTGTTAAGCGTAAAGTTATAACGTTTCTCATGTTCGTACCTTTGTTGAAAACTATCTGGGCTACATTTGAGGTTACAAAGAGGCTAATTCCCCTGAATAAACGGGGTAGTTACTATTTCTCTGTTAAATTGCCGATTTGAAGTGTGATAGCAGACTTTGCACATGCTTACACTATGGTGTGCTATTTATACCAGTCCAGGAGTATGAGAATATTATTTCATTATCATATATACAAATGTACTTGTTTAATTGCTCATGTATGATAGGTTGGGACTGGAGGCCTGTGACCATGCCGGGCGATTCATATTATTGGCAGGTGAGTTGTCCGTGTCATGTGTGGGAATTCTATTTCTATAATAATTTATCTGATCTATTAACTTCCTTCCTCTACAATTGTGCACATGAACCTACGGTTGTCCTCTTCACGAAATTTGAGGAGTTGGTTGTAACATGGTGGTTGTGGTGGTGCTTATTGAACTTGCAATACGGTTCTCTTCCTTGAGATATCTCCCATATTTGGGTACACAGATTGCACAGTTGTGGCTTGAGTTATATTGATGTGGCGTATCTGTGGGATAGTTATGTTTAATAATATAAGTTCATTGGACCTAGAATGGGTACTATCGGGATTGATTATGGAATATTAGGTGGGATAATATTGAATGTCGGCTTAGGAGAGGATTATGGTTATAGTTGGGGCGAGAGAGCTCCATGACTTGTTGATCTAATAAGGGGTCATGAGAGTTCCACGTGTTTCTTTAATTATTAACAGCATACGAAGGTGTTGGGATGAGGTTTTGTTCGATATGGGGTTTAATGCTAGTACTTGGTTGGTTTGAAGTAGTTATTGTGATCAGGAATGGTGCTACGAGCGGGCGAGTTGTCTAACATTCTGGGTACATTATATCCGTGATTTTAGTTATGGCTCGATGTTGCTTGTTCAGACTCATACAATGTGTAAATGTAAGATTCGTGTCTTGAAAAGAAATTCTGAAGGTTGGGAATTGAATTCCAAGGTTAAATTAAGGATTTTCAGTTATACTGTGTTGTTAGGCCTATATGGAATAGGGTGTTGTGAGATCACCCCCGGGTATGTGCGTGGTAAGGTGGAATAGAGATTTGAAGGTTAAGAACAACTCTTGGCACGTTCGAGGACGAACGCATGTTTAAGTGGGGGAGATTGTAACGACCCGACCAGTCGTTTTGAGCATTTACGTTCCTTTCAACTATTTGAAGTCTTGAATAACTTCCTACGAGGTATTGTGACTTGTGTGAATTGTCGGTTTTGGTTTTAAGGTATTTCGGAGTTAGCTTGGAAGAATGAATTTTCATGTTGGAAGCTTAAGTTGAAATAGTTGATCGGATATTGACTTATATGTAAACAACCTCGGAATTTAATTCTGATGATTCCAATAGCTCCGTATGGTGATTTTGGGCTTAGGAGCGTGTCCGGAATATTATTTGGAGGTCCGTAGTGGAATTTGGTTTGAAATGCCGAAAGTTGAATTTTTGGGAAGTTTGACTGGGAGGTTGACTTTTTGATATCGAGGTCGAAATACAATTATGAAAATTGTAATAGCTTCATTATGTCATTTATGACTTTGTGCAAAATTTGAGGTCAATCGGACTTGATTCGATAGGTTTCGGCATCGAATGTAGAAGTTGGAAATTTCATAAGAATAAAGTTTTAAGTGAGTTCGCACAAGACCCAAATTCAGATGAGCATAAATCTCATGATACAAAATGTTATGTGGCATATTACATATCAAAAGAAATATCTTTGAGTCTAGTTTCTAACGCTTCAAACCGTTTGTCATTTGGACATTCCTACAAGAAGTTATGACCAAATTAACAAAGGCTGGAAAAATGCAATTCTGCGACCAATTATGCGATCGCAAAACAGTTATGCGATCGCAAAACTGCTTCTGCGACCGCAAACCTGGTCGCAGAATGGACCAGAAGAGCCCAGTTTTGGGCGCCAATTTTGCGGCCGGCATACCCATTCTGCAGTCCATTATGGGACCGCAGACCTGCTTTCGGAGGGTTAATTTTTTTATTTTCATAACCCGACCCCATTTTGATAAATAGGCTTTGGGGCTTATTTTGGGGCAATTATCTTATGATTTTAGAGAGAAGTGAGAGTTTTCTAGAGAGATGAATAAGATGAAGTGTCTTATTCATCAAATTCTTGTCCAAGCCTTGAAATCCAACGAGAAATCCCTCAAGCTCTTCATCAAAGAGGTAAGGTTCTAACCCCTAATCTTCAATTTCGAGTTTGGGTAATGATGGATAATTAAGAGTATGATTCTTGGGTGTAAGAGTATTATTTATACGTATCAATAAGGTTTACGGAAAGAGTCTTGAGTTCAAATGGGTAAAGATTGCGTTGAAAATAGTAGAAATCTTCAAAGACTTCAATTAAAGATTTGAGGGTCGAGTTGATGTCGGAATTTGATGAAATTTGTATGGTTGGACTCGTGGTTGGATGGGTGTTAATATTTTGTAACTTTTGTCAGGTTCCGAGACGTGGGCCTCACGAGTGATTTTTGGGGCGTAATTTTGGATTTTATGGAAATATTAGTATTTTGATATGGAATTAATTCCTATAATTTGGGTTGACTGAATCAAATTAATTGTCACTAGATTCGAGCCATTCGGAAGTTGTTACGCATAGAATGGAATTTCTGGAGCTTTGTTTAGCTTGCTTGACATTGGATTCGGCTTGTTCGAGGTACGTAACTCTTCTAATCTTGGAGTTGAAGGTATGAACCCTGAATATATGTATTTCGAGAATTGTTGGGAGGTGACGCACATGCTAGGTGACGGGCGTGTGGGCATCCACTATAGAAATTGTGACATAATTGTTTATGTGAAATTTTGTAGTTAAATGATCTTGGCATTTTCCATGCGGTTTTTTTAAGTTAAAGAAATTGAGCTGAAAAGCATATTAAAAATCATGTTGAGGCTATGTGCCAGTATTATTGGGACCCACAGAGGTCATATTGTTGTGAATTATTTATTTTAAATTGAAAATTTATACTCAGTCATATTCATGTCATTACATATCATATCTCAGTCTCTATTATTATTTATTGATACATCATATCATCATTTTGGACTGTTCTCATGACATTGTGAGCCCATGAGAGAGTGACTGGAGAGATTGATGACTGAGGGAGGCCGAGGGCCTAATTGTGAGGATATTTTTGGGATCGGGCTGCACGCCGCAGCAGGCCATGTTGGCTTTATATATATTATTACTATTATATGGATCGGGGCTACCCGCCTGCAGCAATCCTTATTGGCTTATATTATGGCACGTGAGTTGTCCGTGCTTATAGCGCTTGGGCTGTAGGAGCCCCTCATGAGTCTGTACACACCCCCAGTGAGCACAGTCGACTATAAACAGGGATCGGACTGCACACCGCAACAAGTATTGTATAGCGCTGAGTGATTGAGTGTGCTGAGCACAGTGAGAGTACTCTGAGAGTGTGAGTACATGAGTGCAATCTCTGAGATACATTGCATTGGCATGCACACATGACATATATGCATAGAGATGTGTTTTCCTCATGTTGTAAGGTATCACATTATTAATGATTTCTCACACATGTTGACAGATGGGCATAGTGATGCATTTGTTTTACACTAATTATCTAGGAAAGAAACTGAGATATTTTATTTATTATTGAAAGGATTTTTGGAAAAATTACTTTTTTCAAACTTATTCATATTTTTGGTAACTTCGGTAAACGATTTGGGTTTTCATTGATGTACTTGAAAGGGAGAACTATTTTAGAAGTCATGATTTAGCTGAGTATTTATTCTTTGAGTTACTTCTGGTATTACTTGTTTAATATTGTTATGAACTATTGTTGGTTATGGAAGTTGGACTCTGACCTTGGTAGAAGCTCGTCACTACTTTCAACCTATGACTAGGTTTGTTACTTACTCAGTACATGGGGTCGGTTGTACTGATACTACACTTCTGCACATTGTGTGCAGATATTGGCTGTTGATGTTGCTATGCTCGATGGTTGTGGGATTTGAAGATGTACCTGCGCTCCTGCTGTAGCTGCCTCTTGTTCATGGTAGCCTTAGATTTATAAAAGCTCTGTTTATGTATTATTCAAACAGACTATGTATTTATTTAAATTCTACTTTGTATACTCTATTCTTAGAAGCTCATAATTTGTACTACCAGTTCTTGGGGGATGTATAATATTAAGATCTTTATTCACTTAAATTGCTTTAATAATTGTTATTGGAATTGGATAAATGAAAGTTGGCTTACCTAGCGGGTTGGGTTAGGTGCCATCACGACAAGTTGGATTTTGGGTCGTGACGTTAAAGAACCAAGTGTTCCGATTTCAACCCGAACACTTCCAAATCCCTAACTAACCATCCCCGTAAGTCATAAATTAATAAAAGCATATGCAGTGAGTTTTATTTAGGAGAACAGGGTTCTAAAAATAAAAATGCCCAGTTGGGTCATTACAAATACTCTAGCCCAAATCCCACACTAGATCATGGAGCATCTGAGAGAATTACAATACTCAAGGTGGATGTGTAAACCCAAAAATAAAAGTCATCATTGAAATAAATGATAAAGACCCTTTTGGCAGCATCCACAAACGATGTAGTGGCTCACCTCAATAAGTCAATCGACTCTAGCGAACTCGTCAGTTACTAGCTCCATCATCACGAATAATATTTGCATGGACATGAAGGTAAGGAGTGAGTTATACGTAAATATAACTTAGTAAGATCCTTGACCTGCCACTTTGAATACCCCTGGAACAAGTGTTAGAAAATACAAACGCACCACAACAAGAACGATATAATAAATATGATAATTATACAATAACTCAATATATATGTATCAACGGGGTTAATAAGAATTAATTAACAAGAGTATACATATCTTAACACATCACACACTAAGGACTTGTCATAATTGTAGTGAAAGAAATTAACGAACACCTCTACGAATCCACAACGGCACCACAATGCCTCAAATATGTAACAGAGCATACGCAATGCTCACCGGCATACACAATGACCCAAATATATCAAGAAGCATACACAATACTCGAGTGATGTACAAAGGCATACATAATGCCCCATACCTCACAGCTGTATCAAACCATCAAATCCAACATCATGGATCACAGTCATATCAAACTTTCAAACTTAATATCATGGCTCACAGCCGTATCACACCATCAATAACTCATAAAATAATTTTTAATATTTTTCATAAAATAATTATATTCAAGGCTAGTCAAAGACCACCGATCTGTTAAGCACACACTTGTCCCAATACATGAACCAGACATATAAAATATATTTTTCAAGACAAGTTTTGAAAAGCAAGTATCAAAGCTTAGAGTCTCACTTACCTAGAAAAATCAATCTTATTCTCTCTTGAATTATTAATGTAACGACCCGGCCGATCGTTTTGAGCATTACAACCATGTTCCCCCATTTACTACTCAATTTATGCGTTACAATTTATTTATGACTTATCGGATTAGTTGGTTCGGGCCCGAAAGGAATTCGGAGTAAAATGAGACACTTAGTCTCATAATTTAAAATTTAAAATTAAAAAAGTTGACCGAATGTAGATTTATGTGTAAACGACCTCGGATTTGAATTTTGATAATTTGAATAGCTTTGTATGGTGATTTTGGACTTAGGAGCGTGTTCGAAAAATTATTTGGAGGCCCGTAGTGGAATTTGACTTGAAATGCCGAAAGTTGAATTTTTGGGGAAGTTTGACTGAGGGGTTGACTTTTTGATATCGGGGTCGAAATCTGATTCTGAAAATTTCAATAGGCTGGTTATGTCATTTATGACTTGTGTGCAAAATTTGAGGTCAATCGGACGTGTTTTGATAGGTTTCGATGTTGTTTGTAAAAATGGAAAGTTTCAAAGTTCATTAGGTTTGAATCTATGTATGATTCGTGTTGTTGGATGTGATTTGAAGACTCGACTAAGTTCGTATGAAATTTTAGGACTTGTTGGTATATTTGGTTGAGGTCCCGAGGGCCTCGGGTGGTTTTCGGATGGTTAACGGATCAAAAAGTGGACTAAAATAGCTGCTGCAATTTCATTCTGCTGCAAATTCCTTCTCCCAGAATCAGGCCAAAAAATTGAGCCTAGGATCTCCTAGAATCGAGCCTTGAATCGTGCTTAGAAGAGGGCCATGATCGTGCCCAGGATCGAAGGCAGGGTTGAGGGCCATGATCGAGGGCCAGGATGGAAGCCACGATCGAAGGCCAGGATCGAGTGTCAGAATCGAGGCCCAGGATCGAGGAACTCGATCGAAGGCCCAGGATCGAGACAGGATCGAGGGCTGTCTGGGCAGAATTATAAAGCAGGGGACTTCGTCCCATTCGCTATTTTTGACAAATTGGAGCTTGATGAGAGGCAATTATTGATAGATTTTCAAGGAAAACATGAGGTAAATCCCTTGTGATCATTTCTACTCCATAATATTGAATTACCATCGAATAATCCGACTAGATTACATGATTTTGAGATGTAAATTGGAGATTTGAACTTAGAAATTTGGAAATAAGATTTGTAGATTTGAGGGTCGAGTTGAGGTCGGATTTTGGTAAAATTGGTATGGGTAGACTCGTAGTTGAATGGAATTTTGGATTTTGTAAGGCCGAGGGCCTGTCGGTGAGGTAAGGATATATGGCACGTGAGTTGTCCGTATAGGATATTATAGCACGTGAGTTGTCCCTGCGGATTATGGAGCTTGGGATGTAGGAGCCCCTCTAGAGTCTGCACACCCCAGTGAGTGCGGGTACCCATTGAGTGTGAGTGCTGAGGGCTGAGAGCCGAGTGGTTGAGCTGTTGTGACGAGTTGAGTGACTGTTGCCTGAGAGGTTGTACTTGCTTTTCATTTGTTGTTGCATTTTGTTTCTATCTGTCATTGTAGTGAAATTATCTGAAAGATTCTATATCCGGATTACATGAATATGAACTGTATAAAATTAATTTGACTTAAACTGCTGGATTTGAAAGCATGTCTATTCTTTGCTGGAATTACTATAAGTGAACTATAATTGTGTAGCTCGTCACTATCTTCAGTTCCTTAGTTATTATTGTTACTTGCTAAGTTGGTTGTACTCATACTGCACCCTGCACTTCGTGTGTAGATCCAGGTGCTTCTGGACGTAGCGGGTGTTGATTCTCTCGTACAGTTGATCTTTCGGAGATTCAGAGGTAGCTGCCGTGTTTTGCAGACCTTGTCTCTTCTTCTCTATCTCCTTGTTTACTGTATTTTGGTCTTAGACTATTATAGACCATATTTTTCCTGACTCGTATTCATATTAGATGCTCATGTACTCAGTGACACTAGGTTTTGGGGAGCGTTCATATCAGTATTTGTGGGATTTTGTATTGTATTTAATTATTAAAATTTTCAAACTTAAAAGAAATTATGGTTTATTTATATTATCGGCTTGCCTAGTATCGAGATAGGCGCCATCACGACAGGTTGGGATTTTGGGTCATGACAAGTTGTTATCAGAGCCTAGGTTACATAGGTCTCACGAGTCATGAGCAGATTTAGTAGAGTCTTGCGGATCGGTACAGAGACGTCTGTACTTATCTTCGAGAGGCTGGAAAACCCTTAAGAAAATTTCACTTTCTTGTATTCTGTCGTGCGAATTTGTTGATTCCGTAAACTAAATTTCTGTTATTCTATTCTCTCACAGATGGTGAGGACACTACCGGATCGGATGGTCAACCACTAGTGCTACCAGTTAGGGCCGCGAGAGGCCGGGGCCGTGGTAGAGGTCGGGGCCGAGGTAGAGGTCGAGGTGTAACTCATACCACAGTTGGACCCGCACCTGTAGTACCACCAGTTGCTCCAGCTTAGGAGCATATTCCAGATATAGCTGAGCCGACAGGACCAGCTCAAGCACCAGCTGTGCCCATTGAGATTCCAGGCCTTCAGGAGACTTTGCCCCAGATATTGACAGTTTGCACTGGTCTTGCTCAGGTGGTTTCGGCTCAGGCCATACCTGCCACTTCTCAGGCCGGGGGAGGTACTCATACCCCTATTGTCCGTACTCCAGACCAGGTAGTGCAGGGACCAGTCCAGCCGATTGTAGCTGCTCAGGCCCCGATAGTTCCTATTATGGTAGATGATGAGCAGAGGAGACTTGAGAGATTTGAGAGGCTTAGACCTCCACCATTTAGCGGTGCTAAGTCATAGGATGCTCAGGGTTTCCTGGATAAGTGTCAACGGGTGCTCCGGACAGCGAGTATTCTAGAGACCAGTGGGATCTCGTTCACTACTTTTCAGTTTTTTGGGGCTACCTTCAGATGGTGGGAGGCTTACGAGAGGTGTAGGACGGTCGGTGCAGCACCCCTTACCTGGCAGTAGTTCTCTGGTCTATTCCTGGAGAAGTTCGTGCCTCAGTCCCGCAGAGAGGAGCTACGTAGGTAGTTCGAGCAGCTTCGTCAAGGTGATATGTCCGTGACACAGTATGAGATGAGATTTTCAGAATTGGTCCGTCATGCTATCTGGTTGATTCCCACAGACAGGGAAAGAATCAGGAGGTTCATAGATGGCCTCACTCTTCAGCTGTGATTACTCATGACTAGAGAGAGAGTGTGTGGTGCTACTTTCGACGAGGTGGTCGACATTGCTCGTCAGATTGAGATGGTTTGCAGTCAGGAACATGTTGAAAGGGAGGCTAAGAGGCTTCGTGGTTCAAGTGATTTCAGCAGTGTTCCTTCAGGGGGTCATTTTTACCGCGGTAGGGGTCGTTCTTATAGACACGCTTAGACGGCCCTGCTTATCTTGGTGCATCAGCTAGCCACGGTTCTTATAGTGCTCATACATGCCAGTCTTCATTCAGTGCACTACCAAAGCAGAGTTCTCATCATGCCTCGTCCGCTTAGTCTTCTACAGGTAATTCTTTGGGTCATCAAGAGCAGCAGTTCCGTCAGAGGAGGGGTTGTTTCGAGTGTGGAGAATTGGGTCATTTCAAGAGAGATTGTCTTAGCTTGTTGAGTAGGGCTCCACAGCAGAATTCGCGACCAACGACACCAGCACCAGCAGTTACACCACCCGCCGAGCCAGCTAGGGGTCGCCTAAGATGGGGAGGTCGGTCAGGCCCGATTCTATGTTTTTCCTGCCAGGCCATATGTTGTTGCTTCGGATGCAGTGATCACAGGTATTGTCTCAGTGTACCATAGAGAGGCTTCTCCAATATTTAACCCTGGATCCACTTATTCATATATATCATCGTATTTCTTTCATTATATGGACATGCCCTGTAAGTCCTTAGTTTTACTTGTTTGTGTGTCTACACCGGTAGGCGATATTATTACTATGGACCGTGCGTATCGGTCGTGTGTGGTAACTATTGGGGAACTGGAGACTAGAGTTGATCTCTTATTACTCGGTATGGTTGATTTCGATGTAATCTTAGGCATGGATTGGCTGTCTCCATGTCATGCTATTCTGAACTGTCACGCAAAAACTGTGACATTGACAATGCCGGGGTTGCCAAAGGTTGAATGGAGAGGATCTCTAGATTTTGTTCCTAGTAGGGTAATTTCTTATTTGAAAGCCCAACGTATGGTTAGAAAGGGATGTTTGTCATATTTGGCCTTTGTGAGAGATGTTGATGTTGATACTCCTATTATTGATTCAGTACCGGTCGTGCGAGATTTTTCGGATGTATTTCCTACAGACCTGCCGGGTATGCCACCCGACAGGGATGTTGATTTCGGTATTGACTTGGTGTACGACACTCAGCCTATTTTTATTCCTCCGTATCGTATGGCACCAGCTGAGTTAAAAGAATTAAAAGAGCAACTTCAGGAACTCCTTGAAAAAGGGTTTATTAGGCCTAGTGTGTCACCTTGGGGTGCACCGGTTCTGTTTGTGAAGAAGAAAGATGGTACTATGCGGATGTGCATTGATTTTAGGTAGTTGAACAAAGTTACAATCAAGAATAAATATCCTTTGCCGTGTATTGATGACTTATTTGACCAGCTTCAAGGAGCGAGGGTGTTCTCCAAAATTGATTTGAGATCGGGGTATCACCAGTTGAAAATTCGGGATTCGGATATTCTAAAGACGACATTCAGAACTCGTTATATCCACTACGAATTTCTTGTGATGTCTTTCGGGCTAACCAATGCCCTAACAACATTTATGCATTTGATGAATAGTGTATTCCAGCCATATTTTGATTTACTTGTCGTAGTATTTATTGATGATATTCTGGTGTACTCACGTAGCCAGGAGGATCATGCACAACACTTGGGTATTGTATTACAGAGGCTGAGAGAGGAGAGACTTTATGCCAAATTCTCTAATTGTGAGTTCTGGCTTAGTTTGGTGGCATTCTTGGGACATATAGTGTCCAGTGAAGGAATTGAGGTAGATCCAAAGAAAATAGAGGCAATTCAGAATTGGCCCACGCCATCTTCAGTTACTGAGATTCGGAGTTTTCTCGGCTTGGTCGGTTATTATCGTTGCTTCGTGGAGGGCTTCTCATCTATTGTATCGCCTATGACTAAATTGACCTAGAAAGGTGCTCCGTTTAAGTGGTCGGATGAATGTGAAGAGAGCTTTCAGAAGCTCAAAACAGCTTTGACTACAGCTCTAGTATTAGTGTTGCCTACAGGTTCAGAGTCTTTTACTGTATATTGTGATGCATCGCATATTGGTCTTGGCACAGTGCTGATGCAAGACGGTAGGGTGATTGCCTATACATCTAGACAGTTAAAGGTCTATGAGAAGAATTTTCCAGTCCACGATCTTGAGTTAGCAGCTACTATTCACGCCTTGAAAATTTGGCGGCATTACTTGTACGGTGTACAGTGTGAGGTATATACCGATCATCGGAGTCTACAACATTTGTTTAAATAGAGGGAAAGGCCAATGTAGTGGCTGATGCCTTGAGTCATAAGGCAGAGAGTCTGGGTAGCTTAGCATACTTACCGGTAGCAGAGAGGCCTTTAGCTTTGGATGTTCACGCCTTGGCCAACCGGTTTGTTAGATTGGATGTTTCTAAGTCGAATCGAGTTTTGTCTTGTGTGGTTTCTCGATCTTCTTTATATGATCGCATCAGAGAGCGCCAGTATGATGATCCACATTTGCTTGTCCTTAAGGACACGGTTCAGCACGGTGATGCCAAGGAAGTCACTATTGGAGATGACGGTGTATTACGGATGTAGGGCAGGCTATGATTGCCTAATGTAGATGGTTTGCATGAGCTGATTCTCTAGGAAGCTCACAGTTCGCGGTACTCTATTCATCCAGGCGCCACGAATATGTATCAGGATTTGAGGCAGCACTATTGGTGGAGGCAAATGAAGAAAGATATATATGGATTTTTAGCTCGGTGTTTAAATTGTCAACAGGTAAAGTACGAGCATCAGAGATCGGGCGGATTACTACAGAGACTTGAAATTTCGGAGTGGAAGTGGGAACGTATTACCATGGACTTCGTAGTTGGGCTGCCATGGACTTTGAGAAAGTTTGATGTTGTTTGGGTGATAGTAGATCGGTTGACCACATCTACGCATTTTATTCCAGTTGGTACTAATTATTCTTCGGAGCGGTTGGCTGGGATTTATATTCGCGAGATTGTTTGCCTCCACGGTGTGCCAGTGTCTATCATTTCAGATCGGGGCACACAGTTTACATCACAGTTTTGGAGAGTAGTGCAGCGAGAATTGGGCACCCAGGTTCAGTTGAGTACAACATTTCACCCTCAGACGGACGGACATTCCGAGCGCATTATTCAGATATTAGAGGATATGCTATGTGCTTGTGTCATTGATTTTGGGGGTTCTTGGGATCAAGTACTGCCACTCGCAGAGTTTGCTTACAATAATAGCTACCAATCGAGTATTCAGATGGTTCCATATGAGGCTTTGTATGGGAGACAATGTCATTTTACGATGGGTTAGTTTGAGCCGGGTGAGGCTAGGATATTGGTACTGACTTGGTACAGGATGCTTAGAAAAGGTCAAAGTGATTCAGGAACGGCTTCGTACGACATAGTCTAGACAAAAGCGTTATGCTGACATGAAGGTTCGTGATGTTGTTCACATGGTTGGAGAGAAGGTTCTACTCAAGATTTCACCCATGAAGGGTGTGTTGAGGTTCGGGAAGAAGGGCAAGTTGAGCCCTCGGTATATTGGGCCTTTTGAGATACTTAAAATTTTTGGAGAGGTGGCTTATGAACTTTCCTTGCCACCTAGTATATCAGGTGTTCATCCAGTGTTCCATGTATCTATGCTTCGAAAGTATGTCGAGGATCCGACTCATATTCTGGATTTCAGTACAGTACAACTGGACGATAATTTGACTTATGATATGGAGCCGGTGGCTATTTCAGACCGACAGGTTCGAAAGCTGAGGTCAAAGAACATATCATCAGTGAAGGTACAGTGAAGAGGCGAGCCAGTCGGAGAAGCTACTTGGGATATTAATCAGGAGATGCAGAACAAATATCCACACCTATTTGAGATTCCAAGTATTATTCTAAACGCGTTCGAGGACGAACATTTGTTTAAGAGGGGGAGAATTTAACGACCCAGCTGGTCGTTTTGAGTATTATAATCACGTTCCCCTATTTACTTCTCAATTGATGCCTTACAATTGATTTATGACTTATCGGGTTAGTTGGTTCGGGTCCGGAAGGAATTTAGAGTGAAATGAGACACTTAGTCTCATAATTTAAAATTTAAGTTAGAAAAATTGACCGGATGTGGATTTATGTGTAAACGACCTCATATTTGAATTTTAATGATTTCAATAGCTCTGTATGGTAATTTTAGGCTTAGGAGCTTGTTCGAAAAATTATTTGCAGGTCCGTAGTGAAATTTGGCTTGAAATGCCGAAAATTGAATTTTTTGGAAAGTTTGACCGGGGGGTTGACTTTTTGATATCGGGGTCAAAATTTGATTATGAAAATTTTAATAGGTCTGTTATGTAATGTATGACTTGTGTGCAGAATTTGAGGTCAATCAGACGTGATTTGAAAGGTTTCGGTGTTGTTTGTAGAAATAGAAAGTTTCAAAGTTCATTAGGCTTGAATCTATGTGTGATACATGTTTTTATTATTGTTGGATGTGATTTTAAGACTCGACTAAGTTCGTATGATATTTTAGGACTTGTTGGTATATTTGGTTGAGGTCCCGAGGGCCTCGGGTGCGTTTCGGATGGTTAACGGATCAAAAAGTAGACTAAAATAGCTGCTGCAATTTCCTTCTGCTTCAAATTCCTTATCCAAGAATCGAACCCAAAAGGCGAGCCCAAAATCTCCCAGAATCGAGCCCAGAATCTCCTAGAATCGAGCCTTGAATCGTGCCAAGAAGAGGGCCATGATCGAGCCCAGGATCTGTCATGACCCCAAATTCCCTCCGTAGGAGGTCGTGATTGCACCTAGTCTCTAAGACTAGGTAAGCCTATCAATGCGGAATAATAATAAATATCTGAAATAAATAAACTATAATTTCAACTCCTAAAACCCGGTAGAAATAAGCCACAAGCTTCTAAGAATTTATTCTTTATGTCTCTATACATCAGAGTCTAAAGCAAATAAGGAAGACAACATAGTAAGATAGAAGGGGACTCCGGAATCTGCGAACTCTGGCAGATATACCTCGAAGTCTCCTCGTATAGCTAGTTTACTGATGCCTGGCCTGATAAGGTGTACCTGGATCTGCACAAAAAGATGTGCAAAAGCGTAGTATGAGTACACCACATCGGTACCTAGTAAGTGCCAAGCCTAACCTCGGTAGAGTAGTGACGAGGTCAGGTTAGGCCCTACTGAAAAATAATAATTGGCATGGTAAAATGTTTAACAATATAATAAAATAAAATGAATATGGAAATGAATCAAGTAGCATGTTTCCGTTTAATTACATAAAATAATGGCAAATAACATCTCATGGAAATAAAACAAAATTTCCTTTTAACTTCATGAAAAATCACAACAAATAATCAAAGGCAACTGCGGCCATAAATCAATATCAACAAGGGCACTCTCGAGGTACCGCCGCGTAGTCCCAAATCATAAATAAATTCACAATATCTCATTTCCTTATCTCACCGCGGGAGCCTTCACAATTTATTTGAAAGAAAACATTTTTCTCGAAATAACATCTCGCGTTTTAGCCATCCTTATCACACCGCATGACTTCTATTAGTTCCCCCTACTAGCCACGCGTATCAAGCCACCCTTATCTCACTGCATGCGTTTCAATACACAGACCTTATACCACCGCATGCGTATCAATATCACAATATATCACAATTTGTACCTCAAGTGCTCAAATAATTTAACTTGCCAAAATAATTCAACAACAATACTTTTCCACAATAAAGAGCTCACGGCTCATGTCAAATTAATTCAACAATAATATTTTTTCACAATAAAGAGCTCACGGCTCATGTCAAAATTATTCAACAATAATATTTTTTCACAACAAAGAGCTCACTGCTCCATCACAATGATTACGAAAATCTTACAAAAATATTCCGGAGTAAATAATTCAGGAAAATAATATTTCAAAATCTTTAATACGTTGCTTCAATATCAAGTTTAAAAACATCAAATACTTCATATTAATAATATTTAATTTAAATAAAATCAACCTTCAAATAATGCACAGAATAAAAGAAACCAAGTTCCAACTAAACAGATAAAATAATTAGCAGGAAAAGGTCAAGCATATTTAGAATATAAACACTAAATCAATAATGAAGAATATAACAAAATAAAGTAATTTAATTAATGCGCAATAGTGATTTACACAATTTAAAACATAATTTTTCACATTTAGCCCGTGTACACACTCGTCACCTCGTGTACATGACTTTCCACACATTATAATTATCAATCCTAGGGAAAATTTTTCCCACACAAGGTTAGACAAGTCACTTACCTCGACTTGCTCCAATTAAATCAAGTATTATGATTTTTCCTTGATTTTTCGACTCCGATAGACTCGTATGTAGTCATAATTAATTCGATACAGTCAACAAAAATTATAATAATCAATTTCATTGGAAAATATTATATTTTTCAATAAAATCCGAAATTATCTTAAAATTTGCCCATGGGGTCCACATCTCGGAATCCAGCGAAACTTACAAAATCCGCCAACCCATTCAATTAGAGTCCACCCATGCCAATTTTATCAAATTCCGATAACAACTCGACCTCCAAATCTTAAATTTTTGTTTTTGGAAGATTTTGCAAAAATCTTGATTTTTCTTCCATAAATTCATGGATTCATGATGTAAATGAGTATGGAATCATGAATTATAATCAATATAGGATAAGGAACACTTACCCAAATGTTTTTCCGTGAAAATCACCCAAAAATCGCCCAAGAACCGTGTTCTAAAAATCCAAAACGAAATGAAGGAAATGACCATTTTTGGTCCTTAAGTTTCTGCCCATCCGTCACTAAATTACCTTTTTCCGTCACTAAAAATCCACCAGAACTTGCTTGTACCAGCCTTCCTTCAATTAATCATAACTTTATGTACAAATATCCAAATGATGAATGGTTTACCTTTATGGAAACTAGAATCAAACGACTACAACTTTCATGTTTTGAAAATTTTCTGATTCCTTATGAATTGCGAGATATAAGATTCCAAAATTGGCTCCACGCATTCTAGCAAAACTGTTCTATCAGCCTTCATTTAATCCATCATAACTTCCTGTACAAATGTCCAAATAATGAATGGTTTAACTTTTTGGAAACTAGAATCAAACTAGTACAACTTTAATGTTTTGAAAATTTTCTGATTCCTTATGAATTGCGAGATATAAGCTTTCAAATATGGCTCCATGCATAAAAAATTTCCAGCAACCCTCTTTGTCCGAAATCCATTCCGTTTACCTTCCGAAATCCAACCCGAGACCCTCGGGACCTTAACCAATTATTCCAACATGTCCCAAAATACAATATGAACTTAGCCGAGTCTTCAAACCACATCAAACAATATCAAAACGACGAATCACATCTCAAATCAAAATCTATGAACTTTGAACTTTTAAATTCTATATCTTGTGCCGAAACACATCAAATCAATTTGGAATGACTTCAAATTTTGTACACAAGTCATAAATGACATAACAGACCTATTCCAATATCCAGAATCAGATTCCAACCTCGATATCAAAAAGTCAACCCCCCGGTCAAACTTTCAAAAAATTTAACTTTTGGCATTTCAAGCCTAATTCCACTACGGACTTCCAAATAAAATTCCGATCACGCTCCTAAGACCAAAATCACCATATGGAGCTGCTGGAATCATCAAAATTCTATTCCGGGGTTGTTTGCACAAAATTTGACATCCGGTCACTATTTGAACTTAAACTTTTAATTTTTTATCAAAATTTCATATCTCGGGCTAGGGACCTCAGAATTTGATTCTGGGCATACGCCTAAGTCCTAAATCATGATACGGGCCTACCGGAACTGTCAAAACATCGATCCGAGTCCGTTTGCTCAAAATGTTAACCAAAGTCAACTCAATTGAGTTTTAAAGCTCTAATTCACATTTTAATCCATTTTTCACTCGAAAGCTTTCCGGAAAATTTTATGGACTGCGCACACAAGTCGAGGAATGATAAATAGTGCTTTTTGAGGTCTTAGAAAACAGGATTAATTATTGAATTTAAAGATGACATTTTGGGTCATCACATTCTCCACCTCTAAAACAAACGTTCGTCCTCGAAGGGAGTTAGAAAAAGTACCCGAGCTTGTGAATAAGTATGGATCATAGCTGCGCATATCATGCTCGGTCTCCCAAGTCGCCTCCTCGACCGGATGAACCCTCCACTGAACCTTCACGGAAGCAATGTTCTTTGACCTCACCTTTCGAACATGCCTATCCAAAATAGCCACTGGTTCCTCAACATAAGATAGATCCGTGTCCAACTGAACCGAACTGAAGTCTAACACATGATATGGATCGCTGTGATATTTCCGAAGCATAGAAACATGGAATACCAGATAAACTACAGAGAGACTAGGTGTTAATGCAAGTCTGTACGCCACCTATCCAACTCTCTCAAGAATCTCAAAAGGCCCAATATACCTAGGTCTCAACTTGCCCATCTTCCCGAACCTTATCACACCCTTCTTAGGAGAAACCTGGAGCAATACCCGCTCACCAACCATGAATGCAACATCACGAACCTTTCGATTCGAATAACTCTTCTATATATATTGGGTTGTACGAAGTCGATCCTGAATCAACTTAACCTTTTTCAAGGCATCCTAAACCAAGTCTATACCCAATAGTCTAGCCTCGCCCGGTTTGAACCAACCCACTGGGGACCGGGACCGCCTACCATACAAGGCCTCATATGGAGCCATCTGAATGCTTGACTAGTAACTGTTGTTGTAAGCAAACTCCCCAAGTGGTAAGAACTGATCCCAAGCACCCCCAAAATCTATCACACACGCACGAAGCATATCCTCTAGTATCTGAATAATGCGTTCAGACTGCCCGTCCGTCTGAGGGTAAAATGTTGTACTCAACTCTACCCGAGTACCCAAATCACGTTGTACTGCCCTCCAGAACCGTGATGTAAACTGCGTACCCCGGTCAGAGATGATAGATACTGGTACGTCGTGAAATATGATAATCTGACAAGCGTAGTATGAGTACACCACAGCGGTACCCAGTAACTGCCAACCCTAACCTCGGTAGAGTAGTGACGATGTCACGACCCAAAATTCCCACCTCCGAACCGTGATGGCGCCTAACATGGCCAACGTTAGAATAACATTATCCATTTTTAAAAGAATTTTTTTAAATTTGTTAATAACAAGAAAGCAAATGCGGAACCAATTTTGAAATAATCCTTAATAATAACGGTGTCTAAATACCATCCTAGAATTGGTGTCACAAGTGCACGAGCTTCTAGAATAAATAAAAATAAAGATCTGAATAAAATAAAGCTGTCTGGAAATAAACACACACCTAAAGAACAATAGACGAGGACTTCAGAATTGCGAACGCCATGCAGTTATACCTCAAGTCTCCTCTGATAGCTGAAATCCGAGAAAGTCTATGGTATGCCACTGGGACCAACTTCAAAATCTGCACAAGAAGTTGAGAGTGTAGTATCAGTACAACCGACCCATGTACTGGTAAGTGCTGAGCCTAACCTCGACGAAGAAGTGACGAGGCTAAGGCGGTTCACTTACATTAACCTGTACGCAATACTAGTAACAACAACAATAACAATAGGAATAAATCAGGTAATTCATTTATAATAATTGAAGGCAACTCAGCAGTCAAAACCAATTATCATTTCCATTATTTCTGTTGCAGCGTGTAACCTACTCTCACAATATATCCAAATTCAGTTCTGTTGCGGCGTGCAACCCGCTCCTCCAACATATTCATTTTAATCAAGTCTGTTGAGGCGTGAAATCCGATCCTCCAATATTAACTTTTTAACAAGTCTGTTGCGGCGTGCAACCCGATCCTCCAATATTGACTTTTAATAAGTCTGTTGCGGCGTGCAACCCGATCCTCCAATATTGACTTTTAATAAGTCTGTTGCGGCGTGCAACCTGATCCTCTAATATTAACTCTTTAACAAGTCTAATGTGGCGTGCAACCCGATCCTCCAATATTGACTTTTAATAAGTCTGTTGCGGCATGCAACCCGCTCCTCCAATATTAACTCTTTAACAAGTCTGTTGCGGCGTGCAACCCAATCCTCCAATATTGACTTTTAATAAGTTTGTTGCGGCGTGCAACCCGATCCTCCAATATTGTCTTTTAATAAGCCTGTTGCGCTCCTCCAACATTTTCATTTACCAATTCTTATAGAATAAATTTTCCCAATAAATGTAATAATTAATATAAAATTACGAGACAACAAGCATACAATAATTATGGTTTAATTATGAAGCAAACAATGACAAATAGCATTATGGAAATTAGGGAGCAAATAGGCAGTTTAATATTTATTATGCTAAATGTCAAATAACAATTGATGCACATAATTCGAATAGCATGTAACAATTAATGCAGGAATTCAAGAATTTATATTTGCAAAGAATAAGAGAGAAACAATTATTAGAATAATTAATTTATGATTAAAAATAATTTATGATTTTTCAAGTAAGCACGCAAACAATTATTTTGACGACGTATAGACACTCGTCACCTCGCCTATACGTCGTTTACATGCAATTCATATAACAAACAAATTAAGGGTTCTATTCCCTCAAGTCAAAGTTAACCCCGACACTTACCTCGTTTTGCAAATTCTAATCAATTATTCAACCACAACTTTTCCTTTTAAATTTGTCTCCGAAAGCTTCAAATATATTCACAAACAATTCAATATATTCAATATTAAACATAGGAATTATTTCCATATGAATTTACAAATTTTTTAGATAAAAATCACAAATTCATTAAAATATTAGGCAGTGGGACCCACGTCTCAAATCTCGAAAAAACTCACGAAATCCGAACACCCGTTCCAATACGAGTTCAACCATACTAAATTTGTCCAATTCCGATATCAAATGGACCTTCAAATCTAAATTTTTCATTTTTGGAAAGTTTTACAAAAATTCCAATTTCTTCCATCTAAATCTGAAATAAATGATGAATATAGACATGGAGTTATGAAATATAATCACTTTTGGTTAAAGAACACTTACCCAATTCAAAGTCGTGAAAATCCCCCTTGAAATCGCCCAAATCCGAGACATAAAACTCAAAAATGAGTAAAAATCTCGGACTCTTCGATATATACACTCTCCAGGCATTTCCGCACCTGCGGTGCCTAGGTTCGCACATGCGAGCTCGCATCTGCGAAAAAGGGGCTGCCAGGCGAGGCCTCGCACCTGCGGAGGAAAAATACACACCTGCGCATCCGTATCTGCGCAAGGAGGCCGCACCTGCGAAGACCGCATCTGCGATCGAATGCTCGCTTCTGCGAGCTCGCACCTGCGGTCAAAAATCCGCAGGTGCGATTATCACAGAAGGCAAAAATACAGATTTCAATTCTTGATCCGATTTCAATCCGTTTCACTCTCGGGGTACTCGGGACCCCGTACAAATATACCAACAAGTCCAATAACATAATACGGACTTACTCGGGGTCTCGTATCACGTCAAACAATGCTAAAATTACAATTCACACTCCGATTCAAACATTGAGTTTTAAACCTTTAAATTTGCAAATCTCGTGCCACAACATATTAAATAAATCCGGAATGACTTCAAATTTGGCACACAAGTCATAAATAACATAACGGAGTTGTTCAAATTTCCAGAATCGGATTCCGGCTCCGATATCAAAAAGTCAACCCCGCGGTAAAACTTGGAATATTTAGCCTTTAAATTGCTAGTTCCGTTAAATGGTCATAACTTGAGCTAGGGACCTCCAAATTAAATTCTGGGCATACGCCCAAGTCCCAAATCACGATACGAAGCTACCGGAACTGTCAAAACACTGACTTGGGTCCGTTTTCTTAAATTGTTGACCAAAGTTAACTCAATTGAGTTTTAAAGCTTTATTTCCCATTTTACTCCATTTTTAACATAAAAACTTTCCGAAAAATTATACAGACTGCGCACGTAAGTCGAGAAATGATAAATGATGCTTTTTGAGGTCTTAGAACACAGAATTACTTATTAAATTTAAAGATAACATTTTGTGTCATCACATTCTCCACCTCTAAAACAAACGTTCGTCCTCAAACGGAGTTAGAAAAAGTACCTGAGCTGGAGAAAAGGTGTGGATATTTACTCCACATGTCCGACTCGGACTCCCAGGTAGATGCCTCTACCGGCTGACCTCTCCATTGCACCCGAACTGAAGGATAACTCTTTGACCTCAACTGTCGGACCTGTCGGGCTAGAATAGCCATCGGCTCCTCCTGATAAGTCAAATCTTTGTCCAATTGGATTGAGCTAAAATCTAACACATAGGACGGATCACCATGATATTTCTGGAGCATAGACACATGGAACACCGGATGAATCGATGATAAACTAGGTGGTAATGCAAGCCTGTAGGCTACTTCACCCACCCTTTCAAGAATTTCAAAGGGTTCGATATACCTAGGGCTCAACTTGCCCTTCTTTCCGAACCTCATTACACATTTCATAGGTGAAACCCAGAGCAATAGTCGTTCTCCAACCATGAATGCAATATCACAAACTTTACGGTCGGCATAACTCTTTTGCCTAGACTGAGCTGTGCGAAGTCGATCCTGAATAATCTTGACTTTATCCAAGGAATCCTTTACCAAATCGGTACCCAACAACCAAGCCTCTCCCGGTTCAAACCAACCAACTGGCGATCAACATCGCCTTCGGTATAATGCCTCATATGGAGCCATCTGAATTCTCGACTAGTAGCTATTATTATAAGCAAACTCCGCAAGTGGTAAGAAATGATCCCAAGAACCTCCAAAGTCTATAACACAAGCGCGGAGCATATCTTCCAATATCTGAATAGTGCGCTCTGACTGTCCGTCTGTCTGTGGATGAAATGTTGTACTCTACTCCACCCGCATGCCTAACTCACGTTGTACAGCCCTCCAGAAATGTGAGGTAAACTGCGTACCTCGATCTGAAATAATAGACACGGGCACACCGTGAAGGCGGACAATCTCACGAATGTAAATTTCAGCTAACCTCTCTGAAGAATAGGTAAATTCCACTGGAATGAAATGGGCTGACTTAGTCAACCCGTCCACAATGACCCAAACTGTGTCAAATTTTCTATGAGTCCGTGGAAGCCCAATAACAAAATCCATAGTGATACGCTCCCACTTCCATCAGGAATTTCTAACTTCTGAAGCAAACCACCAGATCTCTGATGCTTGTACTTAACTTGCTGACAATTCAGACACCGAGCTACATATGCAACTATAGCCTTTTTCATTCTCCTCCACCAATAATGTTGCCGCAAATCTTGATACATTTTGGCGGTACCTGGATGAATAGAATACCTGAAACTGTGTGCTTCTTCAAGAATTAATTCACGAAGCCCATCCACATTAGGCACACAAATTCGGCCCTGTATTTGCAGAACTCCATCTTCCCCCACAGCAACCTGTTTGGCATCACCGTGTCGCATCGTGTCCTTAAGGACAAGTAAATGAGGATCATCATACTGCCTCTCTATGACGCGCTCATATAAAGAAGACTGAGTGACTATGCAAGCTAGAACCCGACTGGGTTATGAAACATCTAACCTCACAAACTGGTTAGCCAAAGTCTGAACATCTGCAGCTAATGGCCTCTCACCAATCGGAATATATGCAAGAATGCCCATACTCACAGCCTTTCTACTCAAGGCATCGGCCACCACATTAGCCTTTCCAGGGTGATACAAAATGGTGATATCGTAGTCTTTCAACAACTCTAACCATCTTCTCTGCCTCAAATTCAGATCATTTTGTTTGAACAGATACTGGAGGCTACGATGATCAGTAAATACATCACACGAGACACTATAGAGGTAATGCCTCCAAATCTTCAGCACATGAACAATGGCTGCCAATTCTAAGTCATGAATAGGATAATTCTTCTCATGAACTTTCAACTGCCGCGACGCATATACAATTACCTTGCCATCTTGCATTAATACTACACCAAGCCCAATGTGAGATGTGTCACAATATACCATATACGATCCTGAGCCTGTGGGTAATACAAATACTGGTGCCGTAGTCAAAGCGGTCTTGAGCTTCTGAAAGCTCAACTCACACTCATATGACCATCTGAATGGAACACCCTTCTGGGTTAGTCTGGTCAATGTGCTTGCTATAGATGAAAACCCCTCCACGAACCGACGATAATAACCTGCCAAACCCAGGAAACTCCGGATCTCTGTAACCAAAGTAGGTCTAGGCCAATTCTGAACAGCCTCAATCTTCTTAGGATCCACCTTTATGCCTTTTGTCGATACAACATGCCCCAAAAAGGCAACTAAGTCTAAGCAAAACTCACATTTTGAAAATTTGGCATATAACTGATTATTCTTCAAGGTGTGAAGCATACTTCGAAGATGTTGCTCATGCTCCTCGCTACTGCTGGAGTAAATCAAGATATCATCAATGAATACAACCACAAAAGAATCCAAATAAGGCTTAAACACCCGATTCATCAAATCCATAAATACTGTTAGAGCATTTGTCAACCCAAATGACATCACTAGGAACTCGTAATGCCCATACCAAGTCCGAAAAGCTGTCTTAGGGACATCAGATGCCCTAATCTTCAACTGATGGTAACCAAATCTCAAATTAAATTTCGAAAATACCTTGGCACCCTGAAGCTGATCAAATAAGCCATCAATTCTTGGCAGCGGATATTTATTTTTGATAGTGGCCTTGTTCAACTGCCGATAGTCTATACACATCCGCATCGAGCCATCTTTCTTCTTTACAAATAATACTAGTGCACCCTAGATCGAGACACTGAGTCTAATGAATCCCTGATCAAGCAAGTCTTGTAACTGCTCTTTCAATTCTTTCAACTCTGGCGGGGCCATACGATATGGTGGAATAGAAATGGGCTGAGTGCCCGAAGCCAAATCAATATAGAAGTCAATATCTCTGTCGGGTGGCATCCCCGGCAGATATGCAGGAAATACTTCGGAAAATTTACGAACAACTAGTACTGAGTCCAAAGAAGGGACATCTGCAATGGGATTGCGAATATAAGCCAAATAGGCTAGACACCCTTTCTCTACCATATACCGAGCTTTCATATAAGAAATAACCCTGCTGGCAGAATGGCCAGGAGTTCCTTTCCACTCTAATCGAGGTAACCCTGGCACAGATAGGGTCACTATCTTGACATGACAGTCCAATATAGCATGATAAAGAGATAGCCAATCCATACTCAAGATAACATCAAAATCTACCATATCAAGAATTAGAAGATCCACACTAGTTTCAAGATTACCAGTAGTAACCACACATGAATGGTAGACATGATCTACTACCACAGAGTCTGCCATCGGTGTAGATACACACACAGAATCATTCAGAGAATCACAAGGCACAACCAAATATGTAGCAAAATAGGAGGAAACCTAGGAATAAGTAGATCATGGATCAAATAGAACTGAAGCATCTCTATGGCAAACTGGAATAATACCTGTAATCACAGCATCAGATGACTCGGCCTCAGGCCTAGCTGGAAAAGCATAAAATCGGGGCTGGGCCCCACCACTCTAAATTGCATCTCTGGGACGGTCTCTAACGGGCTGGCCTCCACCCCTAACGGTCTGACCTCCACCTCTAATGGCCTGACCTCTACCTCTAATGGCCTAACCTCCACCTCTAGCTGCCTGATCCCTACCTCTAGCTGGCTGAGCAGGCGGTGAAGCAACCAGTGCCGGTATGATGGCACTCGATTCTTATCGAGATCTGTTACTCGCCAATTTAGGGCAATACCTCCCGATGTGACCAATGTTCCCACACTCATAACACTCATCCTGATGTCGTGGCTGCTGAAGCTGAAGCTAACCCAGATGGACCGAATAACCACTGTAGTAACTCTAGAGTGGTGGTGCACTGTTAGGAGCTAAATGTGCACTGAATACTGGCTGCCCAGAGTAAGGCATAATAGGACCGTGACTCCCTGAAGCATCGGGAGATACATGAAGTGCTGAATGAAATGGTCTGGGAGGATGACCCCTACCAAAATTACCCCTGCCTCCAAACGAGGCACCATTGTAACCACCAAATTGACGAGGCCTCTTATCGAACCTCTGCCCTCTTCCTGTGCAAGAACCATCTCGATCCTCCTTGTGACATTAGCAGTCGCCTGAAAAGAAATCTCACCTCCGGTCTCCTTTGCCATTTGAATTTTGATAGGGTGAGTGAGTCCCCCAATGAACCTCCTCACTCTCTCTCCCTCCGTAGGTAGTAAAAGGAGAGCATGATGGGCCAAATTCACAAAACGGGACTCATGCTAAGTAACAGTCATACTGCCCTGCTGTAGTCGCTCAAATTGCTTGCGGAATTCCTCTCTCAGTGTGATAGGGAGGAACTTCTCCAGAAATAGCTGAGAGAATTATTCCCAGGTAAGTGCAGGTGATCCGACTGATTGGGTCAATATGTAATCTCTCCACCACCTCTTGGTGGAACCCATCATCTGGAATACAGCAAAATCAACCCCATTGGTCTCAACTATACCCATGTTCTGCAGCACCTCATGGCAGCATTCAAGATAATCCTGTGGGTCCTCAGAAGGTGTACCACTGAAGTGAACTGGAAAGATCTTAGTGAACTTATCCAGTCTCAATAAGTCCTCAAAAGACATGGAGGGCCTATCACCGGTCTGTGCCGCAATAACTGGCTGAACTACCATAACTGGCGGTGCTGCTGGAGCCTGATTCTGGGGAGCCATCTGCTCCGGAGCGGGAGTAGTGGGAGTTTGTGCTCTTCCCCCAGCCTGTGAGATGGCTGGTGCCACTGGAAATGTACCATTCTAGGCTATACCCTCCATAAGACTCACCAAGCGGACTAGAGCATCCCGAAGCACTGGAGTGGCTATGAATCCTTCCGGGACCTGAACTGGTCCAACTGGTACATTCTGAACAGGGACCTCCTCCTGAAGGTCTATCTGAGGTTCTTCAACAGGTGCAGCTATTCGAGCTCTGGACTGAGCTCTACCTCAACCTCTAGCACGACCTAGACCTCTACCCCTAGCCATAGTTTCCACCGGGAGTTCTGGTCCCTGTCCATCGATAGAGGTATTACGTGTTCTCACCATCTGCGAGATAATAAGAGTAGAATGGTTCAATCATCGCTAATAAAAAAAAATTTCATGATAGAATAAGAAAGAAGTGATATTGTTCCTAAACTTCATAGCCTCTGAGAGATAAGTACAGACGTCTCCGTACCGATCCTTCAGACTCTACTAAGCTTGCTCGTGACTCGTGAGACCTATGTAACCTAGTGCTCTGATACCAAATGTCACGACCCAAAATTTCCACATCTGGACCGTGATGGCGCCTAACATTTCACTTGCTTGGCAAGCCAACGTCAGAATAACATTATCTATTTTTAAAACAATATTTTTAAATTTGTTAATAACAAAGAAGCAAATGCGGAAGCAATTTTGAAATAATCCTTCATAATAACGGTGTCTAAATACCATCCCATAATTGGTGTCACAAGTGCACGAGCTTCTAGAATAAATACAAATAAAGGTCTGAATAAAATAAAACTGTCTGAAAAATAAACACAAAGCTAAAGTACAATAGAAGGGGACTTCAGAACTACGAACGCCATGCAGTTATACCTCAAGTTTCCTCTGAAAGCTGAAATCCGAGCAAGTCTATGGTACGCCGCTGGGACCAACTCCAAAATCTGTACAAGAAGTGCAGAGTCTAGTATTAGTACAACCGACCCATGTACTGGTAAGTGCTGAGCCTAACCTCAACGAAGTAGTGACGAGGCTAAGGCGGTTCACTTACATTAACCTGTACGCAATATTAGTAACAACAACAACAACAACAATAGGAATAAATCAGGTAATTCATTTATAATAATTGAAGGCAACTCAACAATCATAAACAATTATCATTTCCATTATTTCTGTTGCAGCGTGCAACCCGCTCTCACAATATAACCAAATTCAGTTCTGTTGCGGCGTGCAACCCGCTCCTCCAACATATTCATTTTAATCAAGTATATTGAGGCGTGCAATCCGATCCTCCAATATTAACTTTTTAACAAGTCTGTTGCGGCGTGCAATCCGATCCTCCAATATTGACTTTTAATAAGTCTGTTACGGCGTGCAACCCGATCCTCCAATATTGACTTTTAATAAGTCTGTTGCGGCGTGCAACCCGATCCTCTAATATTAACTCTTTAACAAGTCTATTGCGGCGTGCAACCCGAACCTCCAATATTGACTTTTAATAAGTCTATTGCGGCATGCAACCCGATCCTCCAATATTGACTTTTAATAAGTCTGTTGCGGCGTGCAACCCGATCCTCCAATATTGACTTTTAATAAGTCTGTTGCGGCGTGCAACCCGCTCCTCCAACATTTTCATTTACCAATTCTTACAGAATAAATTTTCCCAATAAATGTAACAATTAATATAAAATTACGAGACAACAAGCATACAATAATTATGGTTTAATTATGAAGCAAACAATGACAAATAGCATAATGGAAATCAGGGAGCAAATAGGCAGTTTAATATTTATTATGCTAAATGTCAAATAACAATTGATGCACATAATTCGAATAGCATGTAACAATTAATGCAGGAATTCAAGAATTTATATTTGCAAAGAATAAAAGAGAAACAATTATTAGAATAATTAATTTATGATTAAAAATAATTTATGATTTTTTAAGTAAGCAAGCAAACAATTAATTTGATGACGTATAGACACTCATCACCTCGCCTATACGTCGTTTACATGCAATTCACATAACAAACAATTTAAGGGTTCTATTCCCTCAAGTCAAAGTTAACCCCGACACTTACCTCGCTTTGCAAATTCCAATCAATTATTCAACCACAGCTTTTCCTTTTAAATTTGTCTCCGAAAGCTTCAAATATATTCAAAAATAATTCAATATATTCAATACTAAACATAGGAATTAATTCTATATGAATTTACAAATTTTCCGGATAAAAATTCGAAATTCATTAAAATATTCGGCAGTGGGACCCACGTCTTAAATCCCGGAAAAACTCGCAAAATCCGAACACCCGTTCCAATACGAGTTCAACCATACTAAATTTGTCCAATTCCGATATCAAATGGACCTTCAAATCTAAATTTTTCGTTTTTTGAAAGTTTTACAAAAATTTCAATTTCTTCCATCTAAATCCGAAATAAATGATGAATATGGACATGGATTTGTGAAATATAATCACTTTTGGTTAAAGAACACTTAGCCAATTCAAAGTCGTAAAAATCCCACTTGAAATTACCCAAATCCGAGACTTAAAACTCAAAAATGAGTAAAAATATCGGACTCTTCGATATATATACTGCCCAGGCATTTCCGCACCTGCGGTGCCTGGGCTCGCACATGCGAGCTCGCATCTGCGATAAAAATCTCGCATCTGCGGAAAAGGGGCTTCCAGGCGAGGCCTCGCACATGCGGAGGAAAAATGTGCACCTGCGCATCCGCATCTGTGCAAGGAGGCCGCACATGCGAAGACCGCATCTATGATCGAATGCTCGCACCTGCGGTCAAAAATCCGCAGGTGCAATTATCACAGAAGGCAAAAATACAGATTTTGCTTAAGTCCAATTCTTGATTCGATTTCAATCTGTTTCATTCTCGGGGTACTCGGGACCCCGTACGAATATACCAACAAGTCCAATAACATAATACGGACTTACTCGGGGTCTCGTATCACGTCAAACAACGCTGAAATTATAATTCACACCCCGATTCAAACTTTGAGTTTTAAACCTTTAAATTTGTAAATCTCGTGCCAAAACATATTAAACAAATCCGGATTGACTTCAAATTTGGCACACAAGTCATAAAAGACATAATAGAGCTGTTCAAATTTCCAGAATCGAATTCCGGCTCTGATATCAAAAAGTCAACCCCGCAGTCAAACTTGTAATATTTAACCTTTAAATTGCTAGTTCCGTTAAATGGTCATAACTTGAGCTAGGGACCTCCAAATTAAATTCTGGGCATGCGCCCAGGTCCCAAATCATGATACGGAGCTACCAAAACTGTCAAAATATTGACCCGGGTCCGTTTCCTAAAATTGTTGACCAAAGTCAACTCAGTTGAGTTTTAAAGCTCTATTTCCCATTTTAATCCATTTTTCACATAAACACTTTCCGAAAAATTGTACGGACTGCGCACGCAAGTCGAGAAATTATAAATGTTACTTTTAGAGGTCTTAGAATATAGAATTACTTATTAAATTTAAAGATGACATTTTGGGTCATCACATACGAGGTCAGGTCAGGCCCTACTGGAAAATAATAATTGGCATGGTAAAATGTTAAACAATATAATAAAATGAAATGACTATGAAAATGAATCAAGTATCATGTTACCTTTTAATTACATAAAATAATGGCAAATAACATCTCGTGGAAATAAAACAAAATTTCCTTTCAACTTCAAGAAAAATCACAACAAATAATCAAAGGCAACTGCGGCCATAAATCAATATCAACAAGGTCACTCCCGAGGTACCGCTTCGTAGTCTCAAATCATAAATAAATTCACAATATCTCATTTCCTTATCTCACCGCGAGAGCCTTCACAATTTATTTGAAAGAAAATATTTTTTCCGAAATAGCATCCCACGTTTTAGCTATCCTTATCACACCGTATGACTTCTAGTAGTTCCCCCTACTAGCCACGCGTATCAATCCACCCTTATCTCACCGCATGCGTTTCAATACCCAGACCTTATACCACCGCATGCGTATCAATATCACAATATATCACAATTTGCACCTCAAGTGCTCAAATAATTTAACTTGCCAAAATAATTCAACAACAATATGTTTCCACAATAAAGAGCTCACGGCTCATGCCAAAATAAATAATCAATAATATTTTTCCACAATAAAGAGATCACGGCTCATGATTATTGTCGTGATTTTCTAAAAGTTGAAAGGAATTTTGTTTTGATTCCACGAGATTTTATTTGTCATTATTTTGTGTAATTAAATGGTGACATTCTACTTGATTCATTTCTATTGTAATTTTATTTTATTATATTGTTAAATATTTTACCATGCAATTATTATTTTCCAGTAGGGTGTGACTTTGGTCAACTAAGTTGACTTTGGTCAACATTTTGAGCAAACGGACTCGGATCAGTATTTTGACAATTTTGGTGGGTCCATATCATGATTTGGGACTTGGGCATATACCCGAAATCAAATTTCAAGGTCCCTAGCCCGAGATATGGAATTTTGATAAAAAATTAAAAGTTTAAGTTTAAATAGTAACCGGATGTCGAATTATGTGAAACGACCCCGGAATAGAATTTTGATGATTCCAACAACTCCGTATGGTGATTTTGGACTTAGGAGCGTGATCGGAATTTTATTTGGAAGTCTGTAGTAAAATTAGGCTTGAAATGGCTAAAATAGGAATTTAAAGTTTGGAAGTTTGGCCGGGGAGTTGAATTTTTGATATCGGGGTCGGAATCCAGTTCTGAAAATTTGCACAGCTCCATTATGTCATTTATAACTTGTGTGCAAAATTTGAGGTCAATCGGACTTGATTTGATAGGTTTCAACATCGAATGTAGAAGTTAAAAATTCTTAAGTTTCATTAAGCTTGAATTGGGTTGTGATTTGTGATTTTAGCATGGTTTGATGCGATTTGAGGTTTCAAATACGTTCGTATGATATTTTAGGACTTGTTGATGTATTTGGTTGAGGTCCCGAGGGCCTCGGGTGAGTTTCGAATGGTTGACGGATCAAACATTGGACTTAAAAAGCCGCTGCAATCTTTTCTCTTCTGCTGGATATTCTAGGCTGTGATCGAGCCCAAGATCGAGCCCCGATATTGAGCCCAGGGTCGAGCCCAGGGTCGACGGCCAGGGACGAGGCCCAGCCTCGATGCCTTGATCGAGATGATGATCGAAGGCCCAGGCTCGAGGCCATGATCGAAGGACCAGGCTCGATGCCATAATCGAGGCCATGACCGAGGTCCAGGCTCTAGCCTGTGATCGAAGCCACGATCGAGGCCTAGGCTCGAGGGCCATGATCGAAGCCAAGATCGAGGCCCAGTTCCGAAGTCTGCCTGGGCAGATTTATAAAAGAGGGCATTCGTCCCATTCGCCATTTTTAACAAACTGGAGCTTGAGCAGAGGCGATTTTGATAGATTTTCAAGGAAACACATTGGGGTAAGTGATTCTAACTCGGATTTTGTCTATATACACAAATATATCATTGTTTTCACCATTAAATTAATGTTTTGAGATTGAAATTTTGGGAATTTTTTGAAATCTCATAGAAAAGAATTTTCGAGATTTTGGTATGGATTTGGAGTCGGATTTGAGTGAAACTGGTATGGTTGGACTCGTAATTGAATGGGCGTTCATATTTCGTAACTTTTGCCAGATTTCGAGATGTGGGCCCCACATGCCATTTTTGAGCTAATTTCGGATTTTATTGAAAAATGTAGTATTTTCTTATGAAATTGATACCTATAATTTTTGTTGAATGTATCAAATTAATTATGACTAGATTCGAGTCGATCAGAGTCGGAAAATCGAGGAAAAAGCATACTACTTGGTTAAGTTGGAGCAAGTCGAGGTAAGTGACTTGTCTAACCTTGTGTGGGGGAAATCTCTCCTAGGATTGGTATTGAAGTGATAAATTGTAATGTGTTGAAAGTCGTGTACACGAGGTGACGAGTGTATACACGGGCTGAATGTGAAAGATTATGTTTTTAAATTGTGTAGATCACTATTGTGCATTAATTAAACTATTTTATTCTGATATATTCTTCATCATTGATGTAATGTTTATATTTTAAAGTTGCTTGACCTTTTTCTGCTAATAATTTTATCTGTTTAGTTGAAACTTCTTTTCTTTTATTCTGTGTATTATTTGAAATTGATTTTCCTTAAATTAAATATTATTAATATAAATTATTTGACATTTTAAATTTAGTATTTAAGCAATGTATTAAAATTTTGAAATATTATTTTGTTGAGTTATTTATTCTCGAATATTTTGTAAGACTTTTGTACTCATTGTGATGGAGCCGTGAGCTCTTTATTGTGGAAAACTATTATTGATGATTTATTTTAGCATGAGCCGTGAGTTCTTTAGTGTGGAAATATATTGTTGTTGAATTATTTTGGCAAGTTAAATTATTTGAGCACTTGAGGTACAAATTGTGATATATTGTGATGTTCATACGCATGCGGTGGTATAAGGTCTGGGTATTGAAATGCATGCGGTGAGATAAGGGTGGCTTGATACACGTGGCTAGTAGGGGAAACTACTAGAAGTCATGTGGTGTGATAAGGATGGCTAAAACGCGGGATGCTATTTCGGGAAAAATATTTTCTTTAAATAAATTATGAAGGCTCCCTGTGATGACCCAAAATATTATCTTTAAATTTTATAAGTAATTCTGAGTTCTAAGACCTAGAAAAGCACCATTTATCACTCATCGACTTGCGTGCGCTGTCCGTACAATTTTCTGAAAAGTTTTTATATGAAAAATGGATTAAACTGTGAAATAGAGCTTTAAAAATCAACTGAGTAGACTTTAGTTAACATTTTGAGCAAACAGACCCGAATCAGAATTTTGACAATTCTGGTAGGTCAGTATCGTGATTTGGGACTTAGACGTATGCCTAGAATCGAAATCTGAGGTCCCTACCTCGAGATATGAAATTTTGATGAAAGATTAAAAGCTTGAAAGCTTAATGATTTTTAAGAAATTGTTGATGTTGGATTTATTGACCTCGGGTCCGTATTTTGGTTCCGGAGCTCGGTATAGGTCCACTATAATAGTTATGACTTCTATGCCGAATTTGGTGAGAATCGGAGTTGATTTGACGTGATTCGGACGTCCAGTTGTAAAATATAAGTTTTAAAGTTTTCTTCAAAATTTTCTTTGATTTGGTGTCCGATTCGTAGTTCTAGGCATTATTTTGGTGATTTGATCGCGCGAGCAAGTTTGTATGAGGTTTTTGGACTTGTGTGCATATTTGGTTTGGTGCCCCGAGGGCTCGGGTGAGTTTCAGATGGGCTACGGGACGATTTAAGACTTAGGAAATCTGGTTTTCTGCAGATTTCAGCCTTCTGGTGTGTTCTTCTTCACGTTCGCGAAGGCACCCTCGCGAACGCGAAGAGCGAATTGGGGCTGACATATTTTGTGCTTCGCGTTCGTGATATAATGACCGTGTTCGCGAAGTCTTGAGGTTAAAAGCTTCGCGTTCGCGATCGAAGCCTCGCGTTCGCGAAGGGAAAGAGGTTGGCCATGAAAATTAGCCTTCACGTTCGCGAAAACCAAGCCTGGCAAGCATCGCATTCGCGAGGTAGACCTTGCGTTCGCGAAGAGTAAGATTGGATAGCACAAGTTTGTGCTTCGCAAACGCGAGGCATTGACCGCGTTTGCAAAGGGTAAAAAAATCCCAGAAACAGAATTTAAGTTCTGGAAATGGGGTTTCAACCCATTTTCAACTATTTTCCATTTTTGAGCTCGGGTAAGGCGATTTTTGAGCGATTTTCACGGGATAACATTGGGGTAAGTGTTCCTTATCCTATATTGATTATATTTCATGATTTCATACTCATTTATATCATGAATCTATGAATTTATGGAAGAAAAATCAGATTTTTATAAAATTTTCCAATAACGAAAAGTTAAGATTTGAAGGTCCATTTGATGTCGAAATTGGACAATTTTTGTATGGCTGAACTCGTATCAGAACAGGTGTTCGAATTTCGTGAGTTTTTTTGGGATTTGAGATGTGGGTCCCACTGTCGAATATTTAAATGAATTTCAGATTTTTATCCAGAAAATTAGTAAATTTATATGGAATTAATTCCTATGATTCGTATTGAGTGTATCAAATTGTTTGTGAATAGATTTGAAGCTTTTGGAGATAAATTTAAAAGGAAAATCTATGGTCGAGTAATTGATTGGAATTTGCAAAGCGAGGTAAGTGGCGTGGTTAACCTTTACTTGAGGAAATAGAACCCTTAAACTATTTGTTATATGAAATGCATGTGAACGACGTATAGGCGAGGTGACGAGTGTCTATACGTCGTTAAATTAATTGTTTGCATAATTACTTGAAAAATCATAAATTGTTTTAAATTATGAATTAATTATCATAATAATTATTTCTCTCATATTCTTTGCCAAATATTAATTCTTGAATTCCTGCATTAATTGTTACATGCTTCTTGAATTATGTGTCTTAATTGTTATTTGACGTTTAACATATTAAATATTAAACTGCCTATTTTCTCCCTGATTTCTATAATAATTTGCTATTTGACATTGTCTGTTTCATGATTAAAACATAATTATTGTATGCTTGTTGTCTTATAATTTCATATTAATTGTTGCATTTATTGAAAAAATTCCTTCTATAAGAATTGGTAAATGAATATACTGGAGGAGCGGGTTGCACGCCGCAATAAAATTGATTATAATAAATATATTGGAGGATCGGGTTGCACGCCGCAACAGACTTATTAAAAGTCTATATTGGAGGATCGGGTTGCATGCCGCAACAGACTTATTAAAAGTCTATATTGGAGGATCGGGTTGCACGCAGGATCGGGTTGCACGCCGCAACAGACTTATTAAAAGTCCATATTGGAGGATCGGGTTGCACGCCGCAACATACTTATTTAAAAGTCGACATACATATATATATTGGGGGATCGGGTTGCACGCCGCATCAGACTTGATTAAAAATGAATATATTATGAGAGCGGGTTGCACGCTGCAACAGAATTGAATGTGAATATATTGTGATAGCGGGTTGCACGCTGCAACAGAATTGAATGTGAATATATTGTGAGAGCGAGTTGCATGCTGCAACAGAATTGATGGAAATGACAATTGGTTATGACTGCTGAGTTGGATTCAATTATTATAAATGAATTACCTGATTTATTTCTATTATTGTTTTTGTTACTAATATTATGTACAAGTAATGAAAGTGACCCGCCTTAGCCTCGTCACTACTTCATCGAGGTTAGGCTCAGCACTTACCAGTACATGGGGTCGGTTGTACTGATACTACACTCTGCACTTCTTGTGCAAATTTTGGAGTTGGTCCCAGCGACGTACCATAGACTTGCTCGGATTTCAGCTACTCAGAGGAGACTTAAGGTATAACTGCACAGCATTCGCAATTCTGAAGTCCCCGTCTATTTTATTTTAACTGTGTGTTTATTTTCAGACAGTTTTATTTTATTTCAGACCTTTATTTGTATAATTCTAGAAGCTCGTGCACTTGTGACACTAATTTTGGGATGGTATTTAGACACCGTTATTTTTATGGATTATTCACTATATTTGAGACGTTACTTCCGCAATTCTTCTCTGTTATTAATAAATTTAAAAAAAAAATTAAAAATGGATTAATATTATTCTAACGTTGGCTTGCCTAGCAAGTGAAATGTTAGGCGCCATCACGGTCTGAAGGTGGAAATTTGGGATCGTGACACTCCCGCGGTGAGATAAGAAAATGATATATTGTGAATTTATTTATGATTTGGACTACAAGGCGGTACCTCGGGAGTGCCCTTGTTGATATTGATTTATGGCCGCAGTTGTCTTTGATTATTTGTCGTGATTTTCTTAAAGTTGAAAGGAATGCTGTTTTGATTCCACAAGATTTTATTTGCCATTATTTTGTATATTTAAATGGTGACATGCTACTTGATTCATTTCCATTGTCATTATATTTTATTATATTGTTAAATATTTTACTATGCAATTATTATTTTTCAGTAGGGCATGACTTGACCTCTTCACTACTCTACCGAGGTTAGGCTTAGCACTTAGTAGGTACCGCTGTGGTGTACTCATACTACGCTTCTGCACATCTTTTTGTGCAGATCCAGGTACACCTTATCAGAACAGGCATCAGTAAACTAGCTGTATGAGGAGACTTTGAGGTATATCTGCCAGCGACCGCAGACTCCGGAGTCCCATTCTATCTTACTATGTTGTCTTCGTTATTTACTTTAGTCTCTGCTATATAGAGACATAAAGAATAAATTCTTAGAAGCTTGTGACTTATTTCTACCGGGTTTTGGGAGTTGAAATTCTTTGAATTGTAGTTTATTTATTTTAGATTTAAATTTTTATTCCGCATTGATAGGCTTACTTAGTCTTAGAGATTAGGTGCCATCATGACATCCTACGGAGGGAATTTGGGGTCATGACAGATATATGGCACGTGAGGGTCCGTGAAGGATATTATAGTACGTGAGTTGTCCGTGCGGATTATGGCGCTTGGGCTGTAGGAGCCCCTCCGGAGTCTACACACCCCAGTGAGCGCGGGTACCCATTGAGTGTGAGTGCTGAGGGCTGAGAGCCGAGTGATTTAGCTGTTGTGACGAGTTGAGTGACTGTTGCCTGAGAGGGTATACTTGCTTTTTGTTTGTTGTTGTATTTAGTTGCTATCTCTCATTATTGTGAAATTCTCTGAAAGATTCTATATCCGGATTACATGAACATGAACTGCATAGAATTGATTTGACTTAAACTACAGGATTTGAAAGCATGTCTATTCTTTGCTGGAATTACTGTAAGTGAACTATAACTGTGTAGCTCGTCACTATATTCAGTTCCTTAGCTATTATTGTTACTTGCTGAGTTGGTTGTACTCATCTACAACCTGCACTTTGTGTGCAAATCCAGGTGCTTCTGGACATAGCGGGTGTTGATTCTCTCGTACAGTTGATCTTTCGGAGATTCAGAGGTAGCTGTCGTGTTTTGCAGACCTTGTCTCTCCTTCCTTATCTCTTTGTTTACCGTATTTTGGTCTTAGACTATTATAGACCGTATTTTTCCAGACTCTTATTCATATTAGATGCTCATGTACTCAGTGACACCAGGTTTTGGGGAGCATTCGTATCAGTATTTGTGGGATTTTGTATTGTATTTAATTATTAAAATTTTTAAACTTAAAAGAAATTATGGTTTATTGATATTATTAATTTGCCAAATATCGAGATAGGCGCCATCACGACAGGTTTGAATTTTGGGTCGTGACAATTAAAATCCACCAAAATGAGTTTCAAATGGCCTCAATCTATACAAAATATCAAATAACACATCCTAATTAGTCTAATTTTTTATAACTTTTGTACAAGTCAAAGTGCATCCTCGATCAAAACTAGTTAAATCCCGAAGCAAATCACAAAATCCGATTGCCCATAATATTATGAGTCCAAATTTATAATCAAGCTTTAAAATCTTTGGTGCCAATTGATGGGTCAAATTTAATTTTCTCCAATTTCAAGCTTAGGAATAAATCTTACTATTCTATACCCCATTACTATTTTGCTATTATTATTATTACTAGTTTTAGTGTACGTGTGTTGCACGTGTTTATCGAATTAATATAAAGAATAAATAGTTTAAATTAGTAATATATATAAAGAATAAATTATTATAAAGTAAACATTAACTTTAAAATAAATGTAATATTTGTTTAAATGTTGCAAATAAATGTTATTTCACTGACACAGTAGATGAATCAATATCTTCGAAATGACCTATTTAGTTAAATTAGAAATACAATATTTATAATATAGTAATTACATAAAAATGCCATCTATGAAATTGCATGCTTGATTCTTATCGTTAACAATTTTGGCCTAAAGTTTTCTCATAATAACTGACATCATCCAAAAGTAAATTAGTATTGCATAGGGATTAAAAGTCTAAAAGCCGAATTCATATCATATGGTGTTCTATTTTTCACAAAGCTGCACAAAAATTATAGTGAACTACTTATTAACAATTGAATACTCAAAACATCTTTACATAGCTTTTTATTTTCTTTCTAAAAAGTTATAGCATTATTTTCGTTAAAAACGAAGATTTATAGATATTAATAAAGAATATAGCAACTTGCTAATTCTACATATTGTGTAATCTATTTTTTATGAGTTAGAAAATTATATTGTGCACCTAAAATATTCAACTGAAATGAAGAAAAAAATACTATCAGTCTGATTAAAAGGCTAAGACAAGTCTTTCTAGTTTCACTTATACGATTAAAAAAAAAAACGTATAATAATACCTTGAAGATCTATAAGAAAACGTGAGAGGCCATATTCCAGTATTTCTTTCAGCAAAATTGCTAGCACGCGTCTATGCAGTATAAACGAAAAGAGAGTAGATGAAATTAAAATTAATCTTCTCTATTAGGGATATACTAAAATTAATATTATCATTTGTAGTGGTAGCTCTTTTTATACATAAATTTATGTTAAGATTATTGTTAATAGAGGAATAATAGATGGTAAATATTTTGAAGAAAATTTTGACAACCAACTTTCATTAATTGACCTTATGAATGTGTGTGTGTGTATATATATATATATATATATATATATATATATATATATATATATATATATATATATATATATGTACAAATAAAGATATGTATGCTAATAGACCTCTAAAAACTAAAATCAAAAAGCTCTAACCTTTCCTTGCCTTCAGTAGTAGGAAGTAATACAATTTATGGCATAAATTTTTGTGCCATGAATCAACCAAATCTATGAAAATAAGAAAATAATTAGATAATTAATTGCACATTTATTAACTATGTGCAACCATAATCTATGTAAATCATTGTATAATTTAAAAAGAATAGAATCGCAAAAGAGAAAACTGCGAAGAATGGTCTTAAGGTGTTAGAAGGAAGCTCAGACCAGTCATGGAAGATGATTGAACAAGAAAACCCTAGAAGGGTCGAGAAGAAGAGAGAGAAATTGAGAGAAACATAAAAGAGAAATAAGCCATCTGACCTTCTTTATTCAATAATCTGTATTTATATTTACAGCCATAAATGTGTAAAAGACAAATATTAAAATGTCTAATATGTATTGGGCCCGGGTCCTATACAAGTATCTATTGGGCCTATATTATAGAGGAACTATCAGATTTGGGCTCTAACACCCTCATCAAGCTTAATGGAGCTGAGCAGGTAAAGCCTTGGTCATGATATCAGCCAACTGATCAGCACTGGAGACAAAATGTATAGAAAGAAGACCAGCATGTAAACATTCACGCACATAATGAAAATCTATTTCAATATGCTTAGTTCGCTCGTGGAAAACTGAATTTTTGGTGATGTGTAGAGCAGCCTGACTATCACAATACACAGGAACAGGAGCTGCAATAGGCAGTCCAAGGTCACCCAGCAATCTGATCAACCAAGCTATTTCAGCAGCAACCTTCCTTCGAGCTCTATACGCAGCCTCTGCTGAAGACAAAGAAATAGTAGGATGTTTCTTGCTTTTCCAAGATACAAGACTGCCACCAAGAGTTATATAATAACCACTGATAGACTTGCGAGAAATAGCGCAAGTACCCCAATCAGAATCAAAGAACCCCATAAGAGACATATCATCAGAGTTGGAGAGTAAAATACCATTGGCATGATCATTCATGAGATACCTCAAAACATGAAGTGCAGCCAACATGTGTGGAACCTGAGGATGCTGAAGGAATTGGCTGAGATGCTGAACAGAGAAAGAGATGTCAGGTCTAGTATGTTGTAAAATATTCAACTTCCCAATCAGCCTCCTATACAAACTAGGATCAGAAACAGGTGCCCCCATATCCAAATAAAGTTTGATAGAAGGATCCAGAGGTGTGGACACGGGAGAAAAATGCTGCCAGTTGAACTCAGCTAGGAGGTCAGTGCTACACTTGGCCTGAGTCATAAGATAACCATGAGGAGTAGAGGAGATTTCCAAGCCAAGGAAATAATGAACTGTGCCCAAGTCCTTGATTTTAAACTGGGAGTCCAGAAATAACTTCAAGGAATCCAACTCATCAACATCATCCCCAGCTAGCAGAATGTCATCAACATAAATAGCAGGACAACAAGAGAACCAGAAGAGGACTTGGTGAACAGGGAATAATCATTGAGACTAGAAATGTAGCCCCTTGAGTGCAGTGCTTCAGACAGTTTAGAAAATCACTGTCTGGAAGCCTGCTTGAGGCCATATAAAGATTTCTTGAGTCTACACGCCAAGGGAGGAGAGATAGAAGTAGAAAAGACATCCAAACCAGGAGGAATCTTTATATAGACCTCCTCATGAAGGTCACCATGTAGAAAAGCATTATTGACGTCCAACTGATAAACAGTCCATCCTCTCTTAACAGCCAAAGTAAGAAGACACTTGATGGTGGTCAATTTAACAACAGGGGAGAAGGTTTCAGTGAAGTCAATACCCTCTTTTTGAGTATCACCCCTGATAACCAACCTGGCCTTGTACCTCTAAATGGAACCATCTGCCTTCTTTTTAATCTTATAAACCCACTTACAAGGAATAACCTTCTTGTGTAGGTGGAGAGGAACAATGTTCCAACTCTGGCTAGACTCAAGAGCTTGATATTCCTTTATCATAGCCTCCTGCCAAGTAAGATGTGAAGCTTCCTGCTAATAAAACTGATGTTCATGCATATGCAACTCTGATTGGGACACCTTAGAAAGGTTAGGGACAGGAACACGGGGTAGGACAGAAGAACAAAAGTAATCCTTGAGATAAGAAGGCTGTGTGACAGTCCTAGTGGATTTTCTGACAGCTTGGACAGGTACAATAGGTAAGGAAAGATGGATTGAAGGTGTGGAAAAGGTGGTAGAAATAGAAAAGGGAAGATTGGTAGAAGATGGTGGAGAAGAAACAGATGGGGAAGGAACATCCACAGAAGGAGTAGGGGAAGAAGTAATAGGAAAAGAAACAGATGGAGAAGAAACATCCACAAAAGGTGTAGGGGAAGAAGTAGGAGGAGAAGTAAGAACAATATGGTTGGAAGAGTCAAAAGGGAAGATATGTTCATGGAACACAACATCCCTAGAGTAGAAAACAGAAGAAGTAGAGAGGTTTAGGAGTTTGTAACCCTTTTTGCCACAAGGATAACCTAGGAAGAGGCTAGGAATGGCCCTAGATTGGAATTTGTCTCTGCCAATTCTGGGAGAAGTGACAAAACACAAACAACCAAAAGACCTTAAATGAGCATAAGGAGGTTGGTGACCATGCAACTTTTCAAAAGGAGAAATGTTGTTCAAAGTAGTTAAAGGCATTTTATTAATGAGGTAGGTGGCAGTCAAGACACAGTCTCCCCAATACTTGATGGGTAGGTTGGATTGAAAAAGAAGAGCCCTAGACACTTCTAGGAGATGTTTATATTTCCTCTCCACAATCCCATTCTGTTGTTGAGTGTGAGGAATGGTGGTTTGATGCAGGATCCCTTGTTCAGTAAAGAAGGAAGCAGCTTCATGACTGCTACCAAGTTCATAAGCATTATCAGATCTGAAGGCTTGAACAGAAGAATGAAAATGGACTTTAACCATGGAAGTAAAAGCTTTGAGGATAGAAATGGCATTGCTTTTACAGGATAATAGGTGAGTCCAGGTGGCTCTACTGAAATCATCAACTAATGTTAAGAAATATTTGAAACCATTGTAAGTTTTAGAGTTATAAGGTCCCCAAACATCAATATGTACTAATTAAAATGGGGCAGTAGAATGAATTTGACTATCAGGGAAAGGTAATCTTTATTGCCTTGCCATTGGGCATACTGAACAAATAAAAGATTGTTTAGAAGAAACTTTATCAGATATGAAAGGAATAGGCTTCATTCTATAAAAAGGTATATGACCCAATCTTTGATGCCAAAACATGTCCATTTTATTTATAATGGGTGTCTGATTACATGGAATAGTATTTACAGAAGAAATGGTGGAGCTAGACTTATTACATGACACAGAACTAGAAAAAGAAAATGTGTTAGAATGAGGAAACAAATCAGGATCAGGATGAAGATAGTACAACCTTCCAACATCCTTATCAATTACCAGTGGCCTCTTCACAGAAGGGCCTTGTAAAGAACAATTGAACTTGGTAAGAATAGCTATACAATTCAATTGACAAATCAACTGATGTATGGAAATCAAATTGAAATGGAAAGATGGTACAAGAAGGACATTAAGTAAGATAATGTCATGTCTAAAATGGAGAGAACCAGTTGACACTACCTTAACTTTATATCCATTAGGTAAGGTAACCAGAAAAGGCTTAGGTAAGGGAACCAGATTGTGAAGTAAGTGTTTGTGTGGAGTCATGTGGTTAGTTGCCCCTGAGTCTAATATCCAAGGATTTATGCCTAACTGAGAAGTTGCACATACATGAGAAATGTCAGAATTAACAGTATAAGTAGTAAACAAACCTGCAAAGTGTGCAAATCCAGAGTTCTCAGCAGAAAAAGCCTCAGAATTAGGACCAGGAGACACTTGAACTTGTTGAAATAAGGTCATCAGGTATTGATATTGTTCCTTTGTGAACCCATGAGGAGAGCTGTTGCAGCGGCTGTGCCATAAGCCGTACCAGTCGCGATCGATGATTAGCATAAGCGGTTGGACAGATGGACTAGGCTTCGCCCCCAACCTTTTCGGGGTGAGCGGTTAGAGTACCCCCGGGATTTTATTGACCGGTGCAAGGACAGGCTCCGAAACATAGGTATATTGCAGTCCAACGGGGCAGACTTCACCACTTTTCAGTTTGAGAGCAAGGACCGTAGATGGTGGTATGCTTATCTTCTTAGTAGGCCAGTGGGTTCACCTCCCTTGACTTAGGACCATTTTACACATCTGTTCTTGGAGAAGTATATACCACCTTCCGAGAGAGAGGAGCTTCGGGGTTAGTTTGAGCGACTCCGTTAGGGTCACATGTCTATCACCGACTATGAGGCAAGATTCATTGACTTCTCTCGTAATGCAGCTATTATACTCCCCACAGATGCAGAGAGGGTGCGAAGGTTCATTACAGGTCCACCCTGAGATTCAGGTACCTATGGCCCGTGAGGTAGAGATGTGGACTTCCTTTCTTCAGGTTGTGGATATAGCTCGGAGGATCGAGTGTATTTGCAAGCGCAATGGAGAGTTTGAGTCGAGGGACAAGCGGCCCCAGCAGTTTGGAGGATTTAGTGGTGCCCCACCTAGGGGCAGAGGTCAGTTCTTGAGGGGTCAGTCCAGCCGGCCCATGTAGTCAGCACCACTGCCTGCTTGAAGTGATCTAGCACGACCCTATTTCAGTGCCATTCCAGAGAGTACTTACCACCCGCTAGCTATTCAGGGTTCCTACAGTGGGTATTCAGGACATCATGGTCAGACTTCAGGTTAGCAGTCCACCGTTCTGAGGGGTTGTTTCGAGTGCGGGGATCTTGGCCACGTGAAGAGGTTTTGTCCTAGACTTCGGGGCAAGGCTGAGTAGCAGGACTATCGGCCCATGTTTACCGTACCAACAGTCACACCTGTCGTCCGACCGCTAGAGGCGGATGGCAGGTGGGTAGGGGTCGTCCTAGAGGTGGAGGCCAGTCAGGTGGTGCCCCATCTAGGTTCTATGCCTTTTCATCCAGACCAGATGCAGTAGCCTTAGATCCCGTGATTACAAGTATTATTTATGTCTGTGGTAGGGATGCTACAGTACTATTTGATCTAGGGTGTACATATTCATATATTTTATCTCTGTTTGCTCATTTCCTGGGTGTTTCTTGCGAGTCCTTAGGTACTCCTTTATATGTATCCACGCCAGTGAGAGATTCTATTGTTATGGATTGGGTTTACCGGTCCTGTATCGCGACTTTCTGTGGTATAGGACTAGAGCATATCTTTTGTTGCTCAATATGACTAACTTTGAGGTCATCCTGGACATGGACTAGCTGTCTCCATATCATGTCTTCCTTGATTGCTATGCTAAGACTATTACCTTGGAGATACTAAAGTTGCCTAGATTTGAGTGTATGGGTTCATATGTCAGTGCATCTAGCCGGGATATCTCCTTTTAGAAGGCTCGACACATGGTCGAGAAGGATTATTTGGCTTATCTAGCTTATGTTCAGGATACTTCTGCAGAGACTCCGACAATTGATTCAGTACCCGTTGTGTAGGAGTTCTCCGATGTGTTTCCTTTTGATCTACCAGTTATGCCACCATATCATGATATTGATTTCTGTATTGATTTGGATCCTGTTACCCAGCCTATCTCTATTCCACCGTACTGCATGGCTCCGAAAGAGTTGAAGGAAAAACTTGAGGAGTTGCTAGCAAAGGGGTTCGTCAGACCGTGTGTGTCGCCTTGGGGTGCACTAGTGTTGTTTGTGAAGAAGAAGGATGGGACTATGCAGATGTGCATTGATTACCGCCAGTTGAACAAAGTTACCATTAATAACAAGTACTTGTTGCCGCATATTGATGATTTGTTTGACCAGTTGCAAGGTGACAGGGTGTTCTCTAAGATCGACTTGAGATATGCGTATCATCACCTAAAGATTCATGCTTCGGATGTTCCGAAGACGACCTTCTGGACTAGATATGGTCACTATGGATTTTTGGTGATGTCCTTCGACTTAACTAACTCCCCGGTGGTGTTTATGGATTTGATAAACCGAGTATTCATATTGTATCTTGATTTATTTGTCATTGTCTTCATTGATGATATATTGATATACTCACGTAGCATGGAGGAGAACAAGCAGCATTTAAGAGTTGTGCATCATACCTTGCGGGGACAGAAGCTATATGCCAAGTTCTCCAAGTACAAGTTCTGGTTAGATTCTGTGGAATTCTTGGGGTATGTTGTATCAGGCGAGGGTATTAAGGTAGATCCCAAAAAGATCAAGGTAGTCCAGAGTTTGCCTCGTCCTACCACATCGATCGAGATTAAGAGTTTCCTAGGGTTAACAGGTTATTATCGCCGGTGTTTAGAGGGTTTCTCATCTAATGCAGCACCTTTGACTAGATTGACCCAGAAGGGTGCTCTATTCTGATGGTCCGATGATTGCGAGGTGAGCTTTCAAACGCTCAAGACAGCTTTGACTAGAGCATCAGTATTAGTGTTGCCTTCTGGTTCAGGGATGTATACTATGTATTACGACGATTAACGCGTTGGTATGGGTTATGTATTGATGTAGGAGGTGTGAGTTATTGCATATGCTTCACGTCAGTTGAATCCTCACGAGAAGAATTACCCCATACATGATTTGGAGTTGGCTGCGATAGTTCATGCTCTCAAAATCTGGAGGCATTATCTTTATGGGGTGTCCTGTGAGGTTTACACCGATCATCGCATCTGGCAGCATGTGTTCCAGCAGAGGGATATTAATTTGAGGTAGCGCAGGTGGCTTGAGTTGCTAAAGGATTATGATGTTACCATCCTTTATCATCCGGGCAAGGTGAATGTGGTTGCAGATACCTTAAGCAGAAAGGCAGAGAGTATGGGTAGTTTGGCATTTATTTCAGCAGAGGAGAGGCCATTGGCTTTTAACATTCAGTCCTTAGCTAACAGACTTGTGAGGTTGGTTGTTTCAGAGCCCAGTCGGATTCTTGTATATGTCGTGGCTCAGTTTTCATTACTTAAGCGGATCAAGGCTCGTCAGTATGATGATTCGCACTTGTTGGTTCTCAGAGAGACGATACTACGTTCTGGTGCCAAGGAGGTTACTATCGGAGAGGATGGTATTCTGCGACTCCAGGGTCATCTATGTATTCCTAATGTTGATGGCTTGAGGGAGAAGATTCTAGAGAAGGCACACAATTCTCGGTATTCTATTCATCCAGGGGCTATGAATATGTATCGCGACCTGAGGCAGTATTATTGGTGGTGGCGGATGAAGAAGGACATAGTTGAGTATGTGGTGAGACATCTAAATTGCCACCAGGTCAAGTATGAGCACCAGAGGCTAGGTGGCCTCCTTCAGCAGATGGTTATACCAGAATTAAAGTGGGAGCGCATCACTATGGACTTCATTGTTGGGTTGTCGCGAACGTTGAGAAAGTTTGATGTTGTTTGGGTCATTATTGACAGGTTGACCAAGTCGGCACATTTTTTTCCGGTGGTGACTACTTACTTTTCAGAGAGGTTGGCCCAGATTTACATTCAGGAGATTGTCTGTTGCATGGTGTGAATGTTTCCATCATATTAGATAGAGTGAGTTGGGTACCCCAAGTAGAGCTCAGCACAACTTTTCATCCGCAGACCAACGGGCAGTCGGAGCTGACAGTTCATATGCTAGAGGATATGCTCAAAGCATGTGTCATTGACTTCGGGGGTCAGTGGGATAGACTCTTGCCCTTGGCCGAGTTTGCTTAAAACAACAGTTATCAGTCCAGCATCGAGATGGCTACATTTGAAGCCTTATATGGTCGGCGATGTCGTTCGCCCATCGGATGGTTTGAGCCCGATGAGGCTAAGTTATATGGTACTGATTTATCGAGGGATGCCTTATAAAAGGTGAAGTTGATTCAGGAGCAACTTCACAGACCACAGTCCAGACAGAAGAGTTACGCGGATCAGAAGGCGCGTGATCTATCATTTTTGGTAGGCGAGAAGGTTCTCTTGAACGTTTCGCCGCTGAAGGGGATCATGAAGTTCAGGAAGAAGGGAAAGCTGAGCCCAAAGTTTATTTGCCCATTTGAGGTGTTGAGGCGAGTTGGGGAGGTTGCTAATGAGCTTGCTTTGCCTCCCAGTCTATCAGGAGTTCATCCGGTCTTCATGTGTCGATGCTCTAGAGGTATCATGCCGACAGGTCGCATGTAGTAGATTACAACACGGTTTAGCTAGATGAGAGTTTGGGTTATGAAGAGGAGCTCGTTGCCATTGTTGACAGGAAGGTACGCTACTTGAGGTCCAAGAAGATTGCTGCAGTGAAGGTCCAATGAAGGGTTCAACCAGTTGAGAAAGTGACTTGGGAGGCCGAGGAGGACATGAGGAGCAGATATCCACACCTTTTCTGCTCCATGTATGATTCTAAACCTGTTTGAGGATGAACGTTTGTTTAGGAGGTGGAGAATGTAACGAACCGACTGGTCGTTTTGCTTTCTAGATCTCCGTTCCCCTAATTAAGACTCCCCGTATGTGATTTTACTGTTTTATGACTTGTGGGGATGGTTGGTTTAGGTTTGAAAGGGTTCTGGTTGAAATCGGAACAATTAGTTCCTTTATAGTAGCTTATAATGGTTAATTTTGAATTGAGTCAACGTTTTGAGTAAACAACCTCGGAATTGGGATTTGACGGTCCCAATAGGTTCGTATAATAATTTTGGACTTGGGCGTGTATTTGGATAGGTTTCGGATGACCCGGAGCGTTTCAACGCTTAATATTGGAAATTGGCACATTAAAGGTTTTTCAAGTTCTTTAAGTTTGGTGTAGAGTAGGTTTTGGTATTATCGAGGTTCTCTTAGGATTCAAAGCCTGAGACTAGTTCCATTTGATGATTTATGAATTGCACACAAAGTTTGGCATCATTCCGAGTTGATTTGATACGAATCGGATGCGCGGAAGTGTTTTTAGAAGTTTTGAGTTTCATGTTGAATTCATTTTTTTGGCGTCCGATTCATAATTTTAGATGTTATTTTGATGTTTTGATCGTGCGAGCGGGTCCGTATTATTTTTTTGGATGTGTGAGTGTAATTCGATGTGGTCCCAGGGGCTCCAGTTGCAAAAGAGATTGAAATCGGACTCGGAATTGGGCATGGAGAAACTGCTGGTACTTCAGATCTGGTGCAATCGCACCTGCGTGGAAAGGGCCGCAAGTGTGAACTCGCAAAAGCAGCCCAGTGGTTGCAGAAGCGTCCCAGTAGTCGCAGAAGCGGATTGGAGACTGGAGCTAGGTGGTCACAGGTGCGGGGTTTTTCTGCATCTGAGTGCCCGCAGAAGTGGTCGAGGCTCCACAGATACGGACTTGGGCTGGCCGGCTGTGGGTCGCAGAAGTGGAAGGAATCCGCAGAAGCGGACCTGCAGAAGCATCTGCCCGTCCGCAGAAGCGAGGAAGCTGGAGGCAGTGAGGGATCACAAGTTCGACCCTTTGACCAAACCTGCGGTTCCGCAGATGTGATCAAGTAGCCGCAGGTGCAGAAGTCGCTGGGCGGTGAGGGTTTTTAATTCGAGACTTAGGCCTTTTACCCTCACATTTCATTTGGTCTGGGGCGATTTTTGAGAGCACATTTGAGGGGGGATTCTCATCAATATCTTAAGGTAAGTAACTCTCTCCCATTTTCAAGTTAATTATGCAGATTTTAGGTCGATTAAACATGTAAAAATTATGAAAACTTGTGAGATTTGTGAAGAACCTAGAGTTTTGGTAAAAATGAGATTTGACCACGAAATTGGTTATGGAATTAAGTAAAAATTATATATTAGAGTTCGTGAGGCTATGGGTAATATTTTTCTTTAAAAATTTCCGTAATTCGGGCACGTAGGCCGGGGGCCGAATTTTAAGAATCTTTCAATTTAGGTTGGGTAATTACTCTAATAGCTAAATTATGAAGTTTTGAGTATATATTAATTAAATTATATAATATTTGACTAGTTTCGGATTGTTCGGTACCGACTTGGGACTTTTAGAGTGGATTAGTGCACCGGAAGTGAGCTTGGGAACGAGGTAAGTCTCTTGCCTAACCTTGTAAAAGGGAACTCATCCCCTTAGGTGTACCTTTGTTGTATATTACTTGTGTGGGGAGCTACGTACGCACGAGGTGACGATAGTCCGTGCGTAGCATATTTCATGATATGTCTGGGTAGACTTAGATCCACATCATGCTTTTAGTTGCACTGTTGTATTTATCATGCGTATTAATTGTCTTGAATAGAGCTGAGACTAGGGATTTAAATTAGAAATTATCGACTTAGTCTTCTTATTTTGGAAAATTGAGGAATACTTAATAACTATGAAAAATCCATATCTTCTCTACTCTAATGGGATCGGGCTATTCACCTCGGCAGTATGGTAACACCACTCCATGGGATCGGACCATTCGCCTCGACAGTATGGTAACACCAGTCTTATTGGATATGTCTGTTCGCCTCAGCAGTATGGTAACACCACTTTTATGGGATCGGGTCGTTCGCCTCGGCAGTATAATGGTAACACTATTCTTATGGGATCGAGTTGTACGCATCGGCAGTACTGGGTACCACTATTTTATGGGATCGGGCCATTCACCTCGGCAACTTCGTGCTTAATAATCAAAACGGGTTCCAGTTTGGATAATTGAGTTAGTGCCTTCACATCCAGTTATGAGATGTTGGTGATATGTTACAGACGACTAATGTATTTATTGTAGTTGCTTTTATTAGTCTCATTGATACATGTTGTATCCTCACTATATATACTTTATGCACTTTTATTATTATTATTGACCTCTAATAAGTGTCAAGTCAATCCCGCGTTATTACTTATTCGAGATTAGACTAGAGACTTACTGGGTACGCATTGTTCTCCGTACTCATGCTACACTTCTGCACTGGTGTGCAGGTACTGAGATAAGTTCCATCAGTGGTCACGCGGGCGTGTAGCCTATCATCTACGGAGACATAGTGGTGAGCTGCTTGCCCCACAGCACCGGAGTTTCCTTCCACCATATTTACTATTCATGTCTATTACTTTTAGACAGTAGTTATTAGTAGTTTTATATATTCTCTTGATTGGTCATGTACTTGTGACGTCAGGATTTGGGGATTTGTAGCACATATGTACTGCTTTACTTTTCATTTCTATTACCGCAGACTATGTACTTATTATAATGACATTTTGTTTAAAAAGACTTATCACAGTTGCATGAAATTTAGTGTAATTAAAAATATGTTAAATAGGGATAAATAAATAGTAGTTTCCCTTGTAGGCTTGCCTAATGGCGGTATTAGGCACAATCTCGACCTATTACGGATTTGGGTCGTGACAGTTTCGACCATGTTCCGACCATACTCATCGCAAAATTTGGCGATAAAATCCAGGAAAAACACTGCCGACCAAAACGGCCGAAAATAAAAAGTCAAAAAATTAATGTTGACTAGGGTTTTGACAGATTCTGTCGGAATATTTAATATTTAAAAGTTGCGACCGAATCGGTCGCAAACCAAGAAAAAATATATTTGTTAATTAAATATTGCAACTGATTCGGTTGCAAACTTCACATAAAACGAGTCTCATCTTGTTAGACCATTTTCCTACCGATTTGGTCGAAATGCTTTTTAAAAAACCCCAACCCCGACCCATTTTTCCTTCTCTCTTATTTTTCTTTATCTTCTATCCTCTCTTTTTGTCCCTCTACCCTCCGCACCTCCTCTCAAATCTTCTCTGTTCCACTGTGATAGAGGTCCCTCCGGCAACAGTGACTCTCCCAGTCCAGCAGCGGCGACACTCCTTCCATTCCGTCAGCGGCGGCAGCGGCGACATCGGCAGTCCACTTTTCTGGGTTTTTTTATTTTTGCAAGTGGATACATGTATCTATATGTTTTGGGTTGTTATTTTATTTGAATATTTTGATTATATGTTGTTTATTAGATTTAATATGTTGTTTAGCATTTTTTAATATTAATTTTTCTATAATACATGTGAATTCTTGTCTAAATATTATGTTTTAAATTTAGATATGTGTTGTTCTTATGAATTCAAGTCTAATCTTTTTAGCATATTAATTGTTTAGCGTTTTGAATATTTCTAGAATTTATATATATAGGTTTAACAATTGATGGTGTAATTGCTTAAAAAATAGAAAAGTTCTTAAACAATATTTTATAATTAACGACACTACATCATGTTATGTACATAGGAAGAATCTTATAGCAATTGAAAAGAAAAAATATCATATGATTGCCCTTAAAATAAAGAAAATATAGTAGTGCAAACCATTACATTCCCTCTAAAGATCCATTACAAGAATTCACAACACTTGCTCCTTTAAGAATCAAATAAATTTTATATTAATTGTAAATTATCACATACATTAGTAGAAAAATAAAAGTCTAAGCAAAAGGGTGTTTACACAATTAATGTAATTTCACTAACAACAAATCAATACTAGAAAATGAGCAGAACAACCTTAAATAATAATACCCTTGAACAAAATGAAAGATTTGGTAGTCTCTTTAAACTTTTTTGTTAAAATTCTAATTGTGTTTATTATGAAATATAGCTAATACTGACATTAATTTTAAATCTTATTAGTTTAGAGAAGTTTAACACGTATTCGTTTGTGTAGATGGAATTTGGGCATCGTCGATGGATGTATAATAGGAATCATCTGAATCGTACGGGGTTGTAGGATGAATTTATAGAAGGGGTTGCTAGCTTTATTTCCAAGGCAAAGACACTTGATGATTTCCTTATCGAAGGGATGATTAGGTTCCCCTATGTAAAATGCAAGTGTCTTAAGTTATTGTGGCCCGATATTGTTACTGTTCATTTGTATAAGAAGGAGTTTATGGAAAATTATTATGTGTGGGGAGAGTCATGCTAGTGTAAATGATGTTCATTTTAAGAACTCATCTGGTAGTGAAGAAGGTAGTCCCATATCGGAGAATATTAATGTTGAAAATCCTAGATTTAATGAAATGATGAGCGATGTTTTTGAGATGTTCCCTGGGGCTCAATCCAAACCAAATGATGAGGCTAAGTGCTTCTTCACGCGGTTAGAGGAAGCTAGTTGTCTGCTTTAAGAAGGCGCAGCGCATTCCAAGTTGTCTGTTATAGTTAGTTACTAAGTATTAAATCGGTTAATTCTATGTCTCAAACGGGCATGGATTCTATCATTGGCTTTGTGAATGAACTTAATCAGACCAAGCTTGACTTGCCCAAAAAATTTTACACGACAAAGAAATTGGTTTTCAAGTTGGGTCTTTTATCGGAGTGGATTGATTGTTGCGAGAAAGGTTATATGTTATTCTATAAGGATGATGCAGCTTTAGAAAATTGTAAATTTTGTAACCAGTCGCGTTACAAAGAAGTCATAATTGCTAAACATAAGAAGGTTCCAGTGAAGGCGATGCACTACTTACCCCTTATACCAAGGTTAAAGAAGTTTATGCATCAATGAGTTCCGCTCCTCATATGAGGTAGCATTATGAACATAGAAGACTAGATGGTGTGCTATGTCATCCGTCAGATGGAGAAGCATGGAAGTATTTTGATAGGGTGTTCCCAAAATTTGTCAGTGAACCGAGAAGGTTGAGATTATGTGCTGATGGATTCACTCCATTTGCAGTGTCTGTTACACCATATTTATGTTGGCTAGTGTTTATTATGCTGTATAATCTGCCCCCTGAATTGTGTATGACAAGTCAATATATATTTCTAACTTGTATTGTTCTAGGTCCACGCACTCCAAAAAAATTGATTGATGTATACATGCAACCCTTAATTGATGAGTTGAAGTTATTGTTGCATGAAGGTGTGGAAACATATGATGTATTAACTAAGAAAATCTTCAGACTCCGTGATGCTTTGATATGGACTATAAATGATTTTTTTGCTTAAGGAATGATATCCGGGTGGTGAACTGCCGGAAAGTTAGTTTGCCCGACTTGTATGTAAGATACAAAGGCATTCACTTTGAAACATGGAGGCAAGAATACATGGTTTGACTGTCATCACCGCTTCTTGCCAATGGATCGTGAGTTTAGGAGAAATACTAGTGCATTTATGAAGAATAAAATAGATTATGAGGAGTCATCGCATGTCTTGTCGCCTGAAGATATTTAGAACAGAGTTATGAATCAACGTAAGGTAACAGAGTATCCATTGCCTAATAAAACAGAGCATTTTCTGGGAGTTACCTTATTGGAAGCACAATCTTCTTCGGCATAATCTTGATGTCATGCATATCGAGAAGAACGTTTTTGGTAACTTGTTTAATACTGTGGTAGATGTAAGAAATAAGACAAAAGAAAACTTGAAGGCCATGATGGATTTGAAAGAATATTGTAGGCGGGCTAAGTTGTACTTGACATACTTGAACAACAAGATTTAGAAGCCTAAGGCTAGTTATACATTCACTTTGGATGAAAGAAGAGAGATTTGTGATTGGGTTAATAATTTGAGGATGCCTGATGGGTATGCATCAAGCTTATCTAGGTGTGTTGACATGAAAGAAGGGAAGTTGGCATCTATGAAAAGCCACGATTGTCATATTTTCATGAAATCTTTGATGCCTATTGCATTCAATGCTTTTCCTAATAGAATATGGAAGCCCATCACAGAGATATGCTTATTTTTCAAGAAGTTGTTCTCTAGCACATTGAGGGCGGAGAATCTAGCTTACATGAACAGTAATATTCGCTTCACTTTAAACAAGTTGGTAAAAAAATTCCCGCTTGGTTTTTTCGATGTCATGGATCATCTTCCGATTCAACTTGCGCAAGAGTCACGACTAGGAGGGCTACTTCGATGTAGATGGATGTATCTCTTCGAGAGATAATTATCTTTAATCAATTATCCTTACGCATTTTAGTTTAACATTATTCAATCAACTTGGAAAAGGCGGTCCAAAACGTAGTCCAATACGATTTTTGACTGAGATGGAGCTAAAGTCAGCTACAACACATGTTCTACTAAATTGTACCGAAGTACAACCTTATTATACGTAAGTGTACATTTATATTAACGAATTATATTCAATCTCAACTATCAATCATTTTAGCTAATGAAAAGTTTCAAATCTGTCATACAGTTGATTTGTGGGTACATATAGGGATGGACATGTTTATCCTAAGTTTGCAGAATGATTTAAACACTTTGTAAGTATTATCAAGTTTCTTCCAATGCAAATTATTATCACATGTACATACTTTGTAATTTCTAATTAACTGTTATATATTGGGTTCGATCTAGGTTCATAATCCAGAATGGCGTAAATGATCCATTTTTGTGTGACATTGCTTGGGGACCTAGCTCTAAGGTCAGAATGACGTCTAAGTACTCCGTCAATGGGTACAAGTTTCATACAGAAGAATGGTCCAAGGGCAAAAAAATAAATAATAGTGGCATGTGTGTGAAAGCTGATGGTGAATTTGATTATTATGGTGCGCTTCAACAAATATTATAACTCGAGTATAGTGTTGGTTGGCCGAAGAAAAAGTTGGCACTCTTTCAGTGTAAATGGTATGATCCAACACCTACTAGAGGTACAAAGGTGCATCTGCAGTATAAAATTATTAAAATAAAGCACACGAGGAGGTACAGACTCTATGACTCATTTATCATAGCACAAAATGTGAAACAAGTGTATTACTCACCTTATCCTTTGAGCAAGAAGAAGGTTGCATGGCGGGTAGTGATAAAAACAAAGCCCGTGGGTAGAGTTGAGGTCGAGGATGCATTAGATGTAGTGTACCAGAATGACATTTCAAGTGTTGAAATAATGGTGGGTGATGAACTAGCAGGTGAATGGCAGGATAGTGAAGGTCTTTATGAGGAATTCGAGCTTTCATCCCTTAGATCAATTCAAAGTGATTATGAGGAAGGGAACATCCATGGCAAACGAGGATGGAGATTCAAGTGATGAATATGAAGCAAGCGAGGATGAAGAAAGCAGTGGGGATTGAGTTGTTTGTATGTTTTATGACTTGTTTGATTTCTTATGTTATTCCTTATATTATTGTTTTATTTTTATATCTTCTTAGACTTTATATATTTTCTTTTTTTAATTGTTATAATATATAGAAGAATTGCTTTTATATTATTACCTGTTGATTTTTTTATTATTATATTTTGTTTTACTTAATTTGTAGAGATGGCTTCTAAGGTTAAAGTACTGAAAAAATCTAAAAAGAAAATAAATATTTTGCCATCCACGAGTGATCACATTTCTCCACATATGCCTAGGATGAGTCCTCCTCCTAGTTTTCCTCGTCCTTCTTAGTCGACGACTGCATTACCACCTGAGTTTTCCAGAGTCCTCCCCCTCCCCCCGGCTAGCATAGTACATTATTATTCCATGCCGACCCAGGATGGTTCAGTCTCCACTACTATTAATTTTATGCCCATGCCTAATTTGCAACCTTGGAGTCCTTGTTTCCCTGCTAGTCAGCATGATGGCTCACCATTGATTCCATTCAGGGCTGGCATGATGGTTCATATTTTGTGACTCAATCATCGTCCACTCCATTATCATCTCCATCATCATCTACTCCTAGTATTTCTAGACTTGATATTAGAGGATCTCAAGCGGCTGTATCCCCATCTACTAGTGTTGCTTCAGTTGCTCCTTCATGGAGACAGTATGCTGGTGGGACTATAGACTATGATCATATACATCGATTGATTATCGTACCCCATGGAGACGGGTATTTAATTCTTTATGTTTTAATTATTAAAATAAAGATCTACATATATTTAACGAATTTTTATTTTACGTATAATGTAGGTTTTTGCCATCCTTTTAGGACACACATATGGTTGTGAAAGCTATGGTTCCATACTAAATCAGAGTGAATATGTGGCTTTAATTATTTCAATTGCAGACTAAGTGTGTATGGCAGCCTCAGCATGAAAATCAGATGAATGAAAATTTCGAGAAGAGAGCTGAGAAAAGGATTAAAAATACTTGTTTAGTTGCTCGGAAAGGTGGAAGCATGCCTTTGTGGTTGCTTGAAGATGTATGGTCTCAACTATTGGCGAAGTGGAATACCGAAGAATGGAAGTAGAGGAATGAAAAGGTGAAGGCAAACAGAGCCTCCAGTAAGGGTGACTCATTGCACACCGGAGGTTCAATCAATTTTGCGGCCCATCGATTGAGATTGGTAATTTATTTATAAAATTTTACTTAGCTTTACTTATATGAGATTCAAGTAATAAATTCATATTTTTTATTTTGAAAGGAAAAGGCACATGAGGAAAATGTGTCTCATGCTACTCTCTTTGAGAAGACACATAAGAAGAAGAAGAAGGATGGTATAAGAGAAGCATGGGTCGAACCGCGTGCATCTCAGACATATTATAAGTTTCTAACAATACTATCGTTATTCTTGGTTAAGAATAATTCGTTTATATAATATTTGTCAACAATATTTCAGGAAGGGTATCATAGAAAAATGGAGGAGTGGCAACAAACTCAGTCCGATTCTCAGTCGACGCCCGAAGATATGACTACAATATGGACACAGGCAACTGGTGGAGTAAATAAAGGTTAAAATATTTTAGTAAATTTTTAGATATGACTTTATTTTAATATTAATTTGCACAACTTGTATTTTTTTTCTTTTGCTTATTTAAATATTTTTTTATTTTTCATGAAAATAAATAAAGGTAGAGTCTACGAACTTGGAGTGCAGCTCTCGTTCAGTCGTCTAGCCTCATTATTTAGTGGTGCTTCTGCTTCACCCGAAGAAATTGAGACAATACGGATGCAAATCAATGAATTGTCTCAGCAATGGAATAATGCTCAAGAAACAATACGTATGATGCGGACACTCACGACAAACCATGAAAAACAACGTACAATGGAAGAATCTAACAATGGGGAGACTGAAATCAATGAGGATCGGTAGTAATTTTGAATGTAATATGATATTTAGACTTTATTGGTTTCGACTTGGTTCGTTTTACACATGGATATGTGTTTTAGACTTGAAAATTATTTGGTTAAAATTTTTATACTTTAATATATTTTAATAGATGTGTTTACACTTGTTTGAAAGTGTTGTATAGTTTTGTAGTTTGATATTTGATGTTTTGTGTTCAATTACTTGAGCAATTGTGACACATATTAGGTTGAATGATTGGTTTTGAATTGCGAGTGGTGTAGCTTAAATTCAAAAGTATTCTACTGAAAGTTTTTAGATTTTACGACTGATTTCCGACTACTTTAGTCGGAAAACTTAATTGGAAATTTTCAGATTTACAACTGATGTGGTCGAAAAATTTAAATATTTATTAATTTAATTTTTATGTTTTCGACCGATTTGATCGGAAATGATGAATTTAATTTAAATTAATTATTAAATATACCGACTAAATCGGTCAGAAACTGTCAAAAAATATTACTATTTATTTTTAAATGTGCGACAGATTCGGTCGCAAAGTTATCGATCAAATCGATCGCAAAAGTTGAATTTATCCAGTCACCTAGTTTTTTCTTCTTTGCAACTATTTTTGTCGCAAATTTCCGACCATTTTGGTCGAAAATAGTTTGCGACCATCTATATTCCGACCATTTCATTTTCGTCGGAAATAATTGATTTTTGATTGATTTTCGACGAAAATGATGGTCGGAATATTGACATTTTCCAGTAGTGACACAGAGGTAACACCGCTCGACTTAGGTAGATGAGATCTAACGGATACCCTGCTCTGATACCATGTTAAACTATTGAAAATGGATCGGAAGAGGAAAAATTGTTAATGAATGTTAGGATTTCTAGAGTGTTCTTCATGAGAGAGAATAGACGAGGAGAGAGAATGGGAAAATAACCGGCCAACTATTAACAGCTGGGGCCTCTTCTATTTATATTTTGTTCTTACAATGTAAAATTGTCTAACTACTAAATGAATAACCACTATACTATATTAACAAAGAACGGCTATCTAGTACACAAGGCTAATTACAAAATAAATAGCTGGGCCAACTCAAGTGTGCTGCTTTGGCCCTGAACTCGTGCAAGTTGGTGGCCCAACATGTATCAAGGCAGGCACTTAGCTTCCAAGTTGTAAACAGGGGGACAAAACTAAGAAAGAGATTTTAGATCAAAGTGGACCGATGATTTTCATAGACAATAGTGTATGTATCAACTGCTATGTTAAACCAACGAAATTAAGACAAAACACCAGAAATTATAAATTCGGTAGACCATTGACGTTTATGTTAATGAAAGTTTAGTTTTCACGTATGATTTTAATTTCACTGTCTCCATTCTTTCTGCATTTTTTGTCGGAGGAGCCACCATTTGCCACCGCTCTCCGCCACGTTCTTCCATTTCAATGCATTCTCTTTCATCTCCGCCGCCTTTGGACCGCAAGTTGCTTCTTGTCACGACCCAAAATCCTTTAAAGATCGTGATGACGCCGGACACCGCTGTCAGGCAAGCCAAAAATAAATATTTTATTTGATTCTCATTTTAATATTTCTGAAATCATATTTCCTTCAATTAAATAGTAAAAGATAGAATTTACAAAATTAATTATAATATTTTTAACAATTTTAATACATGACAACCCATAACCATCCCAAAACCCGGTGTCACAAGTGCATGAGCCTCAACTAGGAATGTAAAATAAAATATAATATCTGTCTGGAATACAAATTTGGACAGGAGAAATATAAATACTCTGAAGGACACTCTGCTGGCTGCAGATCGTAGTATAAAATGCAGCTCACCTAAATCCCCGCAATAACCGCGCTTTTGCGCCCACAAGGTCACTAGACATATATGTACCTAAAAATGTGTAGCAAGTGTAGTATGAGTATGTAAATCAATGCGTACTCAGTAAGTATCTCGCCTAACCTCGAAGAAGGGTCGACTTCGACACTTACTATAGGCTATAAATAAAATATCAATGATATAATTAAGCATGAATTATATAGAATGGTTGTAAGCTTAATATCATGAAATAAGTAAACAATTCGTTTGTTAATAAAACATTTCCAAATTTATTTTCGTCATTTAACATTTTTAGACCTCTAGTCAATGAAAGAAATATCAATTATTAACAATTCCAAAGTTATATCATGCGCAAATCATGCCGAGGTCGTACGGCCCGATCCAACATAAATATTTAAACTGTGTACTTCCAAGGGTCGAACGACGTGAATCATAGATGCATCTATCTGCTACCGATGTGTTCGGCCCGCTCCACAAAAGAGAAAATACATTAAACAACCAATTCAAGATTTAATAAGGGGAAATTATTCCAAGAAATTTCAAATTCTCATTTAACGGTCAAGTAAATGACGTTTAACCTTTTTACAATTCCTTTATTGAGTTTTTAAATATTTTAAATAATTTAATTAACAAGTAGGGTGCAAACATCGCAAGTAAAATATGATATGGGTCCTAAACTACCCAGACATAAGCATAATAGTAGTTACGCACGGACTCTCGTCACCTCATGCATACGTATCCCCCACAAATAGAAAAACACAATGATTTGATTCAACTATGGGGTTAATTCCCTCTTACCAGGTTAGAAAGGAGACTTAGCTCGCTCCGAAGTTCCATAACCAGTTCCCAAGCCTTCCAAACAACTCAAATCGATGCCCAACGCTCCAAAGCTATGCAATAAATGAGCAATTCCATAAATATATACTCTAATACTCATTATAACCCTATCTACAATAATTTCCAACTCCGTTCGAAAAGTCGATAAAAATCACCCTCAGGCCCACATGCCCGGATTTCGAAAATTTTCGAATACAAACTTTACCCATAACCCCACGAACTCAAATATATAATTTATTTCTAATTTCATGCCCAAATTCGTGGTCAAAATAAAAAAAAAAAATTAATTTCTAGGTTTTTCTTCCAAATTTCAAATTTCTACCAGTTTTCATGTCTAAATCCATATATAAATCTTGTATTTAACTCATAACTAGAAGAAATCACTTACCTCTTGATGATCATGGAACCCCCTCTCAAAATGCTCTTAAAAATCACCTAAATCTAAGGGGGAAATGGGCTAAGTCTTGGAATAAAAAGCCCTTGGCTCCAGTCTCTAGCTCGCAAATGCTATGGTCGCATTTGCGACAAATGCATCACAAATGCGAAGCCAAGTTGCACTTGCCAAAGTTGCATTTGCGACCAAGATCTTCGCAAATGCGAAGGGGACAGATCCGCAAAAGCGACATATTGTTCGCAATGCGAACCCCTCAGAAAATTCCCACCCTTCGCAAATGCGAACCCCTCCTCGCAAATGCGATGTTCGCATTTGCGACCATTACATCACAAATGCGATCACACCAGAACCAGCAATCCAACTTCTTCACAAAACACTCTGAAGCTATTCTGAAACTCACCCGAGCCCCCGGGGCTCCAAATCAAACACCCACACAAGTCTAAAAGTATAACACAAAGTTGCTCGAGGCCTTAAATCACATCAAACAACGTCGAGTTCATGAATCGCACCCCAATTCAAGCTTAATGAACTTTAGAACTTCAACCTTCTACATTCGATGTCGAAACCTATCAAATCACGTCCGATTGACCTCCAATTTTGAACACAAGTCACATTCGACATTACGAACCTACTCCAACTTCCGGAATAAGAATCTGATCCCGATATCAAAAGGTCCCCTTCCGTTCAAACTTCTTAAAAACCTTCAAATTTCTAACTTTCGCAAAACGACTCCAAAATGACCTACGGACCTCCAAATCCACATCTAGACGCGCTCCTAATACCAGGATCACCATACGGAGTTATTCCCAGACTCGCAATCCCAAACGGACATCGATAACATTGAAATGTACTTCAACCCAAATTTATGAATTTATTCCAAAATGCTAACTTCCACAATAGGCGCCGAAACGCCTCTGGGTCATCCAAAACCTGATCCGAACATACGCTCAAGTCTAAAATCATGATGCAAACATGTTGAAACCCTCAAATCCCGATTCAGAGGCCGTTCACTCATAATCACACCTTAGTAAATTCTTCTAACTTAAAGCTTCTGAAATGAGAATTTTCTTTCTAAATCAACTCCAGATTTTTCGAAATTCAATTCCGACCACACGTACAAGTCGTAATACCTGAAGTGAAACTACTCAAGGCCTCATATCGCCGAACGACGCGCTGGAGCTCAAAATGACCGGTCGGGTCGTTACATTCACTTATTCGACGCATAGACGAGCATCCTACCATTATACAAACACGATACGATAGCAACACAGAAATCGTCATAACAATCAATGCTAAATCTCAAAACCTTAGGTAACACTGATACCGAGTTGAAATGACAGAACGGCCTTCCGCAAGGCGATGACTATAGCCCAATCAAATACGCAGGGAGAGACATCCTGCAACATATCTGTAGTGCCAGTCCAATTCCTCGATTCCCAATTTATAACAAGTGCTTCACACCGCCTAAGGTTGAATAGGAAGGAAAGAAAGGCATAAGCCTCAAAGGAATCAAATCGCACGATGAGGAATCAAGAAGGGAAGTTCTTGTAGCCTCTCGAAGATAAGTACAAACGTCTCCATACCGATCCGCAAGTCTCTATTAGACTTGCTCATGACTAGTGAGACCTAAGTGAACCTAGTGCTCTGATACCATATTGTCATGACCCAAAATCCATTAAAGGTCATGATGGCGCCGGACACCGCTGTCAGGCAATCTAAAAATAAATACTTAATTGGGTTCTCATTTTAATAATTCTGAAATCATATTTTCTTCAATTAAATTGTAAAAGATGGAATTTACAAAATAAATAATAATATTTTTAACAATTTCAATACAGGACAATTCATAACCATCCCAAAATCCGGTGTCACAAATGCATGAGCCTCAACTAAGAATATAAAATAAAATATAACATCTGTCCGGAATACAAATTTGGACAGGAGAAATATAAATACTCTGAAGGAGACTCTTTTTGGAGCGGATCGTAGTATAGAATGCATCTCACCTAAATCCCCGCAATAACCGCGCCTCTACGCCCACAAGGCCACTAGACATATATGTACCTGCACAAAAATGTGCAGCAAGTGTAGTATGAGTACGTAAATCAACGCGTACCCAATAAGTATCATGCCTAACCTCGAAAAAGTAGTGACGAAGGGTCGACTTCGATACTTACTATGGGCTATAAATAAAATATCAATGATATAATTAAGCGTGGATTACTAGAACGGCTGTAAGCTCAATATCATAAAATAAGTAAACAATTCTTTTGATAATAAGAATTTTCCAAATTTATTTTCGTCCTTTAACATTTTTGGACCTCTGGCCAATGAAAGCAATATCAATTATTATCAATTCCAAAGATATATCATGCGCAAATCATGCCGAGGTCGTACGACCCGATCCAGCATAAATATTTAAACTGTGCACTGCCGAGGGTCGAACGACGCGAACCATAGATGCATCTATCTGCTACCGAGACGTTCGGCCCGCTTCACAAAAAAAACACATTAAACAACTAATTCAAGATTTATTAAGGGAAAATTATTCCAAGAAATTTCAAAATCTCATTTAACGGTCAAGTAAATGAAGTTTAACCTTTTTACAATTCCTTTATTGAGTTTCTAAATGTTTTAAACAATTAAATTAACAAGTAGGGCGCAAACACTGCAAGTACAACATGATATGGGTCCTAGACTACCCGGACATAAATATAATATTAGCTACACACGGACTCTCATCACCTCGTGCGTACGTAGCCCCAACAAATAGAACCACATAGTGATTTGATTCACCTATGGGGTTAATTTCCTCTTACAAGGTTAGAAAGGAGACTTATCTCGCTCCGAAGTTCCATAGCCGGCTCCCAAGCCTTCCAAACAACTCAAATCGATGCCCAACGCTCCAAAACTAGTATAAATGATCAATTCCATAAATATATACTCTAATACTCATTATAATCCTATTTACAATAATTTTCAACTCTGTTCGAAAAGTCGATATAACTCACCCTCAGGCCCACGTGCCCGGATTCCGAAAATTTTAGAAGACAAACTTTACCCATAATCCCATGAACTCAAATATATAATTTATTTCCAATTCCAAGCCCAAATTCGTGGTCAAAGTCCAAAAATACCAATTTCTAGGATTTTCTTTCAAATCCCAAATTTCTACCAATTTTCATGTCTAAATCCATATATAAATCTGGTATTTAACTCACAACTAAAAGAAATCACTTACCTCTTGATGATGATGGAACCCCCTCTCAAAATGCTCTTAAAAATTGCCTAAGTCCAAGGGGGAAATGAGGGAAATGGGATAAGTCTCGGAATAAAAAGCCCTTGGCTCCAGTGGCCACAAATGCGATAGTCGCATTTGCGACAAATGCATCGCAAATGCGAAGCCATGGTGCCGCTGCCAAGGTCGCATTTGTGATCAAGATCTTGGCAAATGCGAAGGGGACAGATCCGCAAAAGCGACAAATTGTTCGCAAATGCAAACCCCTCAGAAAATTCCCACCTTTCGCAAATGGGAACCCCTCCTCGCAAATGCGATGTTCGCATTTATGACCATTACATCGCAAATGCGATCACACCAGAACTAGCAATCCAACTTCTTCAGAAAACACTTCGAAGCTACTACAAAACTCACCCGAGCCCTCGGGGCTCCAAACCAAACACCCACACAAGTCTAAAAATATAACATGACCTTGCTCGAAGCCTTAAATCACATCAAACAATGTCGAATTCATGAATCGCACCCCAATTCAAGCTTAAAGAACTTTAGAACATCAAACTTCTACATTCGATGTCGAAACCTATCAAATCACGTCTGATTGACCTCAAATTTTGTGCACAATTAACATTCGACATTACGAACCTACTCCATCTTCCGGAATTGGAATCCAACCCCGATATCAAAAGGCCCACTTCCGGTCAAACTTCTCAAAAACCTTCAAATTTCTAATGTTCGCCAAACGACTCCAAAATGACCTACGAACCACCAAATCCACATCCGGACGCGCTCCAAATACCAGGATCACCATACAGAGCTATTTCCACACTCGAAATACCAAACAGACATCGATAACATTGAATTGCACTTCAACCTAAATTTATGAATTTCTTTCAAAATGCCAACTTCCACAATAGGCACCTTAAATACATCTATCTGCTACCGAGCCATTCGGCCCGCTCCACAAAAGAGAAAACACATTAAACAAACAATTCAAGATTTATTAAGTGGAAATTATTCCAAGAAATTTCAAATTCTCATTTAACGGTCAAGTAAATGAAGTTTAACCTTTTTACAATTCCTTTATCGAGTTTCTAAATGTTTTAAACAATTAAATTAACAAGTAGGGCGCAAAGATCGCAAGTGCAACATGATATAGGTCCTAGAATACCCGGACATAAGTATAATAGTAACTACGCACGGACTCTCGTCACCTCGTGCGTATGTAGCCTCCACAAATAGAAACACATAATGATTTGATTCACCATTGGGGTTAATTCCCTCTTACAAGGTTAGAAAGGAGACTTACGTCGCTCCGAAGTTCCATAACCGACTCCCAAGCCTTCTAAACAACTCAAATCGATGCCCAATGGTCCAAAACTAGTCAATAAATGAGCTATTCCATAAATATATACTCTAATACTTATTATAATTATATTTACAATAATTTCCAACTCAAACATCACGAACCCAATCCCGCACTTATCCTGAGTGGACATCATTTCACGAGACCACGCTGTCTCACACCCCACGAACCATCTCATACACTTCTTGTGCGCATATTCGCATCTTCAAATGGTACACCCATTCTGATAATTTCCCTATGATTCCGAAGTTATTTACTCCCATTCTTCCACTGCTACACCGCATACCGAAGATAACATAGATCACTCCAAGCCCCTTTCATAATCCGCTGCAACAGCTCAATACTTAACCATACTACGGACTCGAAATCCTTAGGCACCACACTTTAACTTTTGAATCCACTAGGACCATTGTTGAGAGTCACCCACTCTGACTTGGTCGCGAATATAATCAAACCCCAAGGCTCTGCTAGCACATGAACACCCTCTCAAAGAAGCACCCGACTGAATCACTTTCCTTGTAAATCACCTCTACACGAAGCATAAATCCTGAGTCTTCCCCAATCCTAAACATGAATTGATAAGGCCAATTATAGCACACATTCCTCAAATCCCTTGCTCAAATTACCACTGATGTTCTATTTCCTTTGGTCGTAATAACCCACCAATATGCCGATAACCCTAAATCACTAGCCACATTATTCGATCCCTTACTGGACAGCCGGTAGCATTATTCGTAAAAAGCTTCGTTGACACCACGCAACCGCCAGCCTGATCACATGAGCTAACTCACCTGTGGAAAGTCCATGTCGACACCTTCCAACGATGCTGCACTAATTACCATTACTATGAAATCCTTAAACCATCCTGAGCCCATGCTCATTCACCAGCTGTACAAGCCCATTCACTCCCCATTGACATAAACTAAACGTGCGACGATACAATTCAATCCAACCTTCCTACGTATAGTAGCCAATATTCCAAATTAAGCCCGTAGACCTGGTCACTATCCACCATGAATCCCAAATCACTCTAAACTTTCCTCAAGGTGTGTAGCTATCCTACCATAGAACCCATATGCTACTCTACCACTCTCCCACTTTGGTCAAACCCTCTACTTTAAGCAACTACCCGACTTCTATTTCTCACACTTGGCCTTCTAGAAATTTAACCACCGCAAGACACCTCCCAAATGTCCTTCCTAATCCTTCGCTGCCAAGTTGTTGCCTTAACTCAATATCTATCTCTGTAGCACTTGAACCAATAGATCGCTACCAACTTTAAACCTCCCCGAATATCATCTTTCTTGAGCCCTCAACACCCGGACCATCGATTAAGATTTGAACCACCGCACACTGCGATCTCTGACAGCCGCTTCCCCGGCAATATTTCACACTACCCTACCGCGAAGGCAAATTGATGAAGACCATAACGCCGACAAACTTAACACATTCAATCCAGACGACGACACCACATCACAGATGAAAATTCCACCATGCTCGAAATACCAAGTCTCGTTACTCCGTCAACCAAAACCTAAAGATTCATAGTCCGATTGCCATTCCTTCGCCAGAAATAAAATACAAGATCTCTGAATCATGCACTGAGTAAACCTCCTTCCAAGTCATTCACTTCTTCGACGCATAGACAAGCATCCTACCATTACACAAACACGGTGTGATAGCAACGCACGAATCATCATAACAATCAATGCCAAATCTCAAAACCTTAGGTAATACTGATACCGAGCTGAAATGACAGAACGACCTTCCACAAGGCGATGACTATAGCCCAATCAAATACGCATGAAGAAACATCCTGCACCGCATATATAGTACCATTAAAATTCCTTGATTCCCAATTTATAACAAGTGTTTCATGCCTTGTAAGGTTGAATAAGAAGGAAACAAAGGCATAAGCCTCAAAGGAATCAAATCGCACGATGAGGTATCAAGAAGGAAAATGCTCCAAACATCCCTATAGTCTCTCGAAGATAAGTACAAACGTCTCTGTACCGATCCGCAAGACTCCAGTCGCAGATGATGCATTTGCGACATATGACTCGCAAATACGATGGTCGCATTTGTGAAAAATGCATCGCAAATGCGAAGCCAAGCTGCCCTTGACAAGGTCGCATTTGCGACCAAGATCTTCGCAAATGCGAAGGGGACAGATCCGCAAAAGCGATAAATTGTTCGCAAATGCGAATCCCTCAGAAAATTCCCACCCTTCGCAAATGCGAACCCCTCCTCGCAAATGCGATGTTCGCATTTGAGACCATTACATCGCAAATGCGATCACACCAGAACCAACAATCCAACTTCTTCACAAAACACTTCGAAGCTACTCTGAAACTCACCCGAGCCCCCGGGGCTCTAAACTAAACACCCACACAAGTCTAAAAATATAACATGAACTTGCTCGAGGCCTTAAATCACATCAAACAACGTTGAATTCATGAATCATACCCCAATTCAAGCTTAATGAACTTCAGAACTTCAAACTTCTACATTTGATGCTGAAACCTATCAAATCACGTCTAATTGACCTCAAATTTTGCACACAAGTCACATTCGACATTACGAACCTACTCCAACTTCCGGAATCGGAATCCGACCCCAATATCAAAAGGTCTACTTCCGGTCAAACTTCTCAAAAACCTTCAAATTTCTAACTTTCGCCAAACGACTCCAAAATGACCTACAGACCTCCCAATCCACATCCGGATGCGTTCCCAATACCAGGATCACCATACAGAGCTATTCTCAGATTCATAATCCTAAACGGACATTGATAACATTGAAATACACTTCAATCCAAATTTATGAATTTCTTCCAACCAAAATGCCAACTTCCATAATAGGCGACGAAACGATCCCGGGTCATCCAAAATCCGATCCGTACATACATCCAATTCCAAAATTATCATGCGAACCTGTTGGAACCCTCAAATCCCGATTCCGAGGTCGTTTACTTAAAATCACACCTTAGTAAATTCTTCCAACCTAAAGCTTCCGAAATGAGAATTTTCTTTCTAAATCAACTTTGGATTTCCCGAAATTCAATTACGACCACACATACAAGTCATAATACCTGAAGTGAAACTACTCAAGGCCTCAAACCGCCGAACGGTGCGCTGGAGTTCAAAACAATCGGTCGGGATTCTCTCCCACTTAAATATTTGTTCGTCCTCGAATGTGCTAAGAATTGCTGTAGAGTTGTCCGAAATCATTGTTTAGTATCTCGTGCACCTACCTGTGCTACCACAACCCAGTTGAGCACATTAGCTCGAGCAAACCTGAAAATCCTCCCTTTTGTTTTCTAGTCAAATAAGCCTTAGAGCCAAATTCCAACATCTGAAATCCTCTACAAGGTCTGTTTCCAACATACGAACACCGTATCCATCACTACACGATGCACCAATACGTGATTGCATACCTTTACTGAATTCATACCATGCACCGTGTAACTTAAATGACCATAATAATATCCTCTGACAATGATAGTCGAAATCCCACGAATCTGATGCCCACACGCACCTCACGAAGCATATAAGTCCCGTTTCAATTCTCACAATACTGCCACAACAGAAAGGATGTGTAGAAATTCATAACCAACTTCCGAGTTGACAAATCATTGAGTCCCTTCTCCTGACAAGGACCATTACCCCATTATGAACCAAATAACAATATTTGCTTTTTAATGTGCATCATATAATCCGATCGCACTGATCCCAGATCCAATAATCTCGTCTCACCCAGTATAAACTGTCCAGGCAATAAGCCACCACAAACACTACCAAAGGTCTCATATGATGCCACCATGTGCCAACAATCCACAAACTCGCATGTGATACAAAAGGAAAAAATGAACTCTAGAAAGAACTGCTCAACCCACGTGACTAATTAAACAACCGAAAAGATGTTATGAACCTTCCTCAGAAAATGTGAAGAAAAAAACATAAGAATAGGTATAGGGAACTGTACTCAACATCACACTGTTACGGCGCTCAACCCGATCCAGACATGATACCGTTGTGGCATGCAACCCGATCCAACCATGATACCCGTGGCGGCGTGCCACCCGATCCAAACAACGTACCCGTGGCGGCATGCCACCCGATCCAACAATATACCTGTGGCAGTGTGCCAACCGATCCACATATGACAATAAATAAGGAAGTACCCATCAAGACAAAATGCTTATACCTACGAAATACCCGAATACCAACCACAAGCACGCGAAGTGCATAATACAAATCCTGAGGAGACGGATAGCGCCATACGCGATGAAACTCAAGCACAACTAAGGTGTAACAAATGACTTGCATCTTGAGATCCATCCTGCTCTCACAACACCACAAGTTACACGGGATCTCAATACGAGCGCGAATAATCAAACCACCTCACAACGCACATGGCACAATAGAGATTATACGGAATACTTGATGACAGAAGTAACATCCAAGGCCCGAATACTCCTTCGTAAACAACGCTATGCTGAAATAAACCCATCCGGCCTGATATAGAGCCCATATTCATATTTAGATCCATCCATGGATCTCAAGCCGATTCTGATCGCACCGTACTAGGCTAATAACCTTTCAAGGATGCATAATATCCCTTTTTTCCATGACACACAAGAACAACTGTCAAATCCGGAACAAGCATCCACAGTTCACAACCAAATGAATAGAGCGCCTTCCAGGCCTAAACTCTCACATTAACGATAGTACCATAATCTCCATACCACCGGCCACACAAATGCTATCAAGCAAATCAAGAATCCACAATCAGTACGCAAAGTTTCTTACATAGAACACCGATCTCAGGTGACGCCCAAGACAATACCAGCTTACTCTAACCATCTGAATCCTTTCTTGCTCATCCGAGCTCGTGATATTCTCGCCAACACCAAACGGCAACCTTGATCCTCAACTTCTAATTCCCATGCCGCTCACTGTGCCTAGCATGCCAATAAGCGAAAGTACAAGAATTTCACCATAACTCCTGAACCACCAATAGAATAAACACTTTATCATATAGAAACCTTTTACTTATCTCATCTCAGAAGAACCATTGCAACACGTGACTGAATTCCCATAACCGCAGAAAATACAAATCCCCAAGAAGTGGTCTAAACCACCATAACTCTTCCTGGATCCATATACACATAACATGCCATAATACTCGAATGCCTCTAAATAAAATCAGTTACGGAGGCCATCAAGCCTCGCACGCACCGCCACAAACCACATGTATAACTTAACAAGCTGAAGGAACTGACCATTGCCACCATTATGCCAATTCAACCATTGCTAACCGATCTGATTTCTTCTAATTTACTCTGGACTTGCCTTAGGAATAATAATAGCTCCATTCAAACATCACGAACCCAATCCCGCACTTATCCTGAGTGGACATCATTTCACGAGACCACACTGTCTCACAACCTATGAACCATCTCATACACTTCTTGTGCGCATATTCACATCTTCAAATGGTACATCCATTCTGATAATTTCCCTATGATTCTAAAGTTATTTTCTCGCATTCTTCCACTGCTACACCGTATACCGAAGATAACATAGAGCACTCTAAGCCCTTTTCATAATCCGCTGCAACAGCTCGATACTTAACCATACTACGAACTCGAAATCCTTAGGCACCACACTTTAACTTTTGAATCCACTAGGACCATTGTTGAGAGTCACCCACTCTGACTTGGTCCCGAATATAATCAAACCCCAAGGCACTGCTAGCACATGAACACCCTCTCAAAGAAGCACCCGGATGAATCACTTTCCTTGTAAATTACCTCTACACGAAGCATAAATCCTGAGTCTTCCCCAATCCTAAACATGAATTGATAAGGTCAATTATAGCACACATTCCTCAAATCCCTTGCCCAAATTACCACTGATGTTCTCTTTCCCTTGGTCGTAATAACCCACCAATATGCCGATAACCCTAAACCTCACAAGTAAACAACCTTCCAATCCAATCGTAGGCGGCAGAGCTCTCCCACTTAGCTTGAAGCAACCATCGCATAACTCTGGAACCCACCAAGATTCCTTATCCCCCATTGACATGATCTTGCACAATCAACCCGCCAAATTCCTCGAAATCCTTCTGTTAAATATTTTATGAACACTCTAAATCACTAGTCACATTATTCGATCCCTTACTGGATAACCGGTAGAGTTATTCGTAAAAGCTTTGTTGACACCACGCAACCGCCAGCCTGATCACATGAGATAACTCACCTGTGGAAAGTCCATGTCGACACCTTCCAACGATACTGCACTAAGTACCATTACTATGAAATCCTTAAACCATCCTGAGCCCGTGCTCATTCACCAGCTGTACAAGCCCATTCACTCCCCATTGACATAAACTAAACGTGCGACGATACAATTCAATCCAACCTTCATGTTGTATCCTTCTTCATATCAAGCAACTCCTTTCCATTGTATCTAACCTTCCTACTTATAATAGCCAATATTCCAAATTAAGCCCGTAGACCTGGTCACTATCCACCATGAATCACAAATCACTCTAAACTTTCCTCAAGGTGTGTAGCTATCCTACCATAGAATCCATATGCTACTCTACCATTCTCCCACTTTGGTCAAACCCTCTACTTTAAGCAACTAAACGACTTCTGTTTCTCACACTTGGCCTTCTAGAAATTTAACCACCGCAAGACACCTCCCACATGTCCTTCCTCATCCTTCGCTGCAAGTTGTTACCTTAACTCAATCTCTATCTCTGTAGCACTTGAACCAATAGATCGCTACCAACTTTAAACCTCTCCGAATACCATCTTCCTTGAGCCCTCAATACCCGGACCATCGATTAAGTCTTGTACCACCGCACACTGCGATCTCTGACAACCGTTTCCCCGTCAATATTTCACACTACCCTGCCCCGAAGGCAAATTAATGAAGACCATAACGCTGGCAAATGTAACACATTCAATCCAGGGCGACGACACCACATCACAGATGAAAATTCCACCATGCTCGAAATACCAAGTCTCGTTACTCCGTCAACCCAAACCTGAAGATTCATAGTCCGATTGCCTTTCCTTCGCCAGAAATAAAATACTGGATCTCTGAATCATGCACTGAGTAAACCTCCTTCCAAGTCATTCATTGCTTCGACGCATAGACAAGCATCCTACCATTACAAAAACACGGTGTGATAGCAACGCACGAATCATCATAACAATCAATGTCAAATCTCAAAACCTTAGGTAATTCTGATACCGAGCTGAAATGACAGAACGACCTTCCTCAAGGCGATGACTATAGCCCAATCAAATATGCAGGAAGAAACATCCTACACCGCATATATAGTACCATTAAAATTCCTCGATTCCCAATTTATAACAAGCGCTTCACGCCATGTAAGGTTGAATAAGAAGGAAACAAAGGCATAAGCCTCAAAGGAATTAAATCGCACGATGAGGAATTAAGAAGGAAAATGCTCCAAACAGCCCTGTAGCCTCTTGAAGATAAGTATAGACGTCTCCATACTGACCCGCAAGACTCTACTATACTTGCTCATGAATCGTGAGACCTAAGTGAATCTAGTGCTTTGATACCATGTTGTCACTACCCAAAATCCATTAAATGTCGTGATGGCACCGCACACCGCTGTCAGGCAAGGCAAAAATAAATACTTAATTTGATTCTCATTTTAATATTTCTAAAATCATATTTCCTTGAATTAAAAAGTAAAAGATGGAATTTATAAAATAAATAATATTATTTTTAACAATTTCAATACAAGACAACCCATAACCATCCCAAAACCCGGTGTCACAAGTGCATGAGCCTCAACTAGGAATGTAAAATAAAATACAACATCTGTCCGGAATACAAATTTGGACAGGATAAATATAAATACTCTGAAGGAGACTCTGTTGGATGTGGATCGTAGTATAGAATGCAGCTCACTTAAGTCCCCGCAATAACCGCGCCTCTGCGCCCACAAGACCACTAGACATATATGTACCTACACAAAAATGTACAGCAAGTGTAGTATGAGTACGTAAACAACGCGTACCCAGTAAGTATCTCGCCTAACCTCGAAGAAGTAGTAACGAGGGGTCGACTTCGACACTTACTATAGGCTATAAATAAAATATTAATGATATAATTAAGCATGGATTACGTAGAACGACTGTAAGCTCAATATCATAAAATAAGTAAATAATTCTTTTGTTAATAAGAAATTTCAAAATTTATTTTTTTCATTTAATATTTTTGGACCTCTGGCCAATGAAAGCAATATCAATTATTATCAATTCCATAGATATATCATGCGCAAATCATGCCGAGGTCGCACGACCTGATCCAAAATAATTATTTAAACTGTGCAATGCCGAGGGTCGAACCATAGATGCATCTATCTGCTACCGAGGCGTTCGGCCCGCTCCACAAAAGAGAAAACACATTAAACAAACAATTCAAGATTTATTAAGGGGAAATTATTCCAAGAAATTTCAAATTCTCATTTAACGGTCAAGTAAATGAAGTTTAACCATTTTACAATTCCTTTATCGAGTTTCTAAATATTTTAAATAATTAAATTAACAAGTAGGGCGCAAACATCGTAAGTACAACATGATATGGGTCCTAGACTACCCGGACATAAGTATAATAGTAGCTACGCATGGACTCTCGCCACCTCGTGCGTACGTATCCTCCACAAATAGAAACACATAATGATTTGATTTACCAATGGGGTTAATTCCCTCTTACAAGGTTAGAAAGGAGACATACCTCGCTCCGAAGTTCCACAGCCGACTCCCAAGCCTTCCAAACAACTCAAATCGATGCCCAATGCTCCAAAACTAGTCAATAAATTACCAATTCCATAAATATATACTCTAATAATCATTATAATCCTATTTACAATAATTTCCAACTCCGCTCGAAAAGTCGATAAAAATCACCCTCGATCCCACGTGCCCGGATTTCGAATATTCTTGAAGACAAACTTTACTCATAACCCCACGAACTCAAATATATAATTTATTTCAAATTCCATGCCCAAATTCGTGGTCAAAATCCAAAATATTAATTTCTAGGTTTTTCTTCCAAATCCCAAATTTCTACAAATTTTTATGTCTAAATCCATATATAAACCTTGTATTTAACTCACAACTAGAATAAATCACTTACCTCTTGATGATGATGGAAACCCCTCTCAAAATGCTCTTACAAATCGCCTAAGTGCAAGTGGGAAATGAGGAAAATGGGCTAAGTCTCGGAATAAAAAGCCGTTGGCTCCAGTCGCAGATGCCGCATTTGCGACATCTAACATGCTAATGCGATGGTCGCATTTGTGAAAAATGCATCGCAAATGCGAAGCCAAGCTGCCCCTCCCAAGGTCGCATTTGCGTCCAAGATCTTCGCAAATGCGAAGGGGACAGAACCGCAAAAGCGATAAATTGTTCGCAAATGCGAATCCCTCAGAAAATTCCCACCCTTCGCAAATGCAAACCCCTCCTTGCAAATGCGATGTTCGCATTTGAGACCATTACATTGCAAATGCGATCACACCAGAACCAGCAATCCAACTTCTTCATAAAACACTTCGAAGCTACTCCGAAACTCACCCGAGCCCCCGGGGCTCCAAACCAAACACCCATACAAGTCTAAAAATATAACACGAACTTGCTCGAGGCCTTAAATCACATCAAACAACGTCGAATTCATGAATCACACCCCAATTCAAGCTTAATGAACTTTAGAACTTCAAACTTCTACATTCGATGCTGAAACCTATCAAATCACGTCCGATTGACCTCAAATTTTGCACACAAGTCACATTCGACATTACTAACCTACTCCAATTTTCGGAATCGGAATCCAACCCCGATATCAAAAGGTCCACTTCCGGTCAAACATCTAAAAAATCGTCAAATTTCTAACTTTTGCCAAACGACACCAAAATGATCTACGGACCTCCAAATCCACATCCGGACGCATTCCCAATACCAGGATCACCATACAGAGCTATTCCCAGATTCAGAATCCTAAACGGACATTGATAACATTGAAATACACTTTAATCCAAATTTATGAATTTCTTCCAAAATGCCAACTTCCACAATAGGCACCGAAATGATCTCGGGTCATCTAAAACCCAATCCGGACATACGCCCAAGTCCAAAATCATCATACGAACCTGTTGGAACCCTCAAATCTCGATTCCGAGGTCGTTTACTTAAAATCACACCTTAGTAAATTCTTCCAACTTAAAGTTTCCGAAATAAAAAATTTCTTTCTAAATCAACTTCGGATTTCCCGAAATTCAATTACGACCACACGTACAAGTCATAACACCTAAAGTGAAACTACTCAAGGCCTCAAACCACCGAACGGCGTGCTGGAGCTCAAAACGACTGGTCGGGTCGTTACACTTCTAGTAAACACTTCTCCACTTCCTCCCTTAGCTTGGAATAATCCTATTTCCAGCCTCACATCTACATAAAAGAAGTCCAGTTTTGAAAATGTACACTAAATATTTGGCATCAATTACTTTGTCACCCCATTGAGCAAATGCAATTACTGGAGTTCCACTAGCTATCGCTTCTATTGTTGAATTCCATCCACAATGCGTCAAAAAGCAAGCCACAGGCGTGTGTGCCAAGACTTACTCTTGTTGACACTATTGAACCACTTTGGCCTTGTCTCCTGCTTTCTCCAATATCCCATTTGCTAGTTAAAAGGTAGGAATTAAGTCCTTAACTCAAGAACACGTACACAATTTCATCGACTTGTTCTTGTTTCAACATGACTAAACTCCCAAATGATATGTACACAATAGAGGATGGTTGTTTTGAATCAAGCCAATGTATGACGCAGTTGTCAGCAATTAACAAATCACCATGAAATTCTTTTGACGATCTGTTGGGAGAGAGTAATTTTGGGTAGTTGAATAAAGGGCCTATAGTTTTGATGGGACAAATCTTGGAAAAATGTTCCGCAACCTCATATTCAAGTTCTTGGAAAGTGTCCATTTGTATACAAAATGTTTTGGACAATTTCTTGAAATGGCCTAAAATAGCACTCCTCAGCATTGTATGGTGAGAAGAAGGGTGCAACAAGCTAGGAATTTCGTCATGTTTCAGTAGAAGCATGGCTGATAATTGAACATCAACATCAGGTTGTGATTTTAATAGTATTTAAAAATGAATAATAAGGAGAACGTACTTAAATCGTATAGAATTCGACTTATAGACATCGCACTTCACTTATATTTGCATTTAACAATTCTAATTTAACAACAAAAACAACAACAACAACAACAATCCAGTGTAATCTCATAAGTGGGGTCTGGGGAGAATAGTGAGTATGCAGACCTTACCCCTCCATCGAGGAGTAGAAAGGCTGTTTTTGAAAGACCCTCGGCTCAAGAAGACAAACAAAGTCAATAAATCAGTACCATCAACAGAAATCATAGAAATAGTGACAACAACATAAGGACCAAAAAATAGAAGAAAAACAATAACAGTAACAAGTAAATAAGGCCAGGTAGTATAAAAAATGGGAGAATAGTGTGGACACAAGATTAACCACTAGTAGCCTAAGACAAAACCCTATCAGGCTAGTCTCTCACCCAGAACAAAGTAGAAAATGCTCAACTACCTCCTAACCTACAACCCTAATGCTCAACCTCCACACTTTCTTATCAAGGGCCAAGTCCTTGAAAATTTAAAGCCACGTCATGTCATGCCTTATCACCTCTTTCCAATACTTCTTAGGCCATCCTCTACCTCTTTCCGTACCAGCCAACGCCAACCGCTCACACCTCCTTACCGGGGCTTTTGGACATCTCCTTTGCACGTGCCCGAACCATATGAGCCTTGCTTCCCGCATCTTGTCATCCATAGGAGCCATGCCCACCTTCTCTCAAATATCTTCATTCCTAATCTTATCCATCCTAGTGTGCCCGCACATCCACCTTAACATCCTCATTTCTGTTACTTTCATCCTCTCGATATGTGAGTTCTTAACTGGCCAATACTCTGACCCATACAACATGGCTGGTCTAACCACCGCTCTATAAAACTTACCTTTGAGAATCAGTGGCACTTTCTTGTCACACAAGACTCTAGATGCTAACCTCCATTTCATCCACCCCACTATTGTACGGTATGCGACATCCTCTTCGATCTCCCCATCCCCCTGTATAACCGACTCAAGGTACTTGAAACTGCCTCTTTTGGGGATGACTTGAGTTCCAAGCCTCACGTCCACGCCCTCTTCCCTCGTCTCGGCACTAAACTTGCACTCCAGGTATTCTGTCTTCGTCATGCTTAACTTGAAACCCTTAGACTCATGGGGCTGTCTCCAAACCTCCAGCCTCTCCTTAACGCCGCCTCGTATCTCATAAATTAGAACTATGTCATCAGCAAATAAAATTCACCATGGCACCTCCCCTTGAATATGGTATGTCAGAGCATCCATCACCAGCGCAAATAAGAACATTACTAAGCGCAGATCCTTGGTGCAACCCCATAACAACCGAAAAATACTCAGAGTCACTTCCCATTGTCATAAATCAAGTCTTAGCTCCATCATACATGCCCTTAATCGCCCTGATGTAAGCGACCGACACACCTTTAGCCTCCAGGCATCTATAAAGGACCTTCCTAGGTACCTTGTCATACGCTTTATCCAGGTCAATAAACACCATGTGCAGATCCTTCTTCCTATCCCTGTACTATTGTCACGACCCAATTTTTCCTCTGTTTGGTATCGTGATGGCACCTAGTCTTATGGACTAGGTAAGCCTAACATTAATTGAAATAACATTATTTAAATAACATCTAACACGTTAAATAGAAATCTCTTACAATTCCCAAAACCGGTAGTACAAGTCATAAGCTCTACATAGTGTTTGCTAGAAAACTTCTAAATACAACTGTCCAGAAATAAGAATAAATAGTGCAAAACAAAAACTTGAAGGTGACTCCGAAGCTTGCGAATGCAACGGCAGGTTTACCTTGAGTCTCCGCAGCAACAGTTCACACAGCTAGCTAACGAACAATTACCTGGATCTGCACAAAACAAATGTGTAGAAGAGTAGCATGAGCACACCATAGCGATGCCCAGTAAGTATCAAGACTAACCTTGGTGGAGTAGTGACGAGGAATAGTCAAGACACCCACAGGTCTAATAAACTAAACAGGTACAAATATATGAGCAGCAGAAGTATGATGTCTACATAAAGACTATGCAATATGGCTCACATTACAATAATGGAAATAAGGAAGGAAACAACCAGTGTCAGCAAAATATCATGAAAATGTCACAGAAAAATGAATGGAACCTAACCTAAATCCGAAATCACAAATACAACAAGGACAAGTAATAACTCAGCAACTACAACCACTTTTACATCAGGTTTTAGCCAACAATTCCACGAGGTACCGAACCTCGGACAATACACAACTCACGGGTTTCAATACCTGAACCCTAACACTTGGCATTTTGTGCCCTCATAACCACACTGACGACTCACGTGCCAATAGAGCCATTCTCAGATAGAAGGCAAGTAAACAAGGGTGACATCTATGCTCAACAATATCAAGAACACCTCTTATCCGATAAGAGTGCTTAACTACGTGTATGCTTGTGCAAGTGTCCTACCATAGTCCATATCAGCAAATAAGCATAAGGAAAAAGAACGAACAGCACGTAGAATATTTTCTCACAGCTTTCACAAGATAAAGCTCACACAGGTACGTATACCACTTCACAAATATCAACAACAAGAATGCCCCCAGGCCACCTTGTCTTGCCACGTATGCAATAGTAACATAAATGCCCGCCTTGTCTCACCACATGTGCATAATAATGTTCCCACCTTGTCTCGCCACATGCTTAACCCACACACATATATATATATATATACATATCCCGCCTTGTCACGCCGCATGTGCAAATATCAATGGTAACAATAGCACGACAGAAAACTCGTGCAACACCATAATAACAACCGCACGGCAGAAACCTCGTGCATCACAATAATAACAACCGCACAGTAGAAACCTCGTGCATCACTACAATAAGTATAATAGCAACAATGACAATAATACAAAGTACGACAAGTAAATCAACTCAAGAACTTTAATTCACAAAGAAACAGTAGATCTAATTCACAAGGAATAACCACAGTAAAGAATGCTAGGCGTAAAGAGAACAGCTCAACAAAGGGAAAACTAATGTGTAGCAACGATCCCACACTATACACTTCAACAACAGGGAAGCTAACACGAATCAAATAAGGCCAAATAAAACAAGTCGACTAAGATATAGGATATCTAAACTTCTTTTACGGTTGAGGAAATTATGAAGGATATTCAAAAATTCAATTAAGGATAAGCAGCGGAAAAATAATCACAATCTCAATTAAGACAAAACAATTATAGGATGAAATAATATTAATTCCAAATAAAGATAAGCAGTTATGAAAATATAGTATGGCTATAAAAGAGATAATAGTTTCAATTAAGGCACATATGAATCAAGTAACAATAATAGTGGATCATGAAGCAATTGATTCTAATTAAGCAGGTAGATGTGCGTTTAGTAATTAAGATATATAATCATAACAAGAACAACTGCATATTCAATTAATACAAGGACCTAAGAACCCTAAAAGTCCAGCTTTCCACAAATAATTCTGTGCACGCACTCGTCACCCCATTTACACGGACTACAATCAACATAGAAGACTCAAATCCTAAGGGGAAGTCCCCCACATAAGGTTAGGCAAGATACTTACCTCGAACCAAGCTCAATCACTCCGTAAAAATGCCCTTTCCTCGATTATCAGACTCCGAATGGCCAAAATCTAGCCAAACGCAAATTGCATATCATGAATACAACCATAATAGACTCATCTAATTAGTGAAATCAATATTTTAACAAAAATTCCGAAATCCGCCCTAAAAAGTCGACCCGGGCCCACGTCTCGGAATTGGGTAAAAGTCACAAAATACAAACACCCATTCACTCACGAGTCTAACCATACTAAAATCATCAAATTCTGATACCATTTCCACCCTCAAATCGTGATTTTTCATTTTGAAAATTATCTTCAAAAACCACCATTTTCCTCAACTCAAAACACAAATTAAATGATAAAAATAAAGATAGAATCATGGAAATAAATAAATTCTAGTTGAAGAACACTTATCCAATCGATTTTCTTGAAAAACCCATAAGGAAGCTCCCAAAACCGAAGTCTAAAACTCAAAATATGAAGAAAATGGCCAAATCCTCGACTTAATGTTTCTGTAGGGATTTTCGCATCTGCGGACTAGGAGACGCACCTGCGCACACGCATTTGCGAGAAAGAGTCCGCATCTGCGAACACAGCTGGCCAGGCTTGGAACCGCATCTGCAGATTTACAACCGCACCAGCGGCACCGCCGAAGCGAAATGGGGGAATGCATAAGCGAGCTTCTTCGCAGATGCGATCGAGGGACCGCAGAAGCGGCCTTCGCACCTGCGTGCAAGCTTCCGTAGTAGCGAGCAAGCTCCCAGGCCTCAAGGATCACAGAAGCGACCAGGCTCACGCAGAAGCGGAGCCTCACCTGCGCTCCAAGTGTCGCAGGTGCGAAAACACCAGAACCAGACATGTTCAAAACCATGAAAAACATCTGAAACTCGTCTGAAACACACCCGACGCCCCCGGGACCTCGTCCAAGCATACCAACAAGTTCCATACACTAATATGGACTCGCTCGAGGTCCCAAATCATATAAAACAATGTCAAAACTACGAATCGCACCATGAATCGAACTTATAAATTTTCAAATCTTCCAACTTCTAAAACCCATGATGAAACCCATTAAATCAACCCATAATGACGTCAAATTTTGCAGGCAAGTCCCAAATAACATAACGGAGTTGTTCCAAATCTCGGAATCGCATTCTGACCCCAATATCAAAAAGTCCGCTTCCTATTCAAATCTCCAAGAATTCGACTTTTACCATTTCAAGCCTAAATCAACTATAGACCTCAGATTCACAGTCCGGACACGCTCCCAAATCCAAAATCACCCAACGGAGCTAATGGAACCAGCGGAACTCCATTACGGAGTTGTCTTCACATAGTTCCGACTATGGTCAAAATCCTAAGATTTAAGCTTCCGTTTTAGGGACTAAGTGTCCCAAATCACTCTGAATCATCCGGTAACTGAATTCAGCCACGCACGCAAGTCAATACACATAATATGAAGTTACTCAGGGCCTTATGCCGCCGAACTGGACTTAAATTCTCAAAATGACCGGCCGAGTCGTTACATCTTTCCCCTCTTAAACAAATGTTCGTCCTCGAACGTGCTAAGAATCGCTCGAAGTCTTCGAATCACTAAAAGTACATATCCTACATACACCCGCTGGCGACTCCACATCACCCCAATCCACATACGCCTGATGACACCATCCCAACTGTAATTCATCCTTTCTGCCAGCACCGATAAGCCTTAGAGTAAAAAATTCTCACCTTCCATTTATCTTCAAAAGACCCGATTCTAAATCTATAACCGGTATCAGTCTCAACTAGGTATAAGAACTCATACCTATACCTACAAGGTACGACCACACAACAAGACACACCACACATAGGCCCATAATAACATTTCTTATCACAATAGCTTCCCGTAATCAAAACCATCACCGTCAATTAGCCTCATATCCGTTAGAACCATGTTCAAACCTCCACAACACTGACAATGATTCAAGATACGAGAAGACCTCTTAACTATACACCCGAATCAACAAGTCACAACTAACACCGCCGGGCACACACACCACAAGCTAATACTCAAGAAACACATAACAAAAATGACTGAATACGTAAAGAGAAACACATAAGAGAAATATCAAACAAGCCCGACAGGCACAACTCTCTAACAGTACCATACTACGAATCAATTTAAATAGGAAAAATCAAAGTATATGAACAAATCACAAGAATCTCATCCTGATATAACTTTCATCGCGGCACGTAGTCCTGCTCGAACATATCAAATCACATGGAATCGCGAGGGTCTCACCCTCAACTCTGAATCACAAGTTGAATACACATCATACCAATGTAAATCTTCCACTAATTCAATTCTGCCAATAAAATCACAACGCTTACTAAACCCTCACCCCGGTAGAGTATCAAATCACAAATCGTAACAAATTTAATCAGGAATCACATCAAACCTGCCATAATAGACAACATGAATTCACTTCTAGTCTCGTAACTTTCAAAAATGAATAGAAACAAATGATAGACACGGACTACCGCTCATAAAGTATCCCAACAGGGGTAAACACCTAAACATAAAACTAAGCCATGAACTCGCCCATAGGTGGGACAACAAATAGGGGAACCCGCCACGATAAGCAGAACCGAATCAAAATACAAATGGTGCCCCTCTATAACAAATCAAAAGCATACATGTATGACATCATCTGGCGTAGTGGCCTCAAGCCTACTATATGAAACACATCAACGGGTCGGGCCTTCCCCTCTTGGGCTCCCACTGCTTGCCTGAATACTCCGTTGTGACACACCTGCCTAGAGTCTAGGACAATCTCTCACCCTGTGGATGGTATCTCCACACTCGAAGCAACCTCTCTACTGACGTGGCTGGGGGAACTGTGCGGTACGGGTACTCTGAGGCCCACGAGCACCTGAAATACTGTGCGAAGCCTGAAGTGCAAACTGAGCTGGCCGACCCACAAAACCTCTACCATGTCGTACCCTGCCTCTAAAATAAGGACCAGTAGAGCTCTCTGGTCTATGAGGCCTCCTCACCTCTATGTCCTCTCTCTCCTGATCTCGCTTGTACTCTCTCTCATGGCCTTGCCTATCTTCTCTCTCCTGGTCCCACATGACATCTACTCAGTGAGTGATCCCTACCACCTGTTGAAATGAAACATCTGACTCTAACTCCCGAGCCATGCTGAACCGAATATCATGCCTGAGTCCCTCAATGAATCTACGACACGCTCTCTAACTGTGGCGACCAAAGCAGGTGCATGCCTGGCTAAATCACTGAATCTTACGGCATACTCTCACACTGACATAGTGCCCTGGCGCAGCTGCTCAAACTCTGCGCGCCATGCATCTCGAAGGGATTGAGGTACAAACTCTCTCAGGAACATCTGTGAAAACTAAACCCATGTAACTGAAGCTAACTCAACTGGGCTACCCAATTCATATCCCCGCCACCACTGATAAGCCACTCCCCTGAGCTGGAACGTAGTAAAAACAACCCCGTTCATCTCCACAATACCCATAGTACAGAGAATGCGGTGACACTCCTTCAGAAAAACCTGTGCACTCTCTGAAGCCAAACCACTGAATGTAGGAGGGTCATATTTCTTGAATCTTGCAAGTCTAAGCTGCTCTTCCTTAGATGTTGATGCCCTGACCACGGGTTGAACTGGAACCACAGGCTGTGTCTCCATGACACCTGGAACCTGACCAACATGAACTTGCTACTCTGGGGTGTGGGTGGCGGGAGTCTGGGTTCCTCCCCCGGTCTGTGAAGTAGCTGGTGCAACCGGAATCAACCGCGCCTGAGCCAATGTACCAAACATGCTCAAGAACTATGCTAAGGTCTCCTGAAGTGCTGGGATAATAGCAGGTGCCTCCGGTACCTGCCTCCCAACTGGAACTATTGGCGGCTCCTCAACTGCTGCTCTAGTAGGTGCTCTAGCTGCGGCACGTACTCCTCGTCGACCTCTGCCTTTTCCCCTAGCAACCTCTACTCCGGGGGTAATGTTATCAACAACTGCAGCTCGTGTCCTCACCATCTGTGAGAGAATGGAGTGATAAAAGTTCAAAATTTGAGATCAATAAACTCGCATGATATAAATGAAGGAAGTGAGATTGTCCTAATAGTTTTGTAGCCTCTCGAAGATAAGTACAGACGTCTCAGTACCGATCCGCAAGACTCTACTAAACTCGCTTATGACTCGTAGCACCTATGAACCTAGAGCTCTGATACCAACTTGTCACGACCCAATTTTCCCTCTGTTTGGTATCGTGATGGAACCTAGTCTTAGGGACTAGGTAAGCCTAACATTAATTGAAACAACATTATTTAAATAACATCTAACAAGTTAAATAGAAATCTCTTACAATTCCCAAAATCGGTAGTACAAGTCATAAGCTCTACATAGTGTTTTCTAGAAAACTTTGAAATACAACTATCCAGAAATAAGAATAAACAGTGCAAAACAAAAACTTGAAGGTGACTCCGAAGCCTGCAAACGCAGCGGCAGGTTTACCTTGAGTCTCTGCAGCAACAGTCCACACAGCTAACTAACGAACAATTACCTGGATCTGCACAAAACAAATGTGCAGAAGAGTAGCATGAGCACACCACAATGGTGCCCAGTAAGTATCAAGACTAACCTCGGTGGAGTAGTGACGAGAAACAGTCAAGACACCCACTGGTCTAATAAACTAAACAGGTACAAGTATATGAGCAGCAGAAGTATGATGTCTACATAAAGACTATGCAATATGGCTCACATTACAGTAATGTCAATAAGGAAGGAAACAACTGGTCTCAGCGAAATATCATGAAAATGTCACAGAAAAAATGAATGGAACCTAACCTAAATCTGGAATCACAAATACAACAAGGACAAGTAATAACTCAGCAACTACAACTGCTTTTACATCAGGTTTTAGCCAACAACTCCATGAGGTACCGAACCTCGGACAATACACAACTCACGGATCTCAATACCTGAACCCTAACACTTGGCATCATTTGCCCTCATAACACCTCATAACCGCACAGACGGCTCACATGCCAATAGAGCCATTCTCACATAGAAGGAAAGTAAATAAGGGTGAGCATCTATGCTCAACAATATCAAGAACATCCCTTATCCGATAAGAGTGCTTAACTACGTGTATGCTTGTGCAAGTGTCCTACCATAGTCCATATCAACAAATAAGCATAAGGAAAAAGTACGGACAACACGTAGAATATTTTCTCACAGCTCTCATAAGATAAAGCTCACACAGGTACATATACCACTTCACAAATATCAACAACAAGAATGCCCCCAGGCCACAAATCAGTCCCTGACACATCCCAACTTGTCTTGCCACGTATGCAATAGTAACATAAATGCCCGCCTTGTCTCACCACACGTGCATAATAATGTTTCCACCTTTTCTCGCCACATGCGCAACCCACATATATATATATATATATATATATATATATATATATATATATACATATCCTGCCTTGTCATGCCACATGTGCAAATATCAATGGTAATAATAGCACGGCAGAAACCTCGTACAACCCCATAATAACAATCGCATGGCAGAAACCTCGTGCATCACAATAATAACAATCGCATGGTAGAAACCTCGTGCATCACCACAATAAGTACAACAACAACAATGACAATAATACAAAGTACGACAAGTAAATCAACTCAAGAACTTTAATTCACAAAGAAACGATAGAACCAATTCATAAGGAATAACCACAGTAAAGAATGCTAGGCGTAAAGAGAACAGCTCAACAAAGGAAAAACTAATGTGTAGCAACGATCCCACACTATACACTTCAACAACAGGGAAGCTAACACGAATCAAATAATGCCAAATAAAACAAGTCGACTAAGAGATAGGATATCTAAACTTCTTTTAAGATTGAGAAAATTACGAAGGATATTCAACAATTCAATTAACGATAAGCAGCGGAAAAATAATCATAACCTCAATTAAGACTAAACAATCATAGGATGAAGTAATATTAATTCCAAATAAATATAAGCAGTTATGAAAAGATTGCATGGCTATAAAAGAGATAACAATTTCAATTAAGGCACATATGAATCAAGTAACAATAATAGTGGATCATTAAGCAATTGATTCTAATTAAGCAGGTAGATTTGAATCTAGTAATTAAGATATATAATCATAACAAGAAAAACTGTATATTCAATGAATACAAGGACCTAAGAACCCTAAAAGGCCAACTTTCCACAAATAAGTCTGTGCACGCACTCGTCACCCCATGTACACGAACAACAATCAACATAGAAGACTAAAATCCTAAGGGGAAGTCCCCCACACAAGGTTAGGCAAGATACTTACCTTGAACCAAGCTCAATCAGCCCGTAAGAATGCCCTTTAGTCGATTATCAGACTCCGAATGACCCAAATCTAGCCAGACGCAAATTGCATATCATGAATACAACCATAATATACTCATCTAATTAGTGAAATCAATATTTTAACAAAAATTCCGAAATCCGCCCTAAAAGTCGACCCGGGCCCACGTCTCGGAATCGGGTAAAAATCATAAAATATGAATACCCATTCACTCACGAGTCTAATCATACTAAAATCATCAAATTCCGATACCATTTCTTCCCTTAAATCGTGATTTTTATTTTGAAAATTTTCTTCACAAACCACCCTTTTTCCTCAACTCAAAACACAAATTAAATAATAAAAATAAAGATAGAATCATGGAAATAAATAAATTCTAGTTGAAGAACACTTACCCAATCGATTTGCTTGAAAAACCCATAAGGAATCTCCCAAAACCGAAGTCTAAAACTCAAAATATGAAGAAAATGGCCAACCCCTCGACTTAATGATTCTGCCAGGATTTTCGCATCTGCGGACTAGGAGACACGCCTGCGCACTCGCATTTGTGAGAAAGAGTCCGCATCTGCAAACTCAACTAGTCAGTCCTGGAACCACATCTCCGGATTTACAGCTGCACCAGCGGCACCACAGAAGCGAAAGGGGGGAATGCAGAAGTGAGCTTTTTCGCAGATGCGATCGAGGGACCGCAGAAGTAGCCTTCGCACCTGCGTGCAAGCTTCCGCAGAAGCGAGCAAGCTCCCAAGCCTCAAGGATCGTAGAAGCGACCAGGCTCTCACAAAAGTGGAGCCTCACCTACGCTCCAAGCATAGCAGGTGCGAAAACACCAAAACCAGACCTGTTCAAAACCGTGAAAAATCTCTAAAACTCGTCTGAAACACACCCGAGGCTCCCGGGACCTCGTCCAAGCATACCAACAAGTTCCATACCCCAAATCACATCAAACAACGTCGAAACTATGAATAGAACCATGAATTGAACTTATAAATTTTCAAATCTTTCAACTTCTAAAACCCGTGCCGAAACCTATCAAATCAACTCAGAATGACGTCAAATTTTCCAGGCAAGTCCCAAATAACATAACGGAGATGTTCCAACTCTCAGAATCGCATTCTGACCCTGATATCAAAAAGTCTACTTCCTATCCAAATCTCCAAGAATTCGATTTCGCCATTTCAAGCCTAAATCAACTATAGACCTCAGATTCACATTACGGACACGCTCCTAAGTCCAAAATCACCCAACAGAGCTAACGGAACCGACGAAACTCCATTCTGGATTTTTCTTCACTTAGTTCCGACTATGGTCAAAATCCTAAGACTTAAGCTTACGTTTTAGGGACTAAGTGTCCCAAATCACTCTGAATCATCCGGTAACTGAATTCAGTCATGCACGCAAGTAAATACACATAATATGAAGTTGCTCAGGGCCTTATGCCACTTAAATTCTCAAAATAACCGGCCAGATTATTACAACTGTTCCACCAACCTCCTAATGAGGTGGATAGCTTCTGTAGTTGAATGACCCGGTATGAATCTGAACTAGTTTTCGTATATAGACATCTTCCTCCTTACCCTCATTTCCACCACCCTCTCCCAAACTTTCATGGTATGACTTAGTAACTTGATACCCCTATAGTTATTACAACTCTGGATATCGCCTTTGTTCTTTTACAGCGGTACCACTGTACTCCATCTCCACTAGTCAGGCATCCTTTTTGTCCTGAAAATAATATTAAATAGCCCAATCAGCCACTCCAAGCCTGCTGTACCCACACACCTCCAAAATTCTACGGAATTTTGTCTGGCCTAGTTGCTCTGCCCTTACTCATCTTACGCATAGACCCCACGACCTCCCCAATCTTAATGTGTCTATAGTATCTTAAATCTCGGTGACTCTCAGAATGCCCCTATTTACCTAGCACAATATCCATGTCCCCTTCTTCATTTAGAAGTTTATGAAAGTACGTATGCCATCTCCGCTTAATATGAGTCTCACCAATCAATACTCTACTGTCTTTATCTCTGATGCACCTCACTTGGTCCAATCCTGAGCCTTACTCTCTCTCGCCTTGTCCAGCCGGAATAACTTCTTATCCCTGTCTTTGTCCTCCAATTCCTTATATAGACGGCCAATGCTACAGTCTTAGCCTCTGTGACTGCCAACTTTGCCTCCTTCCTAGCTACCTTATACCTCTCTCTACTCGCTTTCCTAGCTTGTGCTCCCTACTAACTTGAGGTATGCAGCCTTTTTCACTTCCACATTACCTTGGACCACTTCATTCCACCACCAGTCACCTTTGTGCCCACTAGAGTAACTCCTGAAGACCCCTAATACCTCTCTCGTCACCTCCCTTATACAATTTACCATCGTCATCCACATGGCACTCACATCCCCACTACTCATCCAGGCTCCCATAGCCGATAACCTCCCCTCCAACTCCTAAGCTTTATCCTTAGCTAAGGCTCCCCACCTGATCCTCGGTTGTCCTCGAACAAACCTCTTCTTCCTCTTTATCATGATACCAAAATCCATCACCAAGAGCCTATGCTGCGTCGCGAGGATCTCCCCCGGAATAATCTTGCAATCCTTATACAGCCCTCTATCACACCTCCTGAGAAGGAAGTAGTCAATATGAGTCTTAGCCATCGTACTCTGGAACGTAACCAAATGCTCCTCCCTCTTCGAAAAACTAGAGTTCGCAATCACCAGCTCAAATGCTTTAGCGAAATCCAACAGCAAAGTTCCTCATCCGTTCCTATCCCCAAAGCCGAAATCGCCATGCACCTCGCCATATCCATCAGCAGTTGACCCGATATGACCATTGGAATCCCCTCCTATAAATAGCCTCTCTACAGGTGGAATACTATGCACTATCTCATCAAATCCTTCCCAAAAGCTCCTTTTAACCTCCTCATCCAAGCCCGCTTATGGCGCATAAGCACTAACTACATTTAGGGTGCAATCTCCAACCACTAACTTAATAGTGATTAATCTATTATTCACCCGCCTAACCTCTACCACAGATTTTCTGAGTTCCCTATCCACCACAATACCCACTCCATTCTTACCCCTCGTGACTCTAGAGTACCACCAAATTAAAATAATTCTAATTTATCAAATACATTATAAAACTTATAAATTGCATTTTAAATCTGATATATCCCATTTCTCGGAGTTACAATAAGCGTTTTATAAGAACTGTAAGCTTACTATGATGACCCAAAATGTCATCTTTAAATTTAATAATTAATTCTATGTTTTAAGACCTCAAAAAACACTATTTATCATTCATCGACTTGCGTGCACAGTCCGTAAAATTTTCTGAAAAGGTTTTAGGTGAAAACTGGATTAACATGTGAATTAGAGCTTTAAAACTCAATTGTGTTGATTTTGGTCAATATTTTGAGCAAACAAACTTGGATCAGTGTTTTGACAGTTTCAGTAGGTCCGTATCGTGATTTGGGACTTGGGCGTATGCTCTGAATCAAATTCCAAGGTCCCTAGCCCGAGATAAGAAATTTTGATGAAAAATTAAAAGTTTATGTTCAAACAGTGACCGGATGTCGAATTATGTGCAAATGACCCTGGAATAGAATTTTGATGATTCCAACAGCTCCGTATATTAATTTTGGACTTAGGAGCGTGATCGGAATTTTATTTGGAATTCCGTAGTGAAATTAGGCTTGAAATGGATAAAATAAGAATTTAAGTTTGGAAGTTTGATCGATGAGTTGACTTTTTGATGTCGGGGTTGGAATCCAGTTCTGAAAATTTTTACAGCTTCGTTATGTCATTTATGACTTGTGTGGAAAATTGGAGGTCAATCAGACTTGATTTGATATGTTTTGACATCGAATGTAGAAGTTGGAAATTCTTGAGTTTCATTAAGCTTGAATTGGGGGTGTGATTTGTGATTTTAGCATTGTTTGATTTGATTTAAGGTTTCAAATAAGTTCGTATGATGTTTTAAGACTTGTTGGTGTACTGGGTTGAGGTCCTGAGGGCCTCGGGTGAGTTTCGGATGGTTAACGGATCAAAAATTGGACTTAGCTGCTGCAATTTTTCTGCTAGAAATACTGTTAAAAATCGGGTTGCCTGTCAAAATCGGGCTGCCTGTCAAAATCGGACTCCCTATCAAAATCGGGTTCCCTGTCAAAATCGGGCTCCCTATCAAAATCGGGCTCCCTATAAAAATCGGACTCCCTGTAAAAATCGGACTTGCTGTCAAAATCGGGTCCCTATCTAAATCGGGCTCCCTGTATAAGTCGGACTCCCTGTCAAAATTGGACTCCTTGTTAAAATCGGACTCCCTATTAAAATCGGGCTCCTCGACAAATCGGGCTCCCTAGCAGATCTGTAAGTTACAAAAATAGGGGACTTCGTCCCATTTGCCATTTTTGACGAACTTGAGCTTGAGTAGAAGCGATTTTTGGCAGATTTTCAAGGAGAAACATTTGGGTAAGTGATTCTAACTCGGATTTGGTCAATATACACGAATATATCATTGTTTTCACCATTTACCTTGGTCAATATAGTGACAGGGATATTGACTTTGGCATTGATTTATTACCGGGTACTCAACCCATTTCTATTCCACCATATCGTATAGCCCCTGCAGAGTTGAAATAATTAAAAGAACAATTACAGGAGTTGCTTGATAAGGATTTCATTTGGCCCAATGTATCGCCCTGGGGTGCTCCTGTCTTATTTGTAAAAAAGAAGGATGGTTCTATGCGAATGTGTATTGATTACCGCCAGCTGAACAAGGTTACAGTGAAGAATAGGTATCCATTGCCACATATTGATGACCTATTTGATCAGCTTCAGGGTGCCAGAGTGTTCTCTAAGATCGACTTGCATTCAGGCTATCATCGACTTACCGCCAGTTGAAGATTGTTTTCACCTAACTAATACCCCAGCAGCATTTATGCACTTAATGAATAGTGTATTTCAGCCCTATCTTGATTCTTTCGTCATTGTATTTATTGACGACATCCTGGTGTATTCCCAAAGTCGGGAAGATCATGAACAGTACCTGAGGACTGTGCTTCAGACTTTGAGACAAAGGAAGTTATATGCAAAATTTTCAAAGTGTGAATTCTGGCTTGATTCAGTGGGATTTTTAGGTCATATAGTTTCGTGCGAGGGAATCAAGGTAGATCCGAAAAAGATTGAAGCAGTGCAGAGTTGGTCCAGACCGTCCTTAGTTACGGAAATCCGGCGTTTCCTTGGTTTGGCAGGGTATTATTGCCAATTTGTAAATGGTTTCTCTTCTATTGTTGCATCTATGATCAAATTGACCCAGAAGGGTGCTCCGTTCAGGTAGACCGAGGAATGTGAGGAGAGCTTCCAAAAGCTCAAGACAGCTTTAACTACAGCCCCAGTAATGGTATTACCTATAGGTACAGGGTCTTATACTGTGTATTATGACGCATCGCGCATTGGTCTCAGCGCAGTGTTGATGCAAGATAGTAGGGTGATTGCCTACGCGTCTAGACAGTTAAATGTGCATGAGAATAATTATCTTGTACATGACCTTGAATTAGCAGTTATTGTTCATGCCTTGAAAATTTGGTGGCATTACTTATACGGTGTCCATTGCGAGGTCTACACCGATCACCATAGTCTACAACATCTGTTTAAACAGAAGGATCTTAATTTTCGGCGGCGGAGATGGTTGGAGTTGCTTAAGGATTATGATATCACCATTCTCTATCATCCTGGGAACGTCAATGTAGTGGACGATGCCTTCATTCGTCAGGTGGAGAGTTTGGGTAGCTTAGCATATTTACCGGTAGTAGAGAGGCCTTTAGCCTTGGATGTTCAAGCCTTAGCCAACCAGTTTGTCAGGTTGGATGTTTCCGTGCCGAGCCAATTTTTGGCTTGTGTGGTTTCTCAGTCTTCTCTTTATGATCGTATCAGGGAGCGTCAGTATGATGATCCCCATTTGCTTGTCCTTAAGGATACAGTTCAGCACGGTGATGCCAAGGAAGTCACTATTGGAGATGACGGTGTACTACGGATGCAGGGCAAGCTATGTGTACCCAATGTAGATGGCTTGCGTGAGTTGATTCTCTAGGAGGCTCACAGTTTGCGGTACTACATTCATCCGGGTGCTGCAAAGATGTATCAGGACTTGAGACAGCACTATTGGTGAAGGCAGATGAAGAAAGACATAGTGGAGTATGTAGCTCGGTGTCTAAATTGTCAACAGGTGAAATATGAGCATCAGCGACCGGGTGGATTACTTCAGATATTAGAGATTCCAAAATAAAAATAGGAGAGGATCACTATGGATTTCGTTGTTGGGCTCCCATGGACTCAAAGGAAGCTCGATGCAGCTTGGGTGATTGTGGATAGATGGACCAAGTCAGCTCATTTCATTCCTGTGATGACTACCTATTCTTCCGAGCAGTTTGCTCTAATCTATATTCGCGAGATTGTCAGACTTCACGGCGTACCAGTATCTATCATCTCTGACCGGGGTACGCATTTTTCATCACGGTTCTGGAGGGCAGTACAATGTGAGTTGGGTATTCGGGTAGATTTGAGTACAACATTTCACCCTCAGACAGACGGGCAGTCCGAACGCACTATTCAGATACTGGAGGATATGTTTCGTGCGTGTGTGATAGATTTTAGGGGTACTTGGGATCAGTTCTTACCACTTGCGGAGTTTTCTTACAACAACAGTTATCAGTCGAGCATTCAGATGGCTCCGTAAGAGGCCTTGTATGGTAGGCGGTGCCGATCTCCAGTGGGTTGGTTCGAACCGGGGGAGGCTAGACTATTAGGTACAGACTTGGTTCAGGATGCCTTGGAAAAGGTTAAGTTGATTCAGGATCAGCTTCGTACAGCCCAATCTAGACAGAAGAGTTATGCGGATCGTAAGGTTCATGATGTTGCATTCATGGTTGATGAGTGGGTATTGGTCCTATGAAGGGTGTGATGAGGTTCGAGAAGAAGGAAAAGTTGAGCCCTAGGTATATTGGGCCTTTTGAGATTCTTGAGAGAGTTGGAGAGATGGCTTACAAATTTGCACTATCATCTAGTCTCTCTGCAGTTCATCCGATATTCCATGTTTCTATGCTTCGAAAATATCGCGGCGATCTGTCTCATGTGTTAGACTTCAGTTCGGTTCAGCTGGACAAGGATCTATCTTATGTTGAGGAACCAGTGGCTATTTTAGATAGGCAGGTTCGAAAGCTGAGATCAAAGAACATTACTTCCGTGAAGGTTCAGTGGAGGGGTCATCCGGTCGAAGAGGCGACTTGGGAGACCGAGCATGATATGCGTTGTTGTTATCCACAGTTATTCACCAGCTCAGGTACTTTTTCTAACTCCGTTCGAGGACGAACGTTTGTTTTAGAGGTGAAGAATGTGATGACCCAAAATGTCATCTTTAAATTTAATAATTAATTATGTGTTAGAAGAACATGAAAAGCACTATTTATCATTCATCGACTTGCGTGCACAGACCGTAAAATTTTCCGGAAAGATTTTAGGTGAAAAATGGCTTAAAATGTGAATTAGAGCTTTAAAACTCAACTGAGTTGACTATGGTCAACATTTTGAGCAAACGGACTCGGATCAGTGCTTTGACAGTTCCGATAGGTCCGTATCGTAATTTGAGACTTGGGCGTATGCCCGGAATCAAATTCCGAGGTACCTAGCCCGAGATATGGAATTTTAATGAAAAATTAAAAGTTTAAGTTCAAATAGTGATCGGATGTCGAATTATGTTCAAATGACCCCCGGAATAGAATTTTTATGATTCCAACAGTTCCGTATGGTATTTTGGACTTAGGAGCGTGATCGAAATTTTATTTGGAAGTCCGTAGTGAAATTAAGTTTGAAATGGCTAAAATAGGAATTTAAGTTTGGAAGTTTGACCGAGGAGTTGACTTTTTGATATCGGGGTCGGAATCCAGTTCTGAATGTTTTCACAGCTCTGTTATGTCATTTATGACTTATGTGCAAAATTTGAGTTCAATTGGACTTGATTTGATATGTTTCGACATCGAATGTAGAAGTTAAAAATTCTTGAGTTTCATTAAGCTTGAATTGGGGTGTGATTTATGATTTTAGCATTGTTTGATTTGATTTGAGATTTCAAATAAGTTCGTATGATGTTTTATGACTTGTTGGTGTATTGGGTTGAGGTCCCGAGGGTCTCGGGTGAGTTTCGGATGGTTAACGGATCAAAAGTGGGACTTAGCTGCTGCAAAAACTGCTGCAATTTTTCTACTGGAAATGCTGTCAAAAATCGGGCTGCCTGTCCAAAATCGGGCTACCTGTCAAAATCGAGCTGCCTGTCAAAATCGGGCTCCCTGTCAAAATCAGACTCCCTGTCAAAATCAGACTGCCTGTCAAAATTGGGTTCCCTGTTCTAATCGAACTCCCTGTCAAAATCGAGTTGCCTTGTCAAAATCGGGCTCCCTGTCAAAATCGGACTCCTTGTCAAAATCGGGCTCTCTGTCAAAATCGGACTCCCTGTCAAAGTCGGACTCCCTGTCAAAATCGGATTCCCTGACAAATCGGGCTCCCTGACAGATCTGTAAGTTATAAAAACAGGGGACTTCGTCCCATTTGCCATTTTTGACGAACTTGAGCTTGAGCATAATCGATTTTTGGCAGATTTTCAAGGAGAAACATTTGGGTAAGTGATTCTAACTCGGATTTGGTCAATATACACGAATATATCATTGTTTATACTATTTAATTAGCGTATTGAGATGGAAATTTGAAAAAAATTTAAAAATCTCATAAAACAAATTTTTACGATTTCGGTGTCGATTCGGAGTCGGATTGGAGTGAAACTGGTATGGTTGGACTCATAATTGAATGGGTTATCGGATTTTGTGAGTTTCGCCGGATTCCGAGACGTGGTTAAATTGAAAATGTAGTATTTTCTTATGAAATTGATTCCTATAATTTATGTTGACTGTATCGAATTAATTATGACTAGATACGAATTGATCGGAGTCGGAAAATTGAGAAAAAATCATACTACTTAGTTAAATTGGAGCAAGTCGAGGTAAGTGACTTGTCTAACTTTGTGTGAGGGAAATTTTTCCTAGGATTGGTATTAATTGTAATATGATGAAAGTCGTGTACACGAGGTGACGAGTGTGTACACGAAATAAATGTGAAGGATTATATTTTTAAATTGTGTAGATCACTGTTGCATATTAATTAAATTATTAAATCTTGTTATATTCTCCATCATTGATTTGATTTATATACTTTAAATTTGCATGGCATTTTCCTACTAATTATTTTACCTATTTAGTTGGAACTTGATTTCTTTTATTCTGTATATTATTTGAAGGTTGATTCTCTTTAAAATATATATTATTAATATGAAGTATTTGACATTTTAAATTTGGTATTGAAGCAACGTATTAAAGATTTTAAAATATTATTTTACTGAATTATTTATTCCTGAATATTTTTGTAAGATTTTCGTACTCATTGTGATGGAGCTGTGTGCTCTCATTTGTGAAAAACTATTATTGATGATTTATTTTGGCATGAGCCGTGAGCTCTTTATTGTGAAAAATATTGTTGTTGAATTAATTTATTTGCAAGTTAAATTATTTGAGCACTTGAGATGCAAATTCTGATATATTGTGATATTGATACGCATGCGGTGGTATAAGGTCTGGGTATTGAAACGCATGCGGTGAGATAAGGGTGGCTTGATACGTGTGGCTAGTAGGGAAAACTATTAGAAGTCATGAAGTGTGATAAGGATGGCTAAAATGCGGGATGCTATTTCAGAAAAAAAAATATTTTCTTTAAAATAAAATGTAAAGGCTCCCGCGGTGAGATAAGGATATGAGATATTGTGAATTTATTTATGATTTGGGACTACGAGGCGGTACCTCGGCAGTGCTCTTGTTGATGTTGATTTATGGTCGTAGTTGCCTTTGATTTGTTCGTGATTTTTTTTAAAGTTGAAAAGAAATTTTGTTTTGTTCCACGAGGTATTATTTGTGTAATTAAATGATGACCTACTACTTGATTCATTTCCATTGTCATTTTGTTTTATTATATTGTGAAATATTTTACCATGCCATCTATTATTATTTTCCAGTAGGGTCTGACCTGATCTCATCACTACTCTATCGAGGTTAGGCTTGGCACTTACTAGGTACCGATGTGGTATACTCATACTACGCTTCTACATATCTTTTTGTGCAAATCCAGGTACAACTTATCAGACCAGGCATCAGTAAACTAGCTGTACGAGGAGACTTCGAGGTATATCTGCCAGCGACCGCAGATTCCGGAGTCCCCTTCAATCTTACTATGTTGTCTTCCTTATTTATTTTAGACTCCGATGTATAGCGACATAGAGAATAAATTCTTAGAAACTTATGACTTATTTTTTGAATTGTAGTTTATTTATTTCAGATTTAAATTTTTATTCCGCATTGATAGGCTTACCTAGTCTTAGAGAGTAGGTGTCATCACGATATCCTACGCAGGGAATTTGTGGTCGTGACACTTACTTATAAGAACGAAAACAAACAGTGTGAAACAACAACTACTACAAATCAATGTACAAATTACAACTAATAGAACTCAGTAATATAAATCATGAATACTATTAATTTTGAATCGATGTGTACCGTTTTATTCTACTATTCAATTAAGAATTCATTGAAAATAAAAATTCTCAAAATCCCATACTTATTCTTACACAAATTATAAATTTTAATAAAATAAAGATGACCCTGACAAATACGGATAGATCTAAAGAAATATAAATAAGATCAAATTGTCACCTTAAAATACTATTGTTTTCACCTTACGGGAGTCAAAATATTTAGATAAAAGTCTCCAATTATTTCGTATAGTGAAAAATATTCAAAAGGATCGGGTTTTAAAGTCGTCAGAGAATTTCAAACTTCAAATTACAACAATGTATGGCTAGATGAAAACATAAGCGTGTTATCCTATCCTTCAATAGGGAGCATTACATGCTACGTACTATGCCAATAATCAGGGGCGGCTCAATGATATTTGTGGCCTAAAGCCAAACTTCAATAAGGGGCCCTAATCTTTTTGTTGTAGAAGAAAACTCATAATTTTATTTGAAATTTATTTTTCTAGCTTTTTGAGATGCGAAATTATTAATAATTTGTTTGTAATCGATTTCTTCTAATAATTCTTTTTCAATTGATAATATAGCTAATCCATTTAATCTATCTTGAGACATTGTTGATCTTAAGTAAGATTTTATTAATTTTAATTTTGAAAAACTTCTTTCCGCTGAGGCAACTGTTACAGGAATTGTTAACATTATTCTATAAGCAATATAAGTATTTGGAAAAGAATCAAGTCTTTTTATATGATTAAGTATATCGATTAGAGTATCATCTTCTACATGTATTATTTTTCTTAAAACTTTTAATTCATAAAATAAGTCTAAACCATCAATATCAGAGTTACTATTATGTTTCAAAGAACATTCAAGGTTAAGACAATTTTTCTTTAAGTTCTCATCATCTAGAGATCTCAACTTTTTGCCACTAAATAGGAAACCAAAAATATTTTCATATGCTTCAAATTGTTTAAATCTACTTTAAAGTGAAAAAATAGCTTGGTCTACTAGGTATAAGAAGTAATCAACTCTAAAAGATTCTTTAAGAGATTTTGTAATTTTATTATCAACACTCTCATCAAATTGTTTCTTTCTATATATTACACGTTTATTACAAAATTCAGGTTCTATATTCAACTCATATGCAATTTGCTTAGCAGAAATCATGACAGTTGCAAATCCTTCTTCTCTATATTTTTTAAAAAAAGAAATCAAACTCCTAAGTTAATCTATGGCAACATCAATATGCATATCTTTTGATTGTAAATGTTTGCTAACTGAATTAACTGCAAATAGTATATCATACCAAATAGTCATACCTAGTAAAAACTCAAAATTTTCAAACTCATAAGTTACTAAACAACTAGCTTCGCTTTTAGTTTTTGGATCCTCACTAACATCTACTAATTTCAATAAAGCATTTCTTATTTGTGGAGTTTGAAATCGTATTTCTTTAATACTTTCAATACGACTTTCCCAACGCGTTTGTGATAATGATTTAAGAGTTAGGCTAGTGATAGTAGGCTATATTTATGTAATTTAGATACTACTTACACTCTAATTTAGCCGCACTTAATTAATATTTGAATGCTAAAAGATAACAAAATGCAAAGAATTTGATGCTTTGCAGGAGCTACTCTGGGCTAGGAGGGAGCTAACAAGTATTTTGGAGTCAACATGGAGTGTGAGAAAAGCAAGCGAGACGACCCCTCCTGGTGCGCGTCCATGGAGTGGGCCACGAATTGGTCCGCGAACTCAAGGCAGTGAGGCAGTCCAAATCCGCGGCCGCGGACGGGCGGACGAAAGCCAAACACGCAGGGTTAATTATGTAACTTTCTAGGCGACTAACCTAAACCTATATGAAACCTAAACTCGCCCAGAAGTGGGATAGAGCTGTTTTTAGAAGATTTTAGAGGCAAGAACGAGAGAGAGAAGACGGATAATTTTCTAAGAGTTTTCATCTTCTTCTTCATACTTCTATTTGTAGATTATGAATTATTTTAGTGATTTATTTTCCATTAGTATGAGTAGCTAAATCTATTATTTAGGGTTGATGGAACCAATTGTTTGATGAAGTCTTGACTCTATTTTGTTATAATTGAGCCGAGTTTGTTCTATGATTGTTCAACTACGTATTGTATTGTGGTTAATTGGAAGGGCCCTCGATTAATCGTGTATAGTTACCTTGTGTTGCTTGAGAAATAACACTTGGTTAGATTGTTGTTGAACAACACCACTTTTGGGGAAGTTAAGAGATTAATTACTTGAATTTAAAAGTGGGGTTAGAAATAACGAAACTTTGGTGGGATAATTCTGAGTTGCATAAATTGTTAACTAGAGTAGTACGAGAGAATGCTTCTAGTAAATAATCGTAATTGATCGAGAGGTAATTACGGTAGCCCGGAACTCATAATCCTCATAGAGTTTTACGGCGAGATTATAGCTAAAGAGTTGAGAATTAATCCAGCAATTGGGGAAATCAATAGCCCTAGATCCTTTTACCCTTGAATTCAATTTTAGTCTTGATTATTGCTAATTTTATTGTCATTTTTCCTTAGCTAAATAAATTCTACTGATTATTCATAAAACTCTTGCATCCGGAAGTTGTCTGAGCTTATCATTAGCATTGTTTAAAGATATAGTAAATAGGTTAGTTCCCTGTGGGATTCGACTCCGGACTTGAATCGGGTTATATTTGCAGCGACCGCTTAGTTCTTTTTACAAGGCATAGTTAGACGTGATCAAATTTTGGCGTTGTTGCTGGGAAACTAACGGTGTTATTTATTACAACTTAGAAGAATTGCTAGGATTCTTAGTTTAGATCAATTTCTTATGGTGTTTAAATTTTTTCCATTGAAATTCTCACGCTTGAATTCTCCTGTGACTCAGGTGTATGCCTAGAAGTTCTTCGAGGACTGGTGAACTTTTTGAAGGACTCTCAGACCCCAAGAAAGCATTCAGGGCATTAAATCGAGCCAACAAGAAGAACAAACAGTTACAACAAAAAAACACACTCGAAATTGAAATGGACAACGTGGACGATGTCAACGAAAACAATCGGAATAATCAGGTTGACCCAAACAATGGAGTGGTAGCACCTCTTGTGCAAGAAGATGCTCTTTATGATTGAGCACAACCAACTGCTAATAATTTAGCCACCGCCATTGCTGTACCTCAGATACAAGCGGAGACATTCCAGATCACCAAGAACATGCTGCATTTGTTGCAAAATAAGGGACTGTTGACCCACAACAACATCTGAAGAATTTCCTATCAATATGTGTGACCCAAAGACAGCCGAATGTGACTCCTGAAGCCATCAAGCTATTATTGTTTCCATTCTCTGTGACTGGAGAGGCTCAAACTTGGCTGAATTCGCTCCCAATAAACTCCATTGCCACTTGGAAAGAATTAGTCAAACAGTTCTTAAACAGGTTTTATCCTCCCAATAAGACTGCAAGGCAGATTGATGAGATATTGCATTTCAGGCAGAAACCAACTAAGTCCTTGCAAGAAACCTGAGAGAGGTTCAAGGGTATGCTAGTGAACTGTCCACACCATGACATTCCAAATCAGATGCTGGGACAAAGATTCTACATGGGTTTAGCAGATAGTTTGAAGGCCAATGTAGATGCTTCAGCTGGGGTGCATTTTTTAGCAAGACATTCATAGAGTGCAAGATTCTTCTTGACAAGATGGTTCAAAATTCATGCTGGATGGCTAGAGGTACGACACTTACACCAATAGTGCATTCTGTTGCTCTTGACCCAAACAATTCCCATGCAGAAAACGTAGACACTCTCATGACTCAAATGAGCATACTGACAAAGAAAATTGATGAGATGGGTACAAAGCAAGTGCACATTATTGATACAACGAATGGAGGATTTTGCACTCCTTACATAAACCAATCATATGTGTGCTCGTGGAGTGGAGAGAATGACAACCAGGAATTCAGAGAAGACATGAATTATGTCAATAATTTTGGAGGTCAGAGGAAAGGTGGGAAACAATGGGGACCAACACCAAACCAGCAGTACAGACCCAACCTGCCACAACACAACCCCAATTCTGGAGGCGCACAACCACAAGGCCAAGTCGTGCCTTCAAAGGCAACAGGGCTATAATCAGCAGCACCAGCAACAATTGGCCTACCAACCACCTCATCAACAGCAGGACAGTAACATGACAGAAATCAGGGGCATGCTGCAACAATTCATTGGGACAAATGGTAAGATGCAAAAAAAGTTAGCAGTACATGATTCGGCAATCAAAGGCATTGAAACTCAATTGGGACAGTTGTCTATAGCCTTGAACAATCGCCCACAAGGAACATTGCTTGCAGATACAAATATTAACCCAAAGGAATAGAACCCAAATCAGCTAATGGTAGTGAGTCTCGGGAATGGAAGAAATTTAGACAGAGAGCAAGAAGTTGCTCAATTTAGGAGAGAGACTACGCCAACTTCTCCAGTTACATTAGAGGCATATGAGTCAGCAGAGCTCACCGAGGTTGTAAATGAACAAGCACAGGTTGACAAGGGTAAGGAGAAGGACGGTGAACAAGTCTCAGAACAGGTGGCACCTCTTGTGCTAGAAGCTTCCAACAAAGAAAAGACATCAAGTAGTGGACAGAGGTTGACTTCTGCACCATTCCCTCAGAGATTGGCAAAACAAAAGAAAGATGATCAATACAGGAAATTCATGGAAATGCTTCGACAGATTCAATTGAATATTCCACTGATGGATGCTTTGAGTGAAATGCCAAGGTATGAAAAAATGATGAAGGACCTGATGTCGCGGAAATTTGACTTCCAGGACCTGTCCACTGTAACTCTGACACAGACCTGCAGTGCGGTAGTGACAAGACTTATGTCCCAAAAGGTGTCTGATCCAGGTAGCTTCACTATTCCATGCACTATTGGGAGTTATGCTTTTGCTAAAGCATTGTGTGACTTGGGAGCCAGCATAAACTTGATGCCCTTGGCAATCTATACAAAACTAGGCATTGGCAAAGCTAGACCGACCTCAATATTACTGCAACTGGCTTATCGCATAGTCAAAAGACAGACAAGAATTCTTGATGATGTGCTTGTGCAAGTGGGGAAATTTGTATTTCCTGCAGACTTTGTTATTCTTGACTGTCAGGTGGATGAAGAGATACCCCTAATTCTGGGAAGGCCATTCTTAGCCACTAGGAGAGCATTAATTGATTGTGAAACTGGAGAGTTGAAAATGAGGTTGAACAATGAAGAAATAATATCCAACGTTCAACAATCCATGAAGAGACCCAGTGAATTTGCAAACTGCTCACTAGTGGAGGCCGTAGATGTGATACTGCAAGAAGAGGATGAGACCCTTAATGTCAAGGATCCACTAGAAGCCTGCTTGATGAATTTGGAAGAGATGGACGGTGAAGGGTTGGCAGAGTGGGTCATGGATATTGAAGGTCAAGGATTCTGGAAAAGGGAACCTCAGTTTGAGCCCCTATGCTTAGAAGAGAGAGCAACACCACCTGCAAAACCATCAATAGAGGAGCCACCATAATGGACTTGAAACCGCTTCCAGCCCACCTCAGGTACGCTTTCTTGGGCCCTAATTCTATTTTTTCTATTATTATATCATCTGGTTTGCAAGCTATGCTGGTAGAGCAACTATTGCAGGTATTGCAAGAATGTAAGACTGTCATTGGTTGGACCATGGCAGACATAAAAGGTATCAGCCCAGCCTTTTGCATGCACAAGATTCTTTTGGAAGAGGGGAACAAACCTTCCAGGGAACATCAACGACAGCTGAACCCGAATATGAAGGAAGTAGTAAAGAAGGAAGTGATCAAGTGGCTGGATGCAGGTATCATCTTCCCCATCTCTGACAGTAACTGGGTCAGTCCTGTCCAATATGTGCCGAAAAGGGGAGGAATGACGGTCGTACAAAATGAGAATAACGAGTTGATCTCGACTCGTACAGTCACTGGGTGGTAGATTTTCATGGACTATCGGAAACTGAATACAGCCACTCGAAAGGACCATTTCCCATTGCCTTTCATTGACCAAATATTGGACAGGTTAGCTGGGAGGTCCCACTTCTATTTCTTGGATGGATACTCGGGGTATAACCAGATCTCAATAGCCCCGGAAGACAGAGAGAAAACATCCTTCACTTGTCCATATGGCATCTTTGTCTTTCGGAGAATGCCCTTTGGACTTTGCAATGCACCGGCTATATTCCAGCAGTGCATGTTAGCCATTTTCACTGACATAGTGGAGGATATTATGGAGGTGTTTATGGATGATTTCTCCGTGGTGGGGTATTCATTCAAAGATTGTCTTCACAATTTAAGAAGAGTGCTCAAAAGATGTGTGGAGACAAATTTGGTGCTGAATTGGAAATAGTGCCATTTTATTGTACAAGAAGGAATAGTTTTGGGGCATCGAGTGTCCAGTAAGGGAATTTAGGTCGACCATGCTAAAGTTGATGTGATTGAGAAATTACCACTGCCCACTTAGGTCAAGGCAATGAGAAGTTTCCTTGGGCACGCCGGGTTCTACAGGCGATTCATAAAAGCTTTTTCCAAGATTGCAAACCCTTTATGTAAACTTCTTGAAAAGGACTAGCCCCTTGTGTTTTCTAATGATTGCAGGCTGGCATTTGAGGAGCTAAAGAAGAGACTGATAACTACACCCATCATTATTGCACCTAACTGGGAGCAACCATTCGAGCTCATGTGCGACGCAAGTGATTCTGCTATAGGAGCAGTCTTGGGACAGCGAAATGATAAGATGATGCACCCAATTTACTATGCAAGCAGGACGCTCAGCGGTGCACAGCTCAATTACACTGTAACAGAAAAGGAAATGCTGGTTGTAGTGTTTGCCTTCGACAAATTCAGGTCGTACATAATTGGTTCAAAAGTTATTGTTTATAATGATCATGCAGCAATTAGGTACTTGATAGCAAAGAAGGAGTCAAAGCCACGCTTGATTCGCTGGGTTCTTTTGCTACAAGAATTCGATCTGGAAATTCGTGACAGAAAGGGGACGGACAATCAAGTGGCAGACCACCTCTCAAGATTGGAAAGAGCTGAAAAGAGAATGGAGGTTGAAGACATAACAGAGACTTTCTCGGATGAACAGTTACTTGCTGTGACAATGGAGATGATGCCATGGTGTGCTGATATTGCTAACTATTTAGCAAGCGGTATTGTACCTTATGAACTCTCCTCAATTCAAAAGAAAACGTTCTTCCGCGATTGTTTAGCCTATTATTGGGACGAACCTCTATTGTTTAAAATAAGTGTAGATAACATGATCCGGAGGTGTATCCTCGAGAAAGATCAACCTTCTGTTTTGCAAGCTTGCCATGCTTCACCATATGGTGGACACTTTGGAGGAATCCGGACAATAGCAAAAGTGTTGGAATCGGGATTGTATTGGCCTACCCTGTTCAAGGATGCCCATGCTTGGGTCAAAAGTTGCGATGAATGCCAAAGGACAGGCAATATATCTTGTCGTCACGAGATGCCGATGACCACAATTCAAGAGGTGGAGGTTTTTGACATGTGGGGGTTCGACTTTATGGGGTCATTCGTCAGCTCGTATGGTAACAAATATATATTGGTAGCAGTTGACTATGTCTCCAAGTGGGTCGAAGCGGTGGCTCTCCCAACCAATGATGCAAAAGGGGTAACAAGTTTCCTAAAGAAAAATATCTTCACACGTTTTGGCACCCCGAGAGCTATAATCTGTGATGGTGGAACCCATTTTTGCAATAGAGTGTTCGCACGTCTGTTGGAAAAGTATGGAGTTCTCCATAAAGTAGCCACACCGTACCACCCACAGATGAGCGGGCAAGTTGAAGTGTCCAATAGAGAAATTAAAAGTGTCCTAACAAAGACAGTGAATGCAACAAGGACTGATTGGGCGAAGAAGCTGGATGATGCATTATAGGCGTATCGCACAGCATTTAAAACTCCAATTGATATGTCACCATACGAGTTGGTGTTTGGAAAGGCATGCCACATTCCGGTAGAGCTCGAACATAAAGCACTTTGGGCATTGTGGCAGTTGAATCTGGATATAGACATTGCAGGCACCAGTAGAGTCACCGAGTTACATGTGCTCGAGGAATTCAGGTTCCATGCATTTGAGAATGCTAGATTATACAAAGAAAAGATGAAAATGATCCATTATAAGCACATCTTAGATCAGAACTTCAAGCCCGGAGATCTAGTGTTGTTATACAACTCGAGATTGAGATTGTTTCCGGGTAAGTTGAAATCCCGATGGTCAGGACCCTTTAGAGTGGTGCAAGTGTTCTCAAGTGGAGCTGTAGAGATTGAATCTGAAGATGGGACAAACAAGTTCACGGTAAATGAGCAAAGGTTGAAACATTACCTTGGAATGGTCGAAGAGAAAGGGGATAGAGTGGTGATAACTTTGGAAGAGCCCCAGTACCCGAACAAGGAGTGATAATGAAAGCATGCATCATGCCGCGATGTTAAATCAGGCGCTTCTTGGGAGGCAACCTATGGTTTGATGTAAATCGTTGTGCCGCGACGTTAACTTAGGCGCTTTTTTGGAGGCAACCCATTATTTTTCTTACTTTGGTTATTGTAATTGATTTTGAATGACTTTGACCGATCTACTAGTGTGCAGGGAAAAAAAATATTATGCACATCGGAAGAATTCGGGGGTCGAAATTAACCCAAGAATAGGTAAAAATGCGGCAAACACAAAAATTGGCTGGAGACGGAGATCCACGACCGCGGATTGGACCGCGGATATGGCCGAGGATTTTGGCCTGCATTCTGCCCCCCGTCTGCGGACGCGGATCGGACCGCGGATTTTGGGATCCCCTTTGCCCAGAATCCGCGGCCACGGATTGGACCGCGGATTAGGACGCGGATGCGCGGGCGTGTCCAGGTATGTTTTTTTATTTTTAGTCCCCCACCACACACATAAACCCCTTTCTTTTCCTTAACCCAAATCCTCACTTCCCCCACTTCTCTTCTTCTCTTCCTAACTTCAAGAACCCAAACCCCTCACTTCCCCCACTTCTCTTCTTCCCTTCCTAACTTCAAGAACCCAAACCCCTCCCTTCCCCCATATTTTCCTTTAAACACAAGACTCTTCTCTTTCTTTCTCTTCTCCATTCAACCGATCTCCAACCTCCGTTCTTCTCAAGATCTCCAAGTAAGTACATGATTTTATTCCTCTTTCTTAGTATTTTTCTTTTTGTTCCTTTTCTGTATAGGGTAGTAAAATCATAGGTACTTTTGTCTGGGATTTGGATTGTGATTTATATGTGGTATATGGAGGCTATTTGAATTAGTTGATTTGGAGGAAGCCATTGTTGGGTTTGTGAGGAATGGTAGTCTGATTGGGTCTTTGGGTGACTTGGGGGAACATATGCACACTACCTGTTTGTTGATTTTCCTTAATGAGTGTTGAATATAAATTGTGACCAATTGTGCGAGTGAAGTCTAAGTAACCGCCATTGGGACACATATTCCTCCCTCCACTGATAATAGTATTTATTGTGTAGGTAACATGCAACCTTCAAGGAAGAGACGTGCTACCGGGCCCTCATCAAGTGGTCATGGAGGCTCATCTAGGGGACGGGCACCGACCAGTGCAACTCAATTTGATCGTACCAGGTTTGTTTCCAGAGCTGCCCAAGACCGTTTCAGTTTGAAGGCCACTAAAAGACCTGTACCGGAAAGGGGTATTGATAGGGCGTCCATCCAGGATGAGTGCCCTAATATGTATCGGGAGTTGATCAGGCATAGAATGTACAGAGTTTTCGAAGAGCCGAAGGAGGGTAACTTGATGCTTGTTCGGGAGTTCTATGCCAACTACCCCGAACATGAGGATAGAATATGCATTGTGCAACACACGAGGGTGGATGCCTCGATAGAAGCTATCAGAAGAGTGTATCGATTGCCTGAATTCAATGGGGAGGAGGATTTCTATGATACTTACAGGATAGAACCCATCACATGGAACAGGTTTTTCAGAACTATCTGTGCACCAGACAAAGAGGTAGTGTGGGTTGTGCAGGGATCGAAGCTACACTCTTCCTCACTCACTTTTGAAGGAAAATGCTGGTTGTACATCATCAACAGTCGCTTGCTGCCATCCCACAACACCATAGAGGTAAATGGTCCGAGAGCTGCCTTGATATGGTGCTTCATGAATGGCCACCACTTCGATGTGGCCAAGGTTATTCAGTTTGAGATGTTCGTCCGTTTAACACAGAAGAGGTATGAGTTCTTTTTCCCCTCTTTGATCACTAGATTGTGCCGGGCAGCAAGGGTGCCTGAGAACCCAAATGCGGATGACATGGTAAAGAAAGAAGCAAAGTTTCGGGCAGACAAAGTGACCATCGGGAAAGACCCGGTGGCACCAGGGGCAACTTAGAGTGACGATTCTAATGCGTCGGAAGAGGGAGACGAAGGGCAGGAGGAGGTTGAACCTGCCTCACCCCCATAGGAACAAGCTGCAGTGGCTGAAGAACCATCCCATGCCAGACAGAGAACGTGAATTAAAGCCCTAAAACAAGACATGGTAGGACTGTGCACTTTCGTCATGGAATTGGGGACAAGAGTTGATGCTTTGGCCACCTAAAATGCGAAGTCAAAAAAGAAAATCATGGGTTGGTTGCGTGCGCTAGGGAGAGCATGTCATCTCGACCCTGGCACTGTCTTCGATCAAGACTGATCCACCAGGGAAGTTCCTTTACCTCACATTACTTTACTTTGTATGACATGGGGACATGCCATCTTTTTAAGTGTGGGTGGGGGATACTTTGTTGTATGTAGATAGTTTCGTAGTTTATTTGTATAAATCAATTTCGACTTGGCCCAACGATGGATATCATTCGACGGTATAACGACCTGACTTGATATTTTAAGAATTTACTCCCCGTTCAGTGACTTAAAGTCTCGAGCAGTTTCATAATATGTATTATGACCCGCGAGTGTGGTCGAGTTTGATTTTCCGAAGATTCAGAATTTAATTAAAAGAAAAATTCTTATTTTTGAAGCTTAAATGGAAAAATAATTTACCGAAGATTTGACTTATGTGTAAACGACCTCAAATTCAAATTTTGATGATATTAATAGCTCCGTATAGTGATTTTGGACTTAAAAGCGTGTCCAAAAAATTATTTGGATGTCCGTAGTGAAATTAAGCTTGAAATGCCGAAAGTTAAATTTTTGGGAAGTTTGACCGGGGTGACTTTTTGATATCGAAGTCAGAATTTGATTCTAGAAATTGAAATAGATTCGTTATGTCATTTATGACCTGTGTGCAAAATTTGAAGTCATTCCGGATTGATTAGAAGTATTTCGGCACAAGATATATAATTTGAAAGTTCAAAATTTATTAGGCTTGAATTGAGGTGTGATTCATGGTTTTAGCGTTGTTTGATGTGATTCGAGGTTTCGACTAAGTTCGTATGATGTTTTCTGCATCATTGGATCAAATTCTGCAATCATTTCAACTAGACTCAAAAATATTCCGTTACTTTCTTGATAGATTTTTTCATTTTTTTCCCTAAATGCCAAATTATTTTTTTCAAGAGTTTTTATCACAACAATAATTCTTGATAATACATTTTTCCAGTGCTCTCTATCTCTATTGATTTGTTCTTGAACATCTTTATCAATTGTTTTACTTTTGTGCAATCTCATTTCTAAATCAATCCATACACCCATATTAATAATATGATCTTTTGATGTTTCATGAGCTTTGAGCTTAGCACTTATATTTCTCCAATCATTACTACCATCACTGGCTAATTTACTGCTACAAAAGCTAGAAGTCGTATTAAACAACTTACAACAAAAATAAAATACCTTATCTAAATCTTTAAAATAAACTAACCATCTTCTTTCATGTCTTTCTTCATTAGCCAATTTTTGAATATAATTTGTAGTAGAAAAATGTCTAAAGAATTTATCCTTTGGAAAATCTATGTTAGTAATTTTAATTGGCCCATTTTCTACTAATAGATCTCTCAACTTTGTATCTATACTAGTCCATTGACTAGGATCATATATGTTCCTGAGAGTATAATTATCCAACTTATTTAGAACTTCTTATTTTTCTTGAGGATATATGTTAGGTTTCTCGACAACTTCTCCTCCTTCCTCTTCTTCTTGAATTTTATTATTGTCTATCTCAATTATATTAGTGATTTGTTCATCTATCATAAAATCTTTCACATTTTCTGATTTAGAATTTTTACTATTCGCTAAAAATTTATCAAGTGCTCCTTTTTGGGATTGTACTAGAGTTTCAATTCTTTTTCTTTTTTGACGTTTCGAACATCCGGATTCATATTTTCTAGTTGACATATTAAAACTCTAATAAATAACTAAAAAGACAATATATACTTACAAAGAAAATATATCCAAAAAAATTAAAAAGTAGATGCAAATAATAAAATATAGAACGATCAAACCTGATTCAACAAGACAACAAATAGATAATTTGATAAGCTTTTGCTACTTCAAAATTCTTGATGTAAGGCCAAAATATTTTAGAGCAAATCAAACAGATGACACTTATGTAGTTGTGTTCTGCTATTTTATTTTGAGGTAGTAACGGAATGAGATTGAAAATTTGGAATGTGCAGAGAAAGATAATAAAAAATAAAGAATGTTGGCCCATTTTATAATAATAATAGTAGATAAATTAGACAACATAGTGGGATGTTCACGCATGGGGCATGAATTCCCAAAATAGATTCCTTTTCCAATTGTTCTCCAACGTCAAACTTGCATTTTTTTTTTTAAATACTTAATATTATTAAAATAAATGAACAAATACTTTAAATATTAAAAAAATTTGGGACCCCTATAAATAAGGGTCCTAAGCAACTGCTTTACTTGCTTGGGTCATACACCTAAGGGCCGGCCCCGCCAATAATGATCCTAGTTTGTTTTATATTAGCTAAAACATTATATTGAGATTTACGTAACAACTAATATCGAAGTCTTATAAAAAGGTCATATTTGATTATGCAAAGAGTAAGATGGAATCTGATGCATAAAGAAATAGAAGTACAATTAGTAATTTACATAGAGATCTAATTAAGAGCTAATCAATATAGAAGTGTTTTTCTTTTCTTTTTACAATAAACCAATAAATTGATTGAAATGTCACATGTAATTATTCAGATTTAGATGACTCTGAATATGATAATATTATGTAAATTGCAGCTTTTTAACAAAGCAACAAAATCTAGCAACAAGTCTTTTTTTAGTACATCATCTACTTAAATTAAAGCATCGGAATTAGATCATGGATTTCATAAAGAGGACATATGAACTCTAGTTGTAGATCTTGGATTTTATGAAAAAAGTAGTAGTATTATTTATTAAACTACTAGTGTGTACAGTGTGTGTAATATTGAGACTTAATTTTTAATTAATTGCTGTGATCATTCATCTGTAAATTGATCATCAGACCCCTCCTCTGTCCATCCAAATTATACAGACGCAAATTGATCTAGAAGCAAATGGTAGGAATATTAATTTCACATACCATAACTATAAGGATTAATGGACTAAGTTAAACTTGTCCTTATAATTAATGGACTATTTTGGTCTTTTCTCTTAAGTCTTGGGGCAGATTTTATATATATAGTACTAATTATAGACAAAATTAGTCTTACCATTTTGTAAAAGCAGACTACTTTTGGTCCAAAACTAAAATTAACTCTTATGTAGTAATTATTATACATAATCTTAAACGAGAACAAGAGAATTTGGAAAACTCGATAATTATCACTACTTTTATAGATTTTGAGAGTTTCATGGCATCTTTTTAACTGTCGCAACTAATTTTGTTGGTAATAAAAATTTTCTTGTTGTCACTTGGAAAAAATAACAGCTATACAAATAAACAAAAATAAAGGGACTCAATCACTGGAAATAATTTCCCAGGGAAGGAGTAAAACTGACAAACAGCATAAATTTTTCCAGAATCTCCTTTGTTCCTAATCTATTAATCTAGCTAGGATAAAGGTTTAAGTCTGACAATTTCTTAGCTAATCTTGGCTTGAGACCTATATTGCTCGGACTTTTCAAAAATGCTAATGGTGTGTGTCGGATTTTTAGAGGATCCGACACGGGTACGACAATTATTTTGGAGAGTATGCATGACATAGTTAGCTTGAGACTATCCCTAAAGAACATGTTTACCGGAAAAATCGGATAACGTTAGATTTGTGTATGGTTCTAAGGATATGCGATACAATTCGATATAAATCGCGTAAAAAAATGAAAATATGTGTATTGTTGGCTGTGAGAATGAAAATAATAAGCAAAAAGGAATGAATAAGTAAAACAAACATAAGGGGATAACTATCAATATAAGAAGTGATCTTCCTTTTCTTCTTTTTTTTTTTGCTTTGGCTTACAAGGATTCCCCCTTTTATAGAAGAGGGTTATTACAAAAAATAATAAAATAAAACATATAGTGGAAGGCTCATGATGACTTGTCTCTTCTTTGATTCCCGCCAAGATTCTCTCTCTTGGTGCGGTTGCAAAGGCTCTTGTCTGTGAGCTCGATACTAGCTCGAACTCGTTACTGGGTCGGGCCCTTCGGTCTCGGATCGAGTTCGACCATCGAGATGGACGTCACGTATTTCTGACCTCGAATCAGTGCCTTGCAGATCGATTCAGTCACAGGCTCGATAGGATTATCGAGCCGCCTCCTCGAGTGTCCTTCGGGCTCGAGGTTCGTTAGTACCGACCTCAGAGCTCACTCCCAAAATCTCATTCCGGATTTTTAACACTCGAACTCGATCGAACGTATGAAGGCCAAAATCTATTTCGACCGTATACAGAGCAGTTTATGAATTATCAACTATTACAATTGCATGTGTAAAAAACATGTGTTTGGCAAAGTCTGTGAATTTGAGAGTAATCGAAGAGAATTTTAGTTTCCATTATGTGGAAAACCCTAGACGATGTAAACGAGAGAAGAAGCCAAAAAATGAAAAATATCGATGTATTAAGAAAAGTAATAATCCACTGCACAAATTAGCCTATCATTATTGTCACGACCCAAAATCTCAACATGTCGTGATGGCGCCTATCTCGATACTAGGCAAGCCAATAATCTCGATAAACCATAATTTTTCTTAAGTTTAAAAATATAATAATTTAATACAATACAAAATTCCATAAATATTGACACGAACACTCCCCAAAATATGGTGTCACTGAGTACATGAGCATCTAATATTGATACAAATCTGGAAAATAAGGTCTATAATAGTCTAAGACTAAAATACAGTAAACAAGGAGATAAGGAAAGAGAGACAAGGTCTGCGAAACATGGAAGCTACTTCTGAATCTCCTGAAAATCAACTGCGCAAAATGATCAACACTCGCTATGTTCGGGAACACCTGGATCTGTACATGAAGTGCATGGTTGTAGTATGAGTACAACCAACTCAGCAAGTAACAATAATAACTAAGGAATTGAAGATAATGACGAGCTACACAGTTACAATTCACTTTCAGTAATTCCAGCAAAGAATAGACATGCTTTTAATTCCGGTAGTTTAAGTCAAATTAATTTTTATACAGTTCAATTTCATGTAATCCGGATATAAAATCTTTTAGAAATTTCACAATAATGACAAATAGCAATCAAGTGCAATAACAAATGCAAAGCAAGTACAGCCTCTCAGGCAATAGTCATTCAACTCATCACTCGGCTCTCAGCCCTCAACACTCACACTCAATGGGTACCCGCGCTCACTGAGGATGTACAGACTCCGGAGGGGCTCTTACAGCCCAAGCGCCATAATCTGCACGGACAACTCACGTGCAGTACGGACAACTCACGTGCTATAATATCCTGCACGGATAACTCACATTCCATAATATCCTTACCTCACCGACAGGCCATCGTCCTTACTTAGTCCTCAACCTTTCTAGTCTCTCGGGCTCTCAGAAATCACAAAGATCAGCCCAAACAAAGATAACATAATGCATCGACAAGACTAAGGTATGATACGCAAGTAAAATCATGACTGAGCACAAGATAGAAATTAGCAATTAATTCAATAAGTATGTGCCCTCTGTGGGTCCCAACAGTACTATCACATAGCCTAAGCATGATTTCTAACATGATTTGTAGTCAAATTTCTTTAACACATAGAGAGCATATAGCTAACAAAACATTATTCAACTTTACAGTTTCACGGGACGGACCAAGTCACAATTTCCTCGGTGCACGCCCACACGCCCTTCACCTAGCATGTGCGTCACCTCTAAAATAATCACATGACACAAAATTCCGGAGTTTCATACCCTCAGGACCAGATTTAAATCTGTTACTTACCTCAGAACGTGAAATTTTTTACTTTGCTATGCCTTTGCCTCGCAAATCGGCCTCTGAATGCTTTGAATCTAGTCACAAATAATTCGTTTCAGTCAATAAAATATATTGGAATTAACTCCATAAGAAAATGCTAATTTTTCATAAAAATTTGAATTTTAGCTCAAAATTTGTCTGTGGGGCCCACATCTCGGAACTTCATAAAAGTTAAAAAATCCGAAAGCCCATTCAACCACGAGTCTAACCATACCAATTTTATCAAAATCCGACCCCAACTCGACCCTCAAATCCTCAATTTAAACTAAGAGGGTTTTCAAACTTTTCCAACTTAATTCACCAATTTAAATGATAAAAACAATCATGGATTCGGGTAATTTAACCAATATTGAGTTAAGAACACTTACCCCGTTATTTTCCTTAAAAAACTCCCGAAAATTGCCTCTTCCCGAGCTCAAATCCGTCAAAAACTGAAAATGGGACGAAGTCCTATTTTCAGAACTTAAACTCTCTGTCCAGACCTCTCTTCTTCGCGAACGTGACAGGTCCCTCACGTTCGCGAAGCACAACTCGACTGCCCACAAATTTAACCTTTCGCGAACGTGACCGTGGCTTCGCGAACGCGAAGCTTTACAAATCTTACCCTTCGCAAACGCGACCATGGCTTCGCGAATGCAAAGCTATACCAGCTCAGACCTTCGCGAATGCGACCGCCACCTCGTGAATGCGTAGAACAAGGACCCGGGGGTCCCCAATAGCCTCACTCCTCTTCGCGAATGCGACACCTCTCACGCGTTCGCGATGCACACACAGACATACCTTCATGTTTGCGTTCTCCCTTTCGCGTACGCGAAGAAAAAAACCTCACACTCAGAAAACACTCTTCGTGAACGCGAGGGCCCACTCGCGAACGCGAAAGAGAAACTAAGAAAAATGCACTAGCAGATATCAGCAATCTCACCAAGGCCAAAAATGATCCGTTAACCATCCAAAACTCACACGATCCCCTCCGGACCTCAACCAAATATACCAACAAGTCCTAAAACATCATACGAACTTTGTCGAACCCTCAAATCACCTCAAACAACGCTAAAACCATGAATTACACCCCAATTCAAGCCTAATAAACTTTGAAATTTGTAGCTTCTACAAACGACTCCGAAACCTATCAATTCACGTCCGATTGACTCATATTTTGCACACAAGTCATAAATGACATAACAGAGGTATTCAAATTTTCAGAATCGGATTTCGACCCCGATATCAAAAAGTCAACCCCCCGGTCAAACTTCCCAAAAATTCAACTTTCGGCATTTCAAGCCTAATTCCTCTACGGACCTCCAAATAATATTCCGGGTACGCTCCGAAGCCCAAAATCACCATACGGAGCTATTGAAATTATCAAAATTCAAATCCGAAGTCGTTTACACATAGGTCCATATATGGTCCACTTTTCTCACTTAAATTTTTAATTATGAGACTAAGTGTCTCATTTCACTCCGAATTCCTTCCGGACCCGAACCCACTAACCCGGTAAGTCATAAAATAACTACAAAGCATTAATTGAGTAGTAAATGGAAGAACGGGATTATAATACTCAAAATGACCGTCTGGGTCGTTACATTCTTCTCCTCTTAAACAAACGTTCGTCCTCAAACGGGTTCAGAACAATACCTGGAGTCTCAAATAAGTGTAGATATTTTCTCCGCATCTCCTGCTCAATCTCCCAAGTAGCTTCTCCGGCTGGCTGGCCTCTCCACTGCACCTTCACTGATGTTATGCTCTTTGACCTCATCTTTCTAACCTGCCGGTCTAAAATAGCCACCGGTTCCACGTCATAAGTCAAATTACCGTCCAGTTGTACTATACTGAAATCCATAATATGAGACGAATCCCCGACATACTTTCGGAGCATGAATACATGGAACACTGGATGAACACCTGATAAACTAGGTGGCAAAGCAAGTTCATAAGCCACCTCTCCAATTTTCTTAAGTATCTCGAAAGGCCCAATATACCGAGGGTTCAACTTGCCCTTCTTTCCGAACCTCAACACACCCTTCATGGGTGAAATCTTGAGCATAACCTTCTCCCCCACCATGTGAACAACATCACAAACCTTCCTGTCGGCATAACACTTCTACCTAGACTGTGCCGTGCGAAGCCGTTCCAGAATCACTTTGACCTTCTCTAAAGCATCCTCAACCAAGTCAGTACCCAATAGCCTAACCTCACCCAGCTCAAACCAACCCACCGGATATTGGCACCATCTCCCATATAAAACTTCATATGGAGCCATCTGAATGCTTGACTGGTAGCTATTATTGTAAGCAAACTCCGCGAGTGGCAGAAATTGATCCCAAGAAACCCCAAAATCAATGACACAAGCGCGTAGCATATCCTCCAATATCTGAATAGTGCGCTCGGACTGTCCGTCCGTCTGAGGGTGAAATGTTGTACTCAACTGAACCTGTGTGCCCAATTCTCGTTGCACTGCCCTCCAAAACTTTGAGGCAAACTGCGTACCCTAATCTGAAATAATAGACACCGGCACACCATGTAGGCGAACAATCTCGCGAATATAAATCCCAGCCAACCGCTCTGAAGAATAATTAGTACCGACTGGAATAAAATGCGCAGATTTGGTCAACCGATCTACTATCACCCAAACAACATTAAAATTTCTCAAAGTCCATGGGAGTCCAACTACGAAATCCATGGTAATACGCTCCCACTTCCACTCCGAAATTTCAAGTCTCTGTAGTAATCCGCCCGGTCTCTGATGCTCATACTTTACCTGTTGACAATTTAAACAGCGATATACAACCCAGCTATATCTTTCTTCATCCTCCTCCACCAATAGTGTTGTCTCAAATCCTGATACATCTTCGCGGCGCATGGATGAATAGAGTACCGCGAACTGTGAGCTTCCTGGAGAATCAGCTCACACAAACCATCTACATTAGGCACACATAGCATGCCCTGCATCCGTAATACACCGTCGTCTCCAATAGTGACTTCCTTGGCATCACCGTGCTGAACCGTGTCCTTAAGGACAAGCAGATATGGATCATCATACTGGCGCTATCTGATGCGATCATATAAAGAAGACCGAGAAACCACACAGGCCAAAACTCGATTCGGCTCGGAAACATGCAATCTAACAAACTAATAAGCCAAGGCCTGAACATCCAAGGCTAAAGGCCTCTCTGCTACCGGTAAGTATGCTAAGCTGCCCAAACTCTACGCCTTATGACTCAAGGCATCGGCCACCACATTGGCCTTTTCGGGATGATAGAGAATGGTGATATCATAATCCTTAAGCAACTCCAACCACCTTCACTGCCGCAAGTTAAGATCCTTCAGTTTAAACAAATGTTGTAGGCTCCGATGATCGGTATATACCTCACACTGGACACCATACAAGTAATGCCGCAAAATTTTCAAGGCATGAATAATAGTTGCTAACTCAAGATCGTGGACTGGATAATTCTTCTCATGTACCTTTAACTGTCTGGACGCATAGGCAATCACCCTACCGTCTAGCATCAGCACTGCGCCGAGACCAATACGCGACGCGTCACAATACACAGTATGAGACTCTGAACCTGTAAGCAACACCAATACTGGGGCTGTAGTTAAAGTTGTCTTGAGCTTCTGAAAGCTCTCTTCATATTCATCCGACCACCTGAACGGAGCACCTTTCAGGGTCAATTTAGTCATAGGTGATGCAATAGACGAGAAACCCTCCACAAAACGACGATAATAACCGGCCAAGCCGAGAAAACTCCGAATCTCAGTAACTGAGGATGGTCTGGGCCAATTCTGAACTGCCTATATTTTCTTCTGATCCACCTTAATTCCTTTATTGGACACTATATGTCCCAAGAATGCCACCGAACTAAGGCAGAACTCACACTTAGAGAATTTGGCATAAAGTTTCTCATCTCTCTGCCTCTGTAATACAATATCTAAGTGTTGTGTATGCTCCCCATGGCTACATGAGTACACCAGAATATCATCAATAAATACTACAACAAATAAATCAAGATATGGCTAAAATACACTATTCATCAAATGTATAAATGTTGCTGGGGCATTGGTTAGCCCAGAAGACATCACAAGAAATTCATAGTGGCCATACCGAGTTCTGAATGTCGTCTTCAGAATATCTGAATCCCGAATTTTTAACTGGTGATACCTAGATCTCAAATCAATTTTTGAGAACACCATCGCTCCCTGAAGCTGGTCAAATAAGTCATCAATATACGGCAAAGGATATTTATTCTTGATCGTCACTTTGTTCAACTGCCTATAGTCAATGCACATCCGCATAGTACCATCTTTCTTTTTCACAAACAGAACCGGTGCACCCCAAGTGACTCACTAGGCCTAATAAACCCCTTTTCAAAGAGTTCCTGAAGTTGCTCTTTTAATTCTTTTAACTCAGCTGGTGCCATATGATACGGAGGAATAGAAATAGGCTGAGTTCCCTGTACCAAGTCAATACCGAAATCAATATCCCTGTCGGGTGGCATATCCGGCATGTCTGCAGGAAATACATCCGAAAAATCTCGCATGACCGGTAATGAATCAATAATAGGAGTATCAATATCAACATCTCTCACAAAAGCCAAATATGACAGACATCCCTTTTCAACCATATGTTGGGCCTTCAAATAAAAAATTACCCTGCTAGGAACAAAATCTAGAGAACCTCTCCATTCAACCTTTGGCAACCCTGGCATCGTCAATGTCACTATTTTTGTGTGACAGTCTAGAATAGCATAACATGGAGACAACCAATCCATACCCAGGATTACATCGAAATCAACCATACCAAGTAAATAGTTTAGTCTCCAATTTCCTAATAGTCACCACACACGACCGATACACACGGTCCACAGTAATAATATCGCCCACCGGTGTAGATACACAAACAGGTAAAACTAAGGACTTACAGGCCATATCCAGATAATGAGCAAAATACGATGATATATATGAATAAGTGGAACCAAGGTCAAATAATATAAAAGCATCCCTGTGGCACACTGAAACAATACATGTGATCACTACATCTAAGGCAACAGCATCTGGCCTGGAAGGAAAAGCATAGAATCGAGCATGCCCACCACCTGATCGGACTCCCCCTCTTGGGCGACCCCTAGCAGCCTGAGCCCCACCCCGAGCTGGCTGGGCGGGTGATATAACTGCTGGAGCTGGTGCCGTTCATCGAGAACTCTATTGTGGAACCCCACTCAATAGCCTAGGACAATCTCTCTTGAAATGACCCAATTCTCTGCACTCGAAACAACCCTTCCTCTGACGGAACTGCTGCTCCTAATAACTCGAAGAATTACCTGTAGAAGCCTGAGCAGACGAGGCAGTGAGAACTCTGCACTGGTAGTGCACTGAATGGAGACTGGCCTGAGTAAGCACTGTAAGAACCGTGGCTAGCTGATACACCACGATGAGCTGGACGACCCGCCTGAGCGTGTCTGTAAGAACGGCCCCTACCGCGGTAAAACTGACCCCCTGAAGGAGCACCGTTGAAATCACTGAACCACGAGGCCTCTTAGCCTCCTTCTCAACCTGCTCCTGGCTACGAACCATCTCAATCTAACGAGCAATGTCGAAAACCTCATCGAAAGTAGCATTGGACACTCTCTCTCTAGTCATGAGTAATTGGAGCTGAAAAGTGAGGCCATCTATGAATCTCCTGATCCTTTCCCTGTCTATGGGAATCAACCAGATAGCATGATGGGCAAATTCTGAAAATCTCATCTCATATTGTGTCACGGACATATTACCCTGACAAAGCTGCTCAAACAGCCTACAGAGCTCCTCTCTGCAGGACTGAGGCATGAACTTCTCCAGGAATAGACCGGAGAACTTCTACCGGGTAAGGGGTGCTTTACCGATCGGCCTACACCTCTCGTAAGACTCTCACCATATGAAGGCAGCCTAAGAAAACTAAAAAGTAGTGAATGAGACCCCAGTGGTCTCTAGAATACCCGTTGTCCGAAGCATCCACTGACACTTATCCAGAAAACCCTGGGCATCCTCTGACTCAGTACCGCTAAATGGTGGAGGTCGAAGCCTCTCAAATCTCTCAAGTCTCCTCTGCTCATCATCTGCCATAATAGGAACTACCGGGGCTTGAGCAGCTGCAACCGGCTGGGCTGGTAGTGCCCCCGGTGTCTGAAGTCCCTGTACTACCTGGTCTAGAGTACGGGAAATGGGGGTATGAGTACCTCCCCCGGCCTGAGAAGCGGTAGGTGCGGCCTGAGCCGAAACTACCTGAGCAAGACCAGTGCAAGCTGCCAATATCTTGGCCAAAGTCTCCTAAAGGCCTAGAATCTCAATGGGCATAGCTGGTGCCTAAGCTGATCCTGTCGGCTCAGCTATATCCGGAATCTACTCCTGAGCTGGAGCAACTAGTGGTACTACATGTGCTGGTCCAACTGTGGTACAAGCTACACCTCGACCTCTACCTCGGCCCCGGCCTCGACCTCTCGAGGCCCTAACTAGTGGCACTGGTGGCTGACCGTCTAATCGAGTAGTACGTGTCCTCACCATCTGTGAGAGAATAGAATAGCAGAAATTTAGTTTCTAGAATCAACAAATTTGCACGATAGAATACAAGAAAGTGAAATTTTCCCAAAGGTTCCGCAGCCCCTCGAAGATAAGTACAGATGTCTCCGTACCGATCCGCAAGACTCTACTAAACCTGCTCATGACTCGTAAGACCTATGTAACCTAGGCTCTGATACCAGCTTGTCACGACCGAAAATCCCAACCTGTCGTGATGGCGCCTATCTCGATACTAGGCTAGCCAAAAATCTCGATAAACCACAATTTCTCTTAAGTTTGAAAATACAATAATTTAATACAATACAAAATCTCATAAATATTGACACGAACACTCCCCAAAACCTGGTTTCACTGAGTACATGAGCATCTAATATGGGTACAAATCTGGAACATAAGGTCTATAATAGTCTAAGACCAAAATACAATAAACAAGGAGATAGGGAAAGAGAAACAAGGTCTGCAAAACACGGTAGCTACGTCTGAATCTCCTGAAAATCAACTGTGCAAAATGATCAACACCCGCTATGTCCGGGAATACCTTGATCTGCACACGAAGTGCAGGGTTGTAGTATGAGTACAACCAACTCAGCAAGTAACAATAATAACTAAGGAACTGAAGATAATGACGAGCTACACAGTTACAGTTCACTTTTAGTAATTCCAGCAAAGAATAGACATGCTTTCAATTCCGGTAGTTTAAGTCAAATCAATTTTTATACAGTTCAATTTCATGTAGTCCGGATATAAAATCTTTCAGAAATTTCAGTACAATGACAGATAGCAATCAAGTGCAATAACAAATACAAAGCAAGTACAGCCTCCCAGGCAACAGTCACTCAACTCATCACTCGGCTCTCAGCCCTCAGCACTCACACTCAATAGGTACTCGCGCTCACTAAGGGTATACAGACTCCGGAGGGGCTCCTACAACCCAAGCGTCATAATCTGCACGGACAACTCACGTGATGTACGGATAACTCACGTGCTATAATATCCTGCACGGACAACTCACGTGCCATAATATCCTTAACTCACCGACAGGCCCTCGGCCTTACTCAGTCCTCAACCTTTCTAGTCTCTCGGGCTCTCAGAAATCACAAAGATCAGCCCAAACAAAGATAACACAATGCATCGACAAATATCAAGAAAGATTGAGGTATGATACGCAAGTAAATTCATGACTGAGCACAATATAATAATTAGCAATTAATTCAATAAGTACGTGCCCTCTGTAGGTCCCAACAGTACTATCACATAGCCTAACCATGATTTCTAACATGATTTGTAGTCAAATTTCTTCAACACATAGAGAGCATATAGCTAACAACAAATTATTCAACTTTACAGTTTCACGGGACGGACCAAGTCACAATTCCCTCGGTGCACGCCCACACACCCATCACCTAGCATGTGCGTCACCTCCAAAATAATCATATGACAAAAATTTCCGGGGTTTCATAACCTCAGGACCAGATTTAAAACTGTTACTTGCCTCAGAGCTTGAAATTCTTTACTCTGCTAAGCCTTTGCCTCGCAAATCGGCCTCTGAATGCCTCGAATCTAGTCACAAATAATTCGTTTCAGTCAATAAAATTTATTGAAATTAACTCCATAAGAAAATGCTAATTTCCCATAAAAATCCTAATTTTAGCTTAAAAAAATCACCTGTGGGGCCCATATTTCGGAACTCGACAAAAGTTAAAAAAATCCGAAAGCCCATTCAACCACGAATCTAACCATACCAATTTTATCAAAATCCGACCCCAACTCGACTCTCAAATCTTCAATTTAAACTAAGAGGGTTTTCAAACTTTTCCAACATAATTCACCAATTTAAATGATAAAAACAACCATGGATTCGGGTAATTTAACAAATATTGAGTTAAGAACACCTACCCCATTGTTTTCCTTAAAAAACTCCCGAAAACCGCCTCTTCCCGAGCTCAAATTCGTCAAAAACTGAAAATGGCACGAAGTCCCATTTTCAGAACTTAAACTCTCTGTCCAGACCTCTCTTCTTTGCGAACGCGACAGGTCCCTCGCGTTCGCGAAGCACAACTCTACTGCCCACAAATTTAACCCTTCGCGAATGCGACTGTGGCTTCGCGAACGCGAAGCTTTGCAAATCTTACCCTTCGCAAACGTGACCACGGCTTCGCGAACGCGAAGCTTTACCAGCTCTGACCTTCGCGAACGCGAACGCGACCGCCACCTCGTGAACACATAGAACAAGGACCCTGGGGTCCCCAATTGCCTCACTCCTTTTTGCGAATGCGACCATCACCTTACAAACGCATAGAACAAGGACCCGGGGGTCCCCAATAGCCTCACTCCTTTTCGCGAACGCGACACCTCTCACGCGTTCGCAATGCACATACATACATACCTTCGCATTCGCGTCCTCCCCTTCGCGGATGCGAAGAACAAAACCTCACACTCAGAAAACACTCTTCACGAACGCGAGGGCCCACTCGCGAATGCGAAAGAGAAAATCAGAAAAACGCAACAGGAGATATCAGCAATCTCACCAAGGCCAAAAATGATTCGTTAACCATCCAAAACTCACCCGAGCCCCTCGGAGCCTCAACTAAATATACCAACAAGTCCTAAACCATCATACGGAGTTAGTCGAACCCTCAAATCACCTCAAACAATGCTAAAACCATGAATTACACCCCAATTCAAGCCTAATGAACTTTGAAATTTCTAGCTTCTACAAACGACTCCGGAACCTACCAATTTACGTCCGATTGACCTCAAATTTTGCACACAATGACATAACAGAGGTATTCAAATTTTCAGAATCAGATTTCGACCCCGATATCAAAAAGTCAATCCCTCGGTCAAACTTCTCAAAAATTCAACTTTCGGCATTTCAAGCCTAATTCCACTACGGACCTCCAAATAATATTCCGGATACGTTCCAAAGCCCAAAATCACTATACAGAGCTATTGGAATCATCAAAATTCAAATCTGAGGTCGTTTACATATAGGTCCATATCCGGTTCACTTTTCTCACTTAAATTTTTAATTATGAGACTAAGTGTCTCATTTCACTCTGAATTCCTTCCGGCCCCGAACCCACTAATCCGGTAAGTCATAAAATATCTATAAAGCATAAATTAAGCAAAAAATAGGGGAACGGGATTATTATACTCAAAACGACCGGTCGGGTCGTTACAATTATCTATTTATACTTAGCAAATATTAAGTAATGGCTATGTAATAAAAAATGGCTATCTATACAATAAGTTTACAAGGCATGTGTTTTTGTATCAGCCGGGTGGGCCTGAAGCTGTTTCTATTGGGCCTGAGATATTTGGTCCATCTACTCCAACACCCTCCCCCTCCCCCCCCCAAGCTGGAGGGTGACAAAACACCCAGCTTGCAGAGAAGATGTTGATGTTGAATACTAGTGAGTGATTTAGTGAAAATGTCAGTAAGTTGAGATTGAGTAGGAATATAGTGCAAAGAAATGAGGCCACAAAAAAGTTTTTCCCTAACAAAATGACAATCAAGCTTAATATGCTTGGTCCTCTCATGAGATACAGGGTTCTTGGCAATGCTGGTAGGAGATTTATTATCATAATGAAGAGGAATAGGGATAGAAATGGTGAGACCCAAGTCAGACAAAAAGTCTCACTAGCCAAGCTTCAGCCATAGTCTTCCGCAAAAGCCCTGTACTCAGCCTCTGCAGATGACAATGAGACTGTGGGTTATTTCTTAGATTTCCAACAAATAGGGATGCCCCCAAGAGGGAAAAAGTAGCCACTAATAGATTTTCTAGAAGATGGGCAGCCTGCCCAAACAGAATCTGAGAATGCCTGAAGTGAGAAATTCTTATTTCTGTTAAAAAGAATGCCTCTGGCAGGGTCTTTGACCAAGTATCTAAGAACATGAAGAGCAGCATGCATGTGAGCAGTTCTGGGAGCATTAAGGAACTGACTGAGGTGCTGAACTGAGAAGGATATGTCAGGCCTAGTATACTGCAAAATAATTAGCTTGCCTATGAGCCTTCTGTATGGAGAAGGATCAACCAAAACATCCCCAGAAGTGGAGGTGAGCTTAATAGACAATTCAAAGGGTGTCATCACAGGTGAAGCAGAAGAATAATGAAATTCTGATAGAAGCTCTTTAAGGTATTTGTGTTGATTGACAAGTAGACCATGAGGCAGGTGAGACACTTTAAGACCTAGGAAATAATACACAGTCCCCAAATCCTTGATCTTGAATTGTTGATCCAAAAATGCTTTGAGAGAAGTCATCTCAGAATCATCATTCCCAGCCAATAAAATGTCATCCACTTATACAGCAATAAGGACAGTGGAAGTGCCAGAGAATTTGGTGAATAAGGAATAGTCATTGAGGCTGGATGAGTAACCCCTAGAGATAAGAGCAAGAGATAACTTGGCAAACCATTGCCTGGATGCATATTTAAGGCCATACAATGACTTCTTCAGCTTACACACAAGTGGAGGATTAGAAGATAAGGGAGAGACTGTAAGACCAAGAGGAATCTTCATATATACCTCTTCAGAGAGATCCCCATGCAAAAATGCATTGTTGACATCAAGTTTATAGATATTCCAAGAATGCTTGGCAGCCAAAGCAAGCAAACACTTAATAGTAGTGAACTTGACTACAGGAGAAAAGGTCTCAAAGTAGTCAATGCCAACCTGTTGAGTGTCCCCCCTTATGACCAACCTAGCTTTATACCTTTCAATGCTACCATCTGAGTGTTGCTTGATTTTATATACCCATTTGCAAGGAATGACCTTTTTACCAGAAGGTAAAGGGACTATGTCCCAAGTCTGATTAGCCTCTAATGCCTGAAATTCTTTTATCATGACTTCCTGCCAAGCAGGATTAGAAACAGCCTGATGATAAAAGGCAGGTTCAGACAAGGATGTAGGTGAAGATGAGAAGGAAGAAGAAATAGATGAGTGAGCAGGCGGGACAGCAGAACAAATATAGTCCCTAAGGTGAGTAGGAGTGACAGTAGGTCTAGAAGATCTCCTCAAGGGAGGAGGTGAAGGAACAGGAATGAAAAGTGAATCAGGAAGAGAAGGAGAAGCAAAAGCAGGAGAATGAGCTAATATTGAAGAAGCAAGATTGAAAGGTGAATCAGAAGGAATAGAAGAGGAAGGAGTAGGTACAAGAGTGGAAGAAATATGATCAGAAAAGGGAGTGTTTGAAGAAGGGAAGAAACCAGAAGGAGAAGAGGTGGAGGGAAAGATGTGTTCAACAAAAGTCACATCCCTAGAGTAGAAGACAGATTTGTTTCCCAGGTGTAACAATTTGTAAGCTTTCTTGCCAAAAGAATAACCTAGAAATACAGAGGGGATGACTCTGGATTTAAACTTGTCTCTAGAAGGAGGAGGAACAGTAGCATTGGCTAAACAACCAAAAGATTTGAGATGGCTATAAGTAGGAGGATGACCAAGTAAGACTTCATAGGGAGTTTTGTTAGAGAGAACTGTGGATGGAAATTTGTTTACTAGATAGGTTGCAGTAAGAACACACTCCCCCTATACTTGGTAGGCAACTTAGATTGAAATAGAAGAGCTCTAGCAGTTTCTAATAGGTGCTTGTGTTTCCTTTCTACTATGCCATTCTGTTTTCGAGTGTGAGGGCAAGAAGTTTGATGAGAAATTCCAAGAAATGTGAGATAGGTAGCATGAGAATTGGCAGATCCCAGTTCAAAGGCATTATCAGTTCTTATAGAAGCACTGAAGAGCTGGGATCAACTGTGAATCAATTTTAAGGACATGTGCTGACAAAGGACCAATACAATCCACTAGTAGGACTACTAAACAAACCACCAGCTGGACAATTCTCATCCAACATGGCAGGTATAATTTCCTTATTTTTCAGTGCTTCAATGATAGATTGGATAATAGATTCAGGTGCTACGCATCACATTACTCACAATAAAGATGTCCTAAGTAATGTTAAGAGTATGGAAGGTCAGAGTAATAATGGAGTGCAGTTACCAACTGGAATAAGAGCAAAGATAGCACATACTGGAAATGCAGAAATTTTAGCAGATCAGTGGGTAAAGAATGTGTTACATGTACCTGATTTTAAGTTCAATCTACTACCAGTGTCAAAGCTTACTAAGGATCTCAGATGTTGGGTCAATTTCTACCCTGATTTCTGTCTGTTTTAGGAACTCTTCAGTGGGAAGGTGGGAAGGTACTGGGATTGGTAAAGAATCAGAAGGTTTGTACTTGCTGAATAAGCAGGCAGCAATGTCAATGTTAGCTGGTGTGGTTAAGAAAAAGGGAACAGAATATACTCTTTGGCATCTGAGGTTGGGACATGCAGCTGTAAGGACTGTTCAGCACATTCCAACTATAAAGAAAAAGTTAGCAGTAATGAAATTAGTGATTGTGATGTATGTCCCTTGGCAAAGCAATGTAGATTATAATTTCCTATAAGTACTACTAAATCAACATCTATTTTCCAGTTAATTCATCTGGATGTATGGGGACCCCATAAGGTGCCCACATATGATAGGAAGCAGTACTTTGTCACTATTGTGGATGATTTTAGTAGGTACACTTGGGTTTATCTGATACATTTCAAATGTGAAGTGATAGTTGTGTTGTAGAATTTTCTTTCCATAATAAAGAATCAATTTGCTGCTACTGTGAAGGTTTTGAGATCTGATAATAGTTCAGAATTTTTCAATTCTAAGTGCAATGAACTGCTAGCTTCACTTGGTATTATACATCAAAGTAGTTGTGCTTACACTCCACAACAAAATGGCATAATGAAAAGAAAGCACATGCACTATTTGGAAATGGCAAGAGCCTTAAAATTTCTCCGAGCCCCTCTCCTTGTGATGTTGAACCAGAAGTTCATCAGTTTGAAGGGGAAATAGAAGTTGTTGGTGAAGTGCTTGAGCCAACAATTCCTGCAGTCTCACCTACAAATGTCCCAGCTGAACCAGAGACTCAACCAGCTGAACCAGAGACTCAACCAACTGAACCTTCTGCTGCCACAGAGACACAACTAGCTCAACCTGCAAGATCTGCTAGACCTCAAAGAAATTCAGCTCCTCCTGCTTGGCACAAGGATTATATAATCCATACCAGACCATCAAGTAGCTGCAAACATCCATTATCTTCCCACCTTGCATATCATCATCTGTCACCAGCATATCAGTCCTACCTGGGAGTATTCTCAGCCCAGACTGAAACAAAATCCTTCAAGGATGTTGTTAAGGATCAGCATTGGGTTACTGTAATGGAATAAGAGATTCAAGCTCTATAGGAAAATAATACATGGGAGATAGTAACCTCCCTGCTGGGAAATATCCCATTGGTTCAAAATGGGTCTACAAAATCAAGCATAAGGCCAATGGAGAAGTGGACAAGTTCAAGGCAAGGTTGGTTGCCAAGGGTTATATACAACAAGAAGGATTAGATTATCATGAAACTTTCTCTCCAGTGGCCAAAATGGTCACTGTGAGGACTGTGATTAGTGTTGCAGCCTCCAAAGATTGGCCCTTGTTTCAAATGGATGTTAACAATACCTTCCTACAAGGTAATTTATTTGAAGAGGTTTACATGGATCTTCCTCAGGGATTTCACAAACAGTGTGAGTACAAGGTGTGTAGATTGTTGAAATCCCTTTATGGATTGAAACAGGCATCAAAGAAATGGAACATCAAACTCACAAATGCACTCCTACAAGCTGGATACACTCAGAGTGCCCATGATCATTCCTTGTTTACCAAGAGGCATGAAGAAGACATTGTGATAGTCCTGGTTATGTTAATGATCTTTTAATAACTGGAAGTAAGCAGTCCCTCATTGAACAAAGAAAGGACACTCTGCATAATTCCTTTAAGGTGAAAGACCTAGGGGAACTAAGATATTTTCTCAGAAATGAAGTCATGAGATCAAAGAAAGGAGTGTTGCTGAATCAGAGAAAATATACATTAGAGTTAATCACTAATGCAGGCATGAGTGGTTGCAAACCAGTAGCAACTCCAATTGAGTTGAATCAGAAACTAACAACATTTGATTATGACAGTCATGTTAGAAGAACTGATGATCCTCAACTTGAAGATGTAGGAGCCTATCAAAGACTTATTGGGAAGCTAATTTACCTCATAATCACAAGGCCAGACATTTGTTTTGCAGTACGGGTGTTGAGCCAATTCATGAAGCAACCCAAGAAGTCTTACCTAGATACAACCCTGAGGGTTGTAAAATACATCAAATCAGTACCTGGATTGGGGATACTACTGAGAAGAGGACATGAATCAACACTCACAGCCTTCTGTGACTCAGACTGGGCAGCATGTCCCAACACAAGAAGATCTATGACAGGGTATGCTGTGAAGCTTGGGAATTCTCTGTTGTCATAGAAGTCCAAGAAGCAACAAACAATTAGTAAAAGCTCGGCAGAAGTAGAGTATGGTGGCAGAAGTCATTTGGATGTTGGACTATTGGAGGAATTGGGAAACAAAGTGGAAGTACCAGCCAACTTACATTGTGATAGCAAGGCAACTATGCAAGTAGCTGCAAATCTTATATTTCACGAGCGGACTAAATATATTGAAATAGATTGCCACTTCGTCAGGGAGAAGCTCAAGAATAGACTAATCGCAACTCAGTACATACCTAAAAAAATACAACTAGCAGACCTGATGACAAAAGGCTTGAGTGCAGCACAACATCAGTCTCTATTATCCAAGCTAGGAGTAGAAGATGTCTTCCACTTACTAGCTTGAGGGGGAGTATTACAACAATAGGGACTAAATAAGAGATAGTAGTAAGTGAAAGGGGGCAATACGCAAATAGACAAAAGAGAGGAGAAGGTCGGTGTATAAGAATATGTTAGAATAACAGAATCAGTTAGTGAGATATAGAATTGATATTCTAGAATATTCTAATCTCAAGTTCTCTCTCTCTCTCGTCTTCTTCTTCCTCTTCTTTGTAACTCTACTGTACTTGGTTGACAATTGAATCAATATCAGAATTCATGATTGCATGTGTAGAAATGATCAATTATCTCTCTCAATTTAGCTCAATTTGACAAGTTTGGTGAGAAATTTCAAGAGATGTGAGATAGGTAGCATGAGAATGGGCAGATCCCAGTTCAAAGGCATTATCAATTCTTATAGTTTGAACTGAAGTGTGGAATTGATTTGAAACCATTGTAATAAAATCTTTGATAATAGAAAAGGCATTGCCTTTGCATGAGAGGAGTTGGGTCCAGGTGACTCTACTATAATCATCTACAATGGTCAGGATATACCTGAAACCATTGTAGGTGACTGTATGGTAAGGTCCCCAGATGTCAATGTGGACAAGCTAAAAGGGTTTTGTGGGTTGTGTGGAGCTGTGAGGAAAGGGAAGTCTATGTTGTCTAGCCATTGGACAGATTGGACAAGTGAAAGACTGTTTAGAAGAAACCTTACTAGACAAGTGAGGAACTGAAATCATTTTCACAAAAGGCATATGTCCCATTCTTTGATGCCAGAGGTAGTAGTACAATTAGTAGGTAAAACATTAGAAACAGATACATGTTGAGGAGTAGAAAAATTAAAAGGTGAACCAGATGGTGAAATAGAAACACTTTGGGAATGGTGAAATAGAAACACTTTGGGAAACATTGGTTGAGGAAACATCAACTGCAGCAGCAGTACTGATTGGCAGCCTCAGAATGTATAGCCATGCTCAACCTTACCAATTTCCAATGGCCTCTTCAGAGAAGGGCCTTGTAACCAACATAAAATCTCAGTAAGAAGTGCATAGCATTTGAGTTGAGTGAGATGTTGATGTATAGAAACTAAGTTGTAATGAAAAGAGGGAACCAACAAAATATTAGTTAAAGTAATGTTTGGAGATAAAGAAAGAGAACCAAATAAATTTACTTTTACTTTGTAATCATTTAGCAAGGTGACAAGAGAATGAGAGAGTAATGGTTGTATATTATAAAGAAGGTGTTTGTGAGGTGTCATATGATTAGTTGCCCCTAAATCCAATATCCAAGAACTGAAATTTTCATGAGTGGCATGATACACAAGATATCCATATAGTCTACTAATAGGGTTATTATGCCAACCTGCAAAATTGGCATAGACTGGAGGATCTGGAGAAGTGGACTGTTGAGCTGACGAACTCATCTACATTTGTTGAAACAATGACATAAGATGAGCATATTGCTCTTTAGAAAACCCATGTGGCAAATCTTCATGTTGAGAAAAATCAGGAGTAGATGAAGGCTGGTCTGCAGAATCAACTTGAGCACAGGCTGCAGTCCTTTTTCCCTTGGTGAATTTGAAGTCTGGTGGAAAACCATGGAGCTTGTAGCATTTGTCCACAGTATGTCCAGGCTTCTTGCAATATTTGCAGGATAAGTTGGACTTTCTGGGCTAAAAAATTCACCCTTTGACTGAAATTTCTTATATTATTGGTGGACTGGTTAGTAGCGGGAGTAGAATGTGAGTTTGCTATGAAGGATGTGGATTCAGGTGAGAAAGCTTGTGAAGAAGAATAAACCTCTCTTTGTTTCTCATCTCTAATTAAGATGGAATAGACATTCTCTACATTTGATGCAGGACTCATCATGAGTATGTTACTATTGATAGTGGAATAGGTTTCATTGAGTCCTGAGAGAAACTGAATAAGCTTCTGTGCTTCAATGATCTCATGCATAGCTCCATAAGTACATGGTCTACCCAAAAATATTGTGGACAATTCATCCCAAAAACATTTGAGTTTGGTAAAGTATGTAGCTATGCCAGATAACCCTTGAGAGGTTGAGGAAATTGATTGTTGAAGGTCGACTCTGGGATTACGGACTCAATATTCTTGAGGGCGGGCGTTATGACCCCGGGTTCTAGCTCGGTAGGACTCGGGGTCGATCTTCAGTATTTGGTTGTCATATTTCTAACTTGTCATGTCGTAGGCGAGCTCGATTTCAACCGTGCACAGATAGTCCCCTCATTTTTCGGAGAGTAGACGACGAGAAACGACATGAGCTTCCGATTCTTTCTTCGATATCACCCGACAGAAACGACAAAACCGTCAAAACGTCTCGTCAGTCAAGTCTTAATGGCATTAAACGCTTCTCAGTTGCTGGTCGGCTACTCCTAGATGTGAATCGTCATTGGAAAACTATAAATACCCCCTTATTTGTTCATCCAAACTTTACATTCAAACCGTCTGCCCTCGTTCCTAATAAATTTCAATACTTCCAAGTACTTATATTATGGTTACTTTGAGATTTTTTATAAGAACTCTCATTCGACTTTTTCTCAAACCACTGAGTGTACTCTTTTAACTTCCTCTTTTTCCTTATTTACTCTCTATAAATAAATGGCAAAAACTTTCAAAACTGTTCCCCAAAAATAAACTCATTCTACCTCGCGGCCGGCTATCGAAGAGACCGCTTCACGCACTGCTGTCGAGAAACCAGCACCGGAACCTCCTCTAAAAATGTTCATCCTGGGGGGATGCCTGGTAAATACTGATTTTAAAGTCGAAAAGCCCTCCTCCGTACCAGGCCGGTGTGAGGAGGTCTCGAGGTACATTTGCTCGATCACCGAGGATATTCTCTCCGAAGTCAAGAAGGATTGCAACTGGGCTGACAAACATGTGGTGGTTCCCGAACCTAACAAAGCTATCCCCACCCACGTCGAGGAATTCTTAAGTGTTTACACTTATCCCTTTATGTTGGGCCCTTTGGACCCAGTAATCGTCGATTTCTGCAAAAGATACGAGGTAACCCTCGGTCAAATTCACCCTTATTTTTAGAGGATCGTAATCCTCCTCCGTTTCTTTGTAAGAAAGATCGAAGGGTGCCCTTTCACGATCGATCACCTTATGTGCTTATACAGTCCCCGACTCTACCGGGGAGGACTGATCAAGCTCGCCCGCCGGGCCAGTAAGACCGCGTTCTTGAGTATCGATGAAGATAGGTATCGAGGTTGGCTAGGTCATTTTGTCCGAGTGAGGACCTCGGACTTGATCCCGGCCGAGCACATGTCGTTCCCTGATAAGTGGAACATGAAACGTAAGTATATAATTTTGCTTCCAAGGTTTTATTTATCACCATTTTTCTTCCTTCTTATCAGTGTTCTGTGATGGTGCAGTTGTTGCTCAGATCCCGAACGCAGTTCCTCGACTCAAGGAGTGGGTCGAGGGCATCGTATCGCAAAGGCCTTATTCCGAGCGCTAGTGGCGCGAGCTTTCAAAGGGCCGATGGGAGGCCCGTTCGCACAGTGAGATATCTTTCATAAGTGATATTTGGTTTCCCCTTTGCATGATTAAGTCCTTACTTGTTTTATTTCCCTTTGCAGGTTTACCCAAGGATGTCCAAATGAGGCCTCATCCGGTAGTGATGATTTTCCCATTGAGTCCCCTGCTCTGAAACAGGGTGAAGATAACAAGAGAAAAAGGGCTCCGAGCTCGGAGAAAAAGAAACCAAAGAAGAGGCTTATCCACAAGCCAAAAGAAACCTCCAACTCTCCAATACTTGATTCAGAATACCTCTACCAACTCAGGGACGAGTCTGAAGAGGAGGAAATTTTAGTGGCCCGGGAGCCATCGGTCCCTGAAGAACGGGCATCAATCGAAGGGGGGACGATAGAGGCCAACCCTTCCCAAACTCAAGAGATCGACGCATCAGTGAGGGTTGAGAACCCTCAAGATGTCGATTTTGCTCCACCCGGTGTCATCGATATAACAGGATCGCCTTCGTTCACGGACTCAATGTTCGGTGAAGCTCAAGCAGCGAAGGAGCGTTCAAATGAGGGGGTCCAAGGAGCGAACGATCCTCTCCAAAGCTTTTTTCATGGTGTGGACTCTATTACCATGGAGGATGTCACCGGTTTGGGTGATTTGGAAGTACCAAGAAGAAGTCCGCCCTTGGGGACAGGTGGATCTAGCTCGAGCCCAAGATTGGTCAACCGATTCCCTTCCCCGAGTGTCGATCTCGGTCGGAAGTGGTCGATCACTATCTCTATTCCGAAGGACACTCAGGTCCTTTCCATGCCTGTTGGGGTAGCTAGTTACCTCCAGTGCCTAGTGACTAAAGAAGACCAGTCAAGGATGAACGAGGTGGAATCTTCATGCTTGCTCAACGAAGCACAACAGACATTGAATCGGGTAAAGTGTTACCAAACCTTTTCATTTTCCAGCTTTGGTTACTTAATGATCTTAATATTTTTCCTTGTATCTATAGGCGTCAGTGCTTCACCATGAGACCTTCCTCTGATATCGAGAAGAGTTGAGTCTCCTCGAGGTCGAAGCCAAAGAGCTTACTGAGAAGAGAGATATGTACAAATTTCTCAGTCAGCAATGCGAGGGGGAGGTTAAGAGCCTCCGAGCTGAGCTGGAGGTGGCTCGAAAGGAGCATGCCGACTTGGTCGAGCAGATAAAAATATTTGTGGTTAGTGACGAAGAGCTAAGCTCGGTGACTAACATTCGGAATCTGCAGGTCCAATAAAAAATCGATCAGATCGATCAACTGCGAGCTTAGATGGATGTTGTCAAGGCCGGGATCGACGAATGGAGGGGCATGATGGATCGTCTGGCCTTAGAAAAAGAGGCTGCTCGGGCGCAACTGACTTCGGCCGAGGTCCAGCTTCGAGCAGCAAAGGAAAAGGTCGAGGTGTAGGCCATAAAGGTTGAAGAGCTCCAGTCTCGGCTTAGTTCGTCTACCTCTGATCAAAAAGTTAGGGCCAAGGAACAAGAAATAGCCAGGTCAGCGGCCGCGGTGGTTAAATCCGACGCCGACAAGATGGTATCCAATATAAGGCCGATGCCGAGGTGGCCTAGGACAGCTTGAAGGAAATTGTTGATTATGAGAAGCGGCAGTCGTGAAGAGAGTCCCTCGAGGAGATTCATGCTCGAGGTTTTGATCTATCGGCTGAGATCGAAGCCGCTAAGAGGCTCGAGGCCGAGGCCAAGAAGTTGGCCTACCCCGAAGAAGAAGAAGAAGAAGAAAAAGACTCTGAGGGCTCCGATGGACACGGGGGTGGAGAAGACCAGGCTATTTAGACGCCTTTTGTAAAAAAAATTGCTTTTTTGTTTTTTTGTACTTGTGTACTTTTGTATTTTTGTTAGGGCCAAATGGCCTTTGTAAAGATTGTATATAATATACAAGGCTTTGTTTTTCCCTTCGACAGTTTGAGAATTTCGCTTTCTTTTGCTTTATTCAATATGTTTTGCAAAAATCGAAATGCCTTAGCATAAAAAAGTTCAGTCATGTTCGGAGGTTCGAACAGGCCTTGCCTTAGACATTATTTTGTTTAAGGCATCGTGGGGGTTCAGTATGACCAAAAACAATTTTCCCCAAAGTACTTATGATTTTTTAGATTATAGTTTGCCGAAGGTAGCCTTTAGAACCGGTTATGAAATTTTGAAGGCCTTATTTTTTGTTACGGGTCTCGGTCGTCTTTGAGCCATTTTAATATGGACGTAGCCTTAGTTCGGGTGTTTCCCAGTGGGCTTGTTACGTCGAGTTATCCGGGCTTGCCTAAGATAACAGTTTCTGAATGGGAATAGCCGTAGCCTTTAAGGTTCGGGCATTGCCTAATAGGTCTTGTGCCCTCAGGCTTTCTCAGCCCGAGCCATCCGAGTTTGTTTTTGGACGGCAGTCCCCGATTGGGAGTGATCATTTGAACTCGGATAAAGGTGGACCTTAGGCTCGATACCTTTAAGGGATCGGATGTAGGAAATTCCTTAAGAGAAAAAAGAAAAAAGAGAAATTCTTAATGGACAAGATATTTATCCACAAGGTAGAACTTCTTTTTATTCTTGTGCGTAATAGTTACACATATGTACAAGTTTTGTGCTAGGGCTCGAGCAGTCTATGCAGGCATGGATTATTTGACTGTTTGGCCCTTACAGTAAATCCTATCAGTCTAGCCGAGACCATTCAATCATAGAGTTTCCTTCCTTGTTAAAGTCGTTATCCGAGGTTGATGCCCCCCAGTGTTCGAGGCTGAGCGTAGAGAGGCCTCGAATATTCTTGTCATGATTTTTGATACCGGTTTGTAATCGGCCTTCAATTCTAAGTTAGCATAATTTACTGTTGCCTCGTTAAAAACCTTGCCGGAAAATCTATTTGGCACAAAACCGGTTCAAGGGAAAAAGAGTACAGCGCGTGCTTTCAGGCCTAAAGATTGTATCGTTCTTTGATAATTGCCTGCAAGTGTTAGTTTGTAATGTAAATAAATAAAAGAAAATTAATGGGATCGTACCGTAACAGTAGTATTGCTTCCAGTTGTTTGGTAGTTGCTTACCGTTCATTGTTCCGAGCTTGTATGATCCTTTACTGGTGATCTCAATAATTTGATAAGGTCCTTCCCAGTTCGGCCCCAGCTTTCCTTCGTTTGGGTTCCGGGTGTTTAGTGTGACCTTCCTTAACAATAAGTCCCCGATATTGAAGTGTCGTAGGTTGGCCCTTCGATTGTAATATCTCTTGATCCGCTATTTTTGGGCAGCCAACCGGACAAGGGCTGCTTCGCGCCTTTCATCTAATAGATCTAGGCTAGTGTTCATATCCTCGTTATTTGATTCCTTGGTTGTGTATCGAAACCTGAGACTTGGTTCTACGACTTTGACTGATATTAGAGCTTCGGCACCGTAAACCAATAAGAATGGAGTGGCCCCGGTACTGGACTTAGAGGTCATACAGTATGCCCATAAGATTTCGGGCAGGATTTCCTTCAATTTTCCTTTGGCGACGGTCAGTCTCTTCTTGAGGTTTTGAAGTATGGTTTTGTTGGTCGATTCTGCTTGTCTGTTCCCACTAGAGTGGTAGGGTGTTGATAGGATCCTTTTGATCTTATGATCTTTGAGAAACTTGCTAACATTGTTGCTGATGAATTGTTTCCCGTCGTCACATACGATCTCGGCCGGCATTCCGAACCGGCATATGATATGGTCCCAAATTAAATCGATGACTTCCTCCTCCCTGACCTTTTCATATGCAAGGACTTCTACCCATTTAGAAAAATAGTCAGTCATAAACAATATAAATTGAGCCTTACCGGGTGCCCACAGAAGGGGGCCAATGATATCCATTTCCCACTTCATGAACGACCATGGCGACAAAACCGAATGCTGCAGCTCCCCAGGCTAATGAATCATTGGAGCGTGTCTTTGACATTCATCACATTTTCGTACGAACTCATTCGCATTATTTTCCATATCAATCCAGTAGTAGCCGGCTCTGATCACTTTTCGAACCAATGATTCGACGCCTGAATGATTTACATATGTGCCTTTGTGGATTTCCCTCAAAACGTACTCGGTGTCCCCTGGTCCTAGACATATCGCATGTGGACCATCGAATGTTCTTCTAAACAGGGTTCCATCTTCGGACAGGCTAAACCTGGCTTCCTTTGTACGTAGGGCCTTCGATTCCTTTGGATCCGATGATAGTTTTTCGGTCTTCAGGTATTCTATATATTTATTTCTCCAGTCCCAAGTTAAGCTCATTGAGTTAATCTCGACATGACCTTCTTCCACTACCGATCGTACTACTGCCCGGGTTGAACGCGTCGTCCTCGACCGATAACCCTAGGTTAGCGAGGGCATCGACCTCACTGTTTTAATCCCTAGGTACGTGTTGTAAAGTCCATTCTTTGAATCGATGTAGTGTTACCTGCAATTTATCCAGGTACCTTTGCATTCGTTCTTCTCTGACCTCGAACGTCCCATTAACTTGGTTTACCACAAGGAGGGAGTCTCACTTAGCTTCAATTACCTCTGACCCCAAGCTTTTGGCTAGTTCGAGACCTGCAATCATGGCCTCATACTCGGCCTCATTGTTAGTCAATTTCACAGTCCTAATAGATTGTCTAACTATATTGCCTGTTGGTGGCTTCAATACGATGCTAAGTCTGGACCCTTTTACATTAGAGGCACTGTCCGAAAAGAGGTTCCAGGTCCCCAAGGAGGTTCCTTAGTTGAATAATAACTCTTTTTCGATCTCAGGATCTGCCAGAATTTGAGACTTAATAGAGGTCCAGGGTCGATATTCAATATCGTACCCACTGATTTCCACGGCCCATTTGTCCAACCGGACCGAGAGCTCGGGCTTATGCATAACATTCCTCTATGGGTAAGTAGTCACGACACATATGGGGTGACACTGGAAGTATGATTTTAGCTTTCTAGAGGCATTTAGCAAAGCGAGCGCTAGATTTTCTAGGTGAGGATACCTAGTTTCTCGGCCTCACCTAGGGTCCTGCTAACAAAGTAAATTGGAAATTGCGTACCTTGCTCTTCCCGGACCAAGACTCCACTTACCGCTATCTCCGATACTGCCAAGTACTACTTCAAGTCGGTTTGTTACTATCTCTAGGTTCAACCCTTTAATTGGGATTGTCAATCTCTTGATTGATCCAATTTCTTGTTAGCCAAGTTTTCCTATACTAAGTCTCTCTTTCTCAAGTAAAGACCAAGTCAAATAGGCATGAACTAATGTTTGCAATCATTAATTTCACAATTAAAAGCAAGAACAAGGCTAAAGCATAAACACCCAACCATAAACAAGCATTAAATTAAACACCCATTAAGTTTACACACTAGGGTTGGGTCACAACTCTAGTAAAAATCTAGCTACTCATTCTTGAAATGGAAGAAAAAGAAGAAGAAATGATAATTAAACTCATATTGCGAATTAAAATAATAAAATATATGTTCAAATAGCTCAAAATATGATAAACTACTAGAAAGAGTAAAAGCAAACGGCTACTGTAGCAGCTGATGTCAAAAGTTGACCTAAAAATGTAAAACTTGTCTATTTATACAGGGCAGGAAATTTCGGACAAAAATGCCCTTTCGGAGGTTTTGCGGCCGCTCAATTCCATGTGCGGTTTGCACTTCTCTTCAGCTTGACAGGATTGGACACTGCAACTGCATAATTATGAATCGCGGTCGCAATGCACTCCTTCTGTGGTCCGCAGAATTGTAACTGCGGCCGTACCTTGCTCTTTTGCGGTCCGTACAATTGTATCTGCGGCAGCACAATTGTTGTGCGGTCCGCACTTCTGGGAGACTTAGAATGCATCTTCTCTGAACTTTGCTTCTGGCTCAGCTTTTGCGACCGTATAATTCATGTGCGGGCCGCACTTTGCACCAATCGCTGATGGAATTTCCTTTATAACCTGCGACCGCAGATGGAATTCTACGGTCCGCACTTCTGAGTTTCTGTGCCTTTTATGTCTTTAAGTTCAGATTACTCCTTCTTGAGTTGGATTTCATATCGGGAGTTCATCTTCCAATATTCCTGCAATTAAGCATATTTCATTAGTTTTTGGGAACACAATTAAACGCTTTTGGACCAAAACGAAAGCTAAAAGGCGCTAATAAGTAGTCAAAATCCTCACTTATCAACTTCCCCAAACATAAGCTTTTTCTTGTCCTCAAGCAAATAAAGTGGTTCCCACCTCCACAAGTTAAGAGCCATTCCAGCAATTCAAAGTGAGTCACTCACACATCAATTGGGACCATCAATTACCCACACCACTTATGAATTATCAAAAATGCAACAAGTTAAACTTTTAAGCACAAATAGCTCTAATGTGACACTTGAGCATCAAGAGTTGACTTTATTCATCAAGGAAGCTCGCACTTTTATGTAGGTCATTGTGGATCCCAAATTCCTCTTCCTCTACTCTCCGTTTGCCTATCTCACTTAAGAATTTAGCACTCAATCCAAAGATTTGCGAAAGGTTCACTCATCTCTCTCAAAAGAATGTCTCAAGTACGGCTTTAAGTACCATAGGTTTTCTCCTCATGTAGATCACCACTAATGTAAACTCACTCGCTTGAAATCACGTAGGGCTTTTTCGGAATGCAACAAAGGCTTTTGGACTAAGGTTGGATATGCTATGATAGAACGGGTTCATCTTTCCTTAAGCACTCCATTTTCTTTTCTTAGCTCATGCTTTGCCAATTCTTTGAGGCATTTTCTTTTCCTTAGGGGGAACTAGAGAGACTTAACGTCACTCTTTCTTGATCATGATATTCATTTTCTCCTTCTTTGATTTCTCCATGCTTTTTCTCATTACTTTTCTTTGAATCCCTTTAACTCTTCACCTTATTCACTTTCTTTTTGCATTTTTCTTCTTGTTCATCCTTTTTCTTGCCTTTTTTTCTCATCATTTCTTTTCTCTTTTTGTGCCTTGATACCTCTTTCAAGTTCCTCGTCTCTCCCCAAACTTACATTTTTAGCCAATTGTTTCACAAGAGTGTTAAGGAAAATTCAAGTGCCAAGAGAGGGTCACAACAAAACAGATAAAGGCTTGTAACATGATTATCAAATGAGAAAGGTTTCAGGCTCAAATGGGTTGAGTAGGGATAACAACATTGGTGGGCCATGGAAAACTTCAAGCGGGTCAAAGAGAGCCTACAATCACTTCTCAAGCCAAGCAAAACTTAAAGTTTTGCCTAGAAACACATTAGAGGCAAGTTCTAGACCATTCACACGGGTACTTGGACTTGCAACAACAACATCTCACCTCTCACGCAGCTGGATTGTTAAAAAGGATAGAGTCGAGGGCCCACAACGATCATATTCAAGATTAAAAATCATTATGGTTCGGTTAAACCACTCGATGCTAGCTTAAGTCAACACAAGAGTCACAAGGTCACTAACTAGAGCTATTTCTTTCCAAAATCCTTGTTTTTAACCATAGGCATGCAGTTAAGTGTGTTGGTACCAAGTGAAGCATGTTTGACTCTTCGAGTATGACTCAATTAGGTCTTTTTTATTCATTACTATTACTATTATTACCTAAACACCAAAAAAGGACTCAATCCCTTAAGAAGGTTGTCACGCCATCCATCGTTGGGAAGAGCCACCCGGTTCACACAAAAACCACCTTTGGAAAGAACTGTGTCATTTAAAAAAACCAAAGGCTTATTATCCACTAAGACATAAAAAAAAGTTGTTAAATCAAAAAGAAAACAAACATAAAGATAAAGAAGCTATAAAACAAAAGAATTATTGAAAGCTAAACGAATATACATAATGAGAGATAAGAGGGAATATATACATAATGAGAAAGAGGACGAAAATAATAATAAGTTAATTGCAGGCCAAATGTCTCATAGTTATCAAAATACAGAATCATCAAAATGTGTCAAAGAAACTCCACCCCCCCCCCCCCCGAATAAAAATAAGCATTGTCCCTAATACTTAACAACATAAGAGTAAAAGAAGGGTGAGAGTGAAGAAAACTCCCTATGGCTTTGTGGCCATCTCTGTGTCCCCAACAGTGGCACCGACCTTAGCCTCATCCAATTGGATCTCATCATCCTCAAGTTCGAGAGTGGCTAGGTTGGTGAACATCTGACGGACTGCCTCAGCAGTGTCAGCAGCAGTGCCTGGCTCCTCATACTGGCCAGCTGGTACTGTAGGTGCTGTAAGAGCTGGTCCTGGGTGGTGAGGGTCTAGCAACATATCAAATGGAATGTCTCCGGTTGCTGCAAGCTATGTAAACTGGCTCCAAAGCTCGTCTACTGACTTCTTAGATGTCTGTCGCTTTCTCATTTTCTTTACCTCTTTGCCCAACTCTTCAATCACTACCCCATGCTGTACCAGAATAGCCATAATATTGTTATGATTTTCCAGAAGCTTCTTTAAGGTTTCTTCAATTATGGGGGGGGAATCTGGAGTGCCGGAATAAATGATTATGCTACAACATGACCAGATATGTCAGACATCTTTGCAGTAGCTATCTGCATCCAGTTGTTGAGGCTCGCCAATGTCTGGGAGACTCGCAGTACAGAGAGTGGTGCAGAGGGCATAGGCATCGGCTTTAAAGCCGAGGTGGAAGGCACTGAGGCTGAAGGTGGAGGCATGGCAGCTGCACTGGCTAAAGGCTCTGCTAAAGTGGATGGCATACTGGCTGTCTCTACAGCTACCACCGATGGCTTGTTAGACTGGCCTACGGTAGTAGTCGCCTGACCCTTTCTCTTCGGGTGGTGTGCATCCATCAGAGAATACAATGAGAAGGGCTTCTTAGACCTAACCTTCATGTCAAAATCTCTAGGCTCTACCCGTGCATCCGTAAGGTACTCAGTGATGGTGTTGGGATACGGGTATGAGGTATCAACTTGCTTAGCGACCACTGACATGTTGGCCTATATCACAACACCCACATTGATCGGGTACCCAGCCATAATAGAGGCAACTAGAACTACCCGTGGAATAGGTATGTTGGTTTTATTTTGGCACGGGTCTAGTCTGTTGCATACGAAGGTCTGCTATCCCTTCGCCTCAAAGTTTAGGGTGTTCCACTGAATAGGAACCCCTGCTGCGATCCATGGTAAAGGTGGCCCCGGGGTTGCAAGAATCTCAGCTAGCCATGGGCGAGCTGCATCGCCCATCGCCAGCTTCTCCAAGTACTGTGTCGGCTCAACATCCTCAAAACCCAAATAGGTGTTCAGTGTGTGTTGGTCAAATCTTACCTTCGGATTCCTCACTTTTGTCACTTTGGTCCCTTTCTTTATGTGCGCCACATTGGCGTAGAACTCCCTGACCAGATACTCCTTAGCGTCCACAATAGTCTGGGTAAACCACATCGACCCCTTCCGCTCTCAGAACTATCTCAATACTGCTGGATTATACTTGTCAAGATCTTTGAGTTGGAATTGTCTCTCAAGAGTGAGTGATCCCACAGGCCACCACCCACGGAAGCTGGTGAAGGCAGCTAGACTTACAAAACAGTCCTCCCAGACCTCTTTCTTTTTCGACCCCTCAAGGCTGACAATTGTCGTATCACCCCCTCAGCCATTATCCAAAATATCGTCAACAGTAGCCGCTGCTGCCTCAGGGACAGGTGTAGAAGAGGGCTCTAAAGCCTGACTGGCACCCTCCGAACCCTCGGAGGTGCTATGTGAGGTGGAAGGCTCGTCCCAGAGTTGATACCTTCCCTGTGGTTGTGATTGGACACCAGGCTGCTCTTGCACTGAGTTGCCCTTCGATGCTTCCCGGGATGGGGCATATGAACTAGATTCGGAAGGCTCTGGATTTCTTCCTCAGACCGACTGTAGCCTTCTTTGCGATTATATTTGGAGGGAAAGGGGTAAAGTACTTTTGCATCGGCCTTTGGAAAGTTCACCCCTCTCCTTTGACGTATCTCCAAGGCCTCGAGATCTTACCATTTTCAGATATGAAGAAGTGCAACTAAGTGATAACATATGTGGATAGAGTGCGGCAGATGATTGAACAGATGATTTCAAAGTGTTAGAGTTTAGAGTGCTCAGAGAGGGAAAAACATATACAGTAGCCTTAAGGCTACTATTTATACTGACAGGCTGGCTTGAGGAACAAATGAGGAGTGCGGCCGCAGAATTCCTTCTGCGGTCCGCACTCTGTTACCTGGGGCTCAAATGCCCTTGATGATTTGCAGTCTGCACAATTTGGGGTGCGACCGCAGATTTTGGCTGCGGACCATAGAATTTGATGTGCGGCCGCAGATTGGCCATTTCTCTGACAGATCAAACTTCAGAGAGTTTGCATTTTACATTTCCAAGTTATGCGGTCTGCACTGAAATTGTGCCGTCGAAGTTGGCAGCCTGCGGCCGCACTTGTAATTGTGCGGTCCGCACTTTTTTCACACTCAACCAATTTTTTGAGCACAGTTCCTATAAAGCACGCTCATTCTTGCAACACACTTCAACTCCAGTTAGCACAAATAACACCTATCTACAAAAGAAGAAAAGAAAAAAAAAAGAAAACATTAGTTGCCTCCTAAGAAACGTCTAATTTAACGTCGCGGCACGACGCATATGACCATCACTTCAAATGAATAACTGCCACCACGTGGCCATCATCAGCTTGACCCAAATAATTCTTCACCCGGTGACCATTGACTCAGAATACCTCACCATTTTCGTTATTCAAGTCCAATGCACCAAAAGGTGTCACACACATAATTTCAAAGGGACCACTCCATTTAGATTTCAGCTTTTCGGGAAACATCTTCAATCGTGAGTTGAACAATAACACAAGATCGCCCACCTTGAACTCCTTGTTTTGGATGTATTTGTCATGAATGTACTTCATATTCTCTTTGTACAAGGACGAACTTGCATAGGCATGGTACCGGAACTCATCCAATTCATTCAAATGTACAACCCGCAAGTTAGCGGTTGCATCCCAATCAAGATTTAACTTCTTTAAATCCCACATGGCTTTGTGCTCAAGTTCTACCGGAAGATGACAAGCTTTTCCAAACACCAACCGGTATGGAGACATCCCGATAGGATTTTTGAAAGCAGTCCGATAAGCCCATAGTGCATCATCAAGCTTCTTTGACCAATCCGTCCGGTTAGCATTCACCATTTTGGACAAGATGCTCTTTATCTCCCGGTTGGAGACTCCCACTTGACCGCTAGCTTGTGGATGATAGGGAGTCGTAACTTTATGAGTGACACCATACTTGCTGAGCAAAGTGTCAAAAGACTTGTTGCAAAAATGCGACCCCCCATCGGTTATGATAGCCTACGGGGTACCAAATCTTGTGAAAATATTCTTCTTCAATAATGCCACCACACTTCTCGCTTCATTGTTGGGTAGAGAAATGACCTCCACCCATTTAGACACATAATCAACCGCGACCAAGATATAGGTGTTTCCACAAGAACTCACAAAAGGACCCATGAAGTCAATACCCCACACATTAGAAATATCAATCTCCAAAATGGTACTGAGAGGCATTTCATTCTTCTTCAAGATTCCACCAACCCGTTGGCATTCATCACATCTTTTCACCATATCACTTGCATCTTTGTAGAGAGTGGGCCAATAGAAACCGCAACTTAGCACTTTAGCCGTCGTTCTTGCTCCGTCATGGTGACCACCATAAGGCAAAGAATGGCAAGCCTCAAGAATAATGTTTTGCTCTTCATCCGGTACACATCTTCTAATTACCCCATCCGTGCAAATCCGGAAAAGGTATGGCTCGTCCCAATAATAATCTTGACAATCTCGTTTGAGATTCTTCCTTTGATTTGAAGAGAGCTCATCCGGGATGATTCCACACACAAGGAAGTTTGCTAGATCCGCGAACCATGGAACCTCCTTCATTAAAATAGCCAAGAGTTGCTCGTCGGGGAAAAACTCATTGATTTCATGGCCATCATACGGCCTCCCTTCCTCCGCCAAACGAGACAAGTGGTCCGCCACTTGATTTTCACTCCCTTTTTGATCTTGGATGTCAATATCAAACTCTTACAACAATAGCACCCATCTCATCAACCTATCTTTTGAATCTTTCTTGCTCATAAGATAGCAAAGTGCTGCATGATCCGTATGAACAATAACCTTTGCACCCATCAAGTATGGGCAGAACTTCTCAATTGCAAACACAATGGCAAGGATCTCCTTTTTAGTAACGGTGTAATTAACTTAGGCATCGTTCATGGTCTTACTAGCATAGTAGACCGGATGAAAGATCTTGTTGATATGTTGCCCCAAAACTTCTCCAACCGCTACATTACTAGCATCACACATGAGCTCAAAAGGAATACTCCAATTAGGAGCGGTGATAATGGGAGTAGTTGTCAACTTGAACTTTAGCAATTCAAAGGCTCTCATGCAATCATCATTGAAGTGAAATTTAGCATCTTTCTCTAAGAGCTTTCACAATGGGTTCACCACTTTAGAAAAATCCTTTATGAAGCATCGGTAGAACCTCGCGTGATCCAAGAAACTTCTCACGCCTTTCACTGAAGTTGGAGGTGAAAGTTTAGAAATCATCTCTATCTTCGCCTTGTTGACCTCTATGCCATTCTTTGAAATTTTGTGGCCAAGGACAATGCCTTCCTTGGCCATGAAATGGCATTTAGCACTAAGTTCGTTTCTTCACACCTTGCCAATACTTTATCCAAATTTGCCAAGCAATCGTCAATGGAATCCCCGACTACCGAGAAATCATCCATGAAGACTTCAATGTAGTCTTCTACCATATACGTAAAGATCGCTATCATACACCGTTGAAAAGTCGCTGGTGCATTGCATAAGCCAAATGGCATCTGCTTGAAAGCGAAAGTGCCATAGAGACAAGTGAAAGTTGTTTTCTATTGATCTCCCGGGGCTATAAGGATTTGGTTGTAGCCCGAATATCCATCTAGAAAGTAATAGAAAGCACGTCCGGCCAACCTATCAAGTATTTGGTCAAGGAAGGGAAGTGGAAAATGGTCTTTCCTCGTGATTTTGTTTAGCTTCCGATAGTCCATACACACTCTCCACTCGGTCACCGATCTTGTGGGAATCAACTCGTTCTTATCATTGGTGACCACTGTTATGCCCCCCTTTTTTGTGACACATTGCACCGGAGAAGTCCACGAACTGTCAAAAATAGGGTAGACCACCCCGGCATCCGACTATTTGATAATCTCCTTTTTGACCACGTCTTGCATGGCTTCATTGAGTCTCCTTTGGTGTTCAATGGAGGGTTTGGCATCTTTCTCCAACTTAATCTTGTGCATGCAAAATGTGGGGCTTATTCCCCGAATATTCACCAAAGTCCACCCAATAGCTTTCTTCCTCTTGTGGAGCACCGCCAATGTAGAGTCAACCTGCACATTAGTCAAGCAAGAGGAAAGAATAACCGGTAAAGTAGAACAAGGGCCAAGGAATTCATACCTGAGATGTGGAGGCAACGGCTTCAACTCCAAGATCGGAGGCTCTTCAATTGAAGGCTTTGTAGGAGGAGTTTTCCTATTCTCAAGATCCAAGGAAAGTTTTTGGGGTACATAGTTGTACGACCCCATTCCTTGCAAAGAATTAACACATTCCATGAAGCCATCCATCTTGTCATCATCAAAATTAAGCAAGACGGCCTCCAACATATAACTTACATTAATCGTGGAACTTGTATCATCAATAATCAAATCGGTCACCAAGTCCACGAATGAACACACTTCATTGCTATTTGGTTGCCTCATAGATTTGCACACATGGAACACCACCTTTTTATCACCCACCCAGAAAGTGAGTTCTCCGGCTTCCACATCAACAAGAGCATTCCCCATAGCAAGGAAAGGTCTTTCAAGAATAATCGGTACCTCATAGTCCACTTCATAATCAAAAATAACAAAATGCGCCGGGATAATGAACTTATCGACACGAACCAATACATCTTTAATCACCCCCAACGGTCTATTCATTGTATGATTGGCCATTTATAATCGCATAGATGTGGGTCTTGGTTGCCCAATTCTCAAGGTCTTGAAAACCAAATAGAGCATCAAATTGATACTCGCCCCAAGATCACAAAGAGCTTTGGCAAACTCGGCACTTCCAATGGTGCAAGGGATTGTGAAAGGACCGGGATCTTCCAACTTAGGAGCCATCGAATGCACAATTATACTCACTTGGTGAGTGACTTTGATAGTTTCAAAATTCATCGACCGCTTCGTTGTCACCAAATCCTTTATAAACATTGTGTATCCGGGCATTTTCTCCAAGACTTAAACTAATGGCACATTTATCGAGATACTCTTCATCATATCAATGAAATTTTTGAATTTATTCTCGCCATTTTACTTGGAGAGCCTTTGAGGATATGGAGGACGTGGCTTAGGCAATGGTGCGTTAGCCTTTTGCACTACCGGTTCCGGTATGTCAATCACATGCTCCCGAGACGGGTTCACTTCCTCTTGAGTCTCTTCCACTGTGTCATCAATATAAATCCGCACTTCATCATTAGCTTGCACTATATTGGTTGGGATCTCCTCTTCTTCTACCACTTGCTCATCATCCACAAGTTGCCTTTTACTTGAGGTGGGTGCATTCTCACCTCTTCTACTTCTTGTAGTAATGGCCATGGCATGCCCTGTATTGTTCCCACCCTTCGGGTTCACCACCGTGTCACTTGGTAGTGCCCCATTAGGATGAGCATTTAAAGCTTGAGATATTTGACCCACTTGCACTTCTAGATTGCGGATCGATATGTTGTGTGAAGCAAGTTGGGCATCAGAATCGGCATTCTTCTCCATCATTTGTTTGAACATGATCTCAATATGGCCCATTTTATTTTTGGATGAACTAGGACCATGGGAAGGATAAGGAGGTGGTTTGCTCGGTTGTTGATACATCGGGGACCTTTGAATACCCGACCCCTGATTTTCTTGATTGTTATTCTACCCATCTTGATTGTTGCCTCCCCAATTTCCTTGGTTATTGTTGTTATGCCAATTACTTTGATTATTTCTTCCACTCTAATTGCCTTGATTGTTTCCACTATTCTAATTACCTTGGTTGTTAGAATTCCAATTGCCTTGATTATTTGAAGGTCTCCATTGTTGTTGACTAGGGCCTTGGAAGTTATTTTTTGCCCCTGAAAGTTGTTCACATATTATACCTCTTCCTCTTGGTCATTATAAGAAACATCTTGATAAAATTCACTATCATCTTGCACAAAATTGTCCACTCTTTGTTGCACTTATGGACTTCTTGTTCTTCGATTGTTCACCATCATATTTACTCCCTTCATTACATTGACTTGCCTCGGGTTTTGCACTTGTTAAAGTTGAGCCTTTGCCAATTGGTTCATGGTGGTAGTAAACTAGGCTATGACTTATCCATGATCATGCAACTCTTTGTGAAGGTGAATCACATTGGGGTCACCTTGTGGAACATTAGCTCGAGATTTCCACGCCGAAAGTATCTGCCATCTCATCCAAGATATCACACGCCTCCGTATAAGGCGTAGTCATGAAGTTCCCACCGGCAAGTTGATTCACTACACATTAGTTGGTGGTATTTATCCCCCGATATAAAGTTTGTTGAATCATGTTCTCCGTCATATCGTTGTTAGGGCACTCTTTCACCATTGTTCTATACCTTTCCCATATCTCGTGTAGTGGTTCATTGGGCTCTTAGTTGAATGCTAGAATTTCATCCCGAAGAATAGCCATGTGCCCGAGAGAGAAGTACTTAGAAATAAATTTCTCCGCTAGTTCATCACATGTATGAATGGAATGATTTGGCAAACGTTCCAACCAATCTAAAGCTTTCCCCGTAGAGAGAAGGAAAAAAGCCTTAGCCTCAAAGCATCCTCGGAGACATTAGTTTGTTTGCTCCCCCAACACGTATCGACGAACCCCTTCAAGTGTTTATATGCATTTTGACCTGGTGCACCGGTGAAGAACCCTCGTTGCTCGAGCAAAGTGAGCATCGCGTTAGTTGTTTGGAAGTTTCTCGCCCTAATATGGGGAGGGACTATAGCACTTGCATACCCTTCATTCGGCAACACCCGGTGTGTAGCGGTCGGCCTCGTCTATTGGCTTGAGGTTCAAGAGAGACCACATCCATTTAATCATCCTCAACGTCCACATCCCCAAAGGTAAGTTTTCGAGCTTATTGTTTGCCATAATTGCACCTACAATTTCTCAACACGTTAGTAACAAGGAAGTAAAAGAAGATATCTCCAAAACACACCTAAATATATAGCTAACACTGTTTTTTAGCTCCCCGGCAACAGTGCCAAAAATTGATCTCGTCCAAGTTCACACCTCAATTCGAGGTTATGAAAACGGTCGATGCAATAATAATACACAACAAGAGTCGGGGTCGAATTTCGCAGGGAGCTATATGTATGGGAGTTAGTAGTATATATCGTAGCGCGTGAGTTTGTATATCTAAATTTGCACTTCCACAAAATTGGATTGTTTTAAAGTCTAAATTAAACTACGATTGCAATTTAAGAAATAAAACTGGGAAATTATTTTTGTTGTTTTTGAAATGTTATAAAAAGCCTAGGACTATAACCATCACCTAGGTGTTTTCCTAATGGGATATAAATCTTAATGCTTGATTTATTGATCGGGGTATATTATAGCTATCAACAGTCAATTACCCACTCAATACCTCTCGGTCAGAGAATGATTTTGCCCAATTTGGCTTTCTCAAGTCCAAATAGGTATTGAACAAAACGGTTGACAAAAAGCTCAAGTCGGGTTGTTACTATCTCTAGGTTACACCCTTTAATTGGGATTGTCAATCTCTCGATTAACCCAATTTTTTGTTAGCCAAGTTTTCCTATACTAAGTCTCTCTTTCTCAAGTAGAGACCAAGTCAAATAGGCATGAACTAATGTTTGCAACCATTAATTCCAAAATTAAAAGCAAGAACAAGGATAAATAATAAGCACCCAATCATAAACAAGCATTAAATTAAACACCCATTAAGTTTACACACTAGGGTTGGGTCACAACCCTAGTGACAACCCTAGTGAAAATCTAGCTACCCATGCTTGAAATGGAAGAAAAAGAAAAAGAAATGATAATTAAACTCATATTGCTAATTAAAATGATAAAATCTATGTTCAAATAGCTCAAAATATGATAAACTACTAAAAAGAGTAAAAGGAAACGACTACTGTAGTAGCTGATGTCAAAAGTTGACCTAAAAATATGAAACTTGTCTATTTATACATGGCTGGATATTTCGGGGAAAAAATGCCCTTTCGGAGGTTCTACGGCCGCACAATTCCATGTACGGTTCACACTTTTCTTCTGCTTGACAGGATTGGACACTGCGGCCGCATAATTCTGAACCGCGGCCGCAATGCAATCCTTCTTCGGTCCGCACAATTGTAACTGCAGCCGCACCTTGCTCTTCTACGGTCCGCACAGTTGTATCTGCGGCTGCATAGCTCTTTTTCTGCGGCCACACAATTGTTGTGTGGTCCGCACTTCTGGGAGACTTGGAATGCATCTTCTCTAAACTTTTCTTCTGGCTCAGCTTTTGCGGCCGCACATTTCATGTGCGAACCGCACTTTGCACCAATCTCTCATGGAATTTCCTTTATAACATGCGGCCGCAGATGAAATTCAGCGGTCTACACTTCTAAGTTTATGTGCCTTTTGTGTCTTTAAGTTCAGATTACTCCTTCTTGAGTTGGATTTCATATCGGGAGTTCATCTTCCAATATTCCTGCAATTAAGCACATTTTATTAGTTTTTGGGAACACAATTTTTGGACTAAAACGAAAGCTAAAAGGCGCTAATAAATAGTCAAAATCCCCACTTATCAGTGTGGAGAAGCGGTGGGCTCGATAGATGCCGCTAGAGTTCCTCCAAGGCTCGTTGGCACTCTGGGGTCCATGAGAAGTTATTCTTCGTCTTCAATAGTGTGAAGAACCGGTGGCTCTTGTCGGAGGACCTCGAGATGAATCGCCCAAGGGCGGCTATGCGCCCGGTTAATCTTTGCACGGCCTTCACGTTGTCCACAACCGTGATATCTTCGATTGCTTTGATCTTGTCGGGGTTGATCTCGATTCCCTGGTTGGATACCATGAATTCGAGGAATTTACCTGACCCAACTCCAAACGCACATTTCTCCGGGTTCAGCTTCATATTGTATATCTTCGATATGCTGAAGGTTTCCTGCAAATGTTTCAAATGGTCTTCTGCTCGCAGGGACTTAACCAACATATCATCAATACAAACCTCCATTGATTTTTCTATTTGTTTTACGAACATCTGATTTACTAGGCGTTGGTAAGTGGCACCGACATTTTTTAACCCGAATGGCATCACGTTATAGCAGTGGGTGTCGTATTTAGTAATGAAGGAGGTTTTTTTTTGGTCACCCGAGTTCATCCGTATTTGGTTGTACCCGGAGTAGGCATCGAGAAAACTGAGGATCTCGTGGTCGGCCGTGGCGTCGATCATGCGATCGATGTTAGGCAAAGGGAAAGAGTCCTTGGGACATGCCTTATTCACATCCTAATAATCTACACACATTCTTAATTTATTCCTCTTTTTTAGGGACTACCACTACGTTCGCTAACCAATACGGGTATTTAACCTCCCGAATGGAACCTATTTTAAGGAGTTTAGATACCTCGTCCTTGATGAAAGCATGTTTGATCTCAGACTGGGTCTCCTCTTCTGCTTTACCGGATGGGATTTCAGGTCCAGGCTTATCTACGAGTGGTTATATCTGGCGGGATCCCTGTTATGTCAAGGTGGGACCAAGCGAAACAATCTATGTTAGCTATAAGAAACTGAATGAGTTTTTTCCTGAGCTCCGGATTTAACCCCGTGCCCAGGTATACCTTTCGATCGGGTAGGTGCTCGACCAATATGACCTGTTCCAGCTCCTCCATCGTTGATTTATGGCATCGGAATCATCGGGGGCTATAAAGGACCTGGGTACCCCGTAATCATAATAATCATCTTCATCAGTCCCCTGTTTCTCCGGTTAGGTCGGAGCTGGTGTCGGTATTTGCTATTTAGTTTCTGGCTTTGTGAACGAACTCGACTCCTTTGTCGTTGCAAGTGCAGATATCGGAATCGCCTCTTCGACCGCAAATATCTCCTTTGCGGTTGGTTGTTCTTCGAAGATTGTTTTAATTTCGCCTGGTGTTAGGAATTTTAACACTTGATGCAGAGTTGAGGGTACTACCCTCATGTTGTGGATCCATGGCCTACTAAGCAAAGCGTTGTACCTCATGTCTCCTTCGATCACATAAAACTTAGCTTCCTAGATGGTCCCTGCGGTGTTCACCGGTAACGTTATCTCAACCTTAGCGGTTTCACATGCCATGTTGAATATGTTTAGAACTCGGACTGCAGGCACGATTTGATCTTGTAGACCGAGCTGCTCCACGACCCTCAATCGGATGATGTTAGCCGAGCGACCTGGATCAATTAATACACGTTTAACCTGAATTTTATTTACGAGTACAGATATTACCAGTGCATCATTGTGGGGCTGCACGATCCCTTCCGTGTCCTTGTCATTGAAAGACAAGGTTCCATCCGGCATGTAATCTCGAGTTCATTTCTCCCTTGTGATGGACACTTTGGTGCATTTCAACATCGGCTCCTAAGGGACATCGACCCCACTAATGATCATATTAATGACATATTGAGGTTCTTCTTGTTCGGTTTGTTTGTTAGAATCCCTATTCCTGAAATGATTCTTGCCTCGGTCGCTCAGGAATTCTCGAAGATGCCCATTGTTGAATAGTCGGCTACTTCCTCTCTCAACTGTCGGCAATCCTCCATTTTGTGGCCGTGAGTGCCGTGATATTTACACATCTGGTTAGGATCCCTTTGGGTTGGATCGGATTGTAGAGGTCGAGGCCATTTGGTATCTTTGATGCATCCGATAGCTGATACAATGGCGGCAGCATCGACATTAAAGTTGTATTCCGATAACCTCGGTGCTTCTTTAGGCCCGATGGGCCTGTCGAAGCTGTTTTTGCTCATGAGTCCCCGGTTGTTCTGACCTCGATCACTTATCCTTTCGTTTCTTATAGAGTTCCGCCCGGACCCACTGCTTTTTCGGTCTCTATTATACGACTGGTACGGATCCCTGTTTGGTCTCGGTTCACGATCGATGTCTCTCTTGACTTTTTCGATGTTTCTGACGGTATAAACAAACTCCGAAGGGGCCTCGAGTTGATCCTCTTCCACTCTGATCTTCGATTGATACCGATTATGCATGTCGGCCCAAGTAACAGCCGGATATTCTATCAGGTTTTGTTTCAACTGATGTGAAGCCACTGATCTTCAAACATTGATCCCTTGGGTGAAAGCATGAACGGCCCAATCATCAGCGACAGGTGGCAGGTTTATTCGTTCCATTTGAAACCAAGACATAAACTCTATGAGCATCTCGTTATCCTTCTGTTTTACTTTGAAAAGGTCTGGTTTCCTGGTTTCGACCTTGATGGCTCCGGCGTGTGCTTTTATGAAAGAATCTGCAAGCATAGGAAATGAATCAATAGAATTAGGAGGTAAGTTGTGATGCCATATCATAGCCCCTTTTGACAGGGTCTCTCCGAACTTCAATAGGACAGACTCGATCTCATCATCCTCCAAGTCATTCCCTTTGATGGCACATGTGTAAGAAGTTGCATGCTTATTTGGGTCGGTCGTTCCGTTATACTTAGCAATCTCGGGCATGCAGAATTTCTTAGGGATCGGCTTCGGAGCCGCGCTGATGTTTGGCATATTTCGATATGTGTTGATGTTACTTTACCCATATTTTAACCGCTTTTTGATGCTATTTGATCTTTAAAATGCCCAACATGGTTTAATTATTGGTTTTATGACTAATTGAGTTGTGTGTGGTGAATTAGGGTGTTTGGAGTGCAAAAATATGAAGAAAAGGTGCTCTAGCTAGAGGAAGAGGGGTTGGATGCGTCGCATCCAATCTAGAAAAAAATCAGATTTCGTGCACCCTTAGCAGTGAAGTCGGCCCATAGCGTCCGCCATAGCATCCGAGACTGGGAAGTAGAAGAGAAGGGTGGATGCGTCGCGTCCACCCTCGCATGCAAAACTGGGAAGTAGAAGAGAAGGTGGATGCATCGCGTCCACCCTCACATGCAAAGTTAAGAAATGGAGGACGAGGTGGATGCGTCGCATCCACCTTAGCATCAACCCCTGAAGCCGATTTGGACTAGGTTTAGGAGAACTTTGGCCCACGACTTTGGTACGCAATATATAAGCCAAAAACGCCTCTTTTAGGTCATCTAACATATTGGGAAGAGGGAAAAAGCCACGACAAAGCTGTGGAGGCCGGAATTCATCAAGTTTCTTCTTTCTCCCACCAAACTTAGTAATTTTTATGTTTCTTTATATGATTTGTTGTTTGGCTACCATGTCTATGTGGAGCTAAACTTCACGTTCTAGGGTTGTGGTTCTTTCATGACTATTGTTATTCGGATATTGATTTTGACTTCTTGATTTATCATATTAGTTTATTTATTCAATCTTGCGCTTAATTATTTAATTGCTTGATCACCAATTGAATACTATCTACGAATCTAGAATTGAACTCGAAAGTGGGAATTCTATATTGCATATAGGATTGAGTAGGGCAAGTTCTTGAACTCGGGCATCGGGGAACGGATTCGTAGTTAGGATAGACATATACCTAATTGCCTTGCTTGGTTGATTTACAGGAATTATAAATGCGTTCTTGTTGATTCTAACTCCATAGACATATAGGCGTTAGGTTAGCTTGAATAGGCGAGTAAGAACTCGACAGATTCTTATGAGCATTAACCCTGTCAACCAATAAGCTAGATAAATTAGTCGGTCAATTCAATTGAAGAATACAATAGGATTGTTAGATAGCCCATAACCCTAGATCATTTTCATTACATTGATATCATTAAAATCTGCTCTTTCTCTGTTCAAAGTTTATTATTTATATTTTTCTTATTTAATTAGTTTAGAATAAAATATTTTTAGATTTAATTCTTGTTTAGATAATTAGGATAGTCTAATTTAGTTAATAGTTAATCATAAGTCCTCGTGGGTTCGACATCCGACTTTTAGTCACTTTATTACTTGACGACCGCGTATACTTGCGTGAGTGTGTTTGGTCGCAACAAGTTTTTGGCGCCGTTGCCGGGGACTTAGAAATTAACTATTTTTCTACATTAGGCTTTTACTTTTATCTTTACAAGTTTTTTTTTCTTCTCTTTTTGTAAATATTTTATTTTTATAACTATTTGATTTTTCTCTTAGTGTGTTTCTAGTTCTTTCACCATGACATCTGGGGATGAAATATATAGAGGTAAGGTTATTGATGAAGACTCTTGGTTGACGGAAGACTTATATGGCCCGTCATTTTGGGCTTGTCATGACCTGAACTCTTGGAAAGCTGAATTTGAATATGGGAGTAAGGGTTGGTATTGGGATGAATATTCTCGATTAAGGGAATATGCGGAATGACGTTGTCTTCTGACAACGTCGATGAATGATTGGTCTAAGGAGAGAGATGATCTTGCACATAAAATTGATAATTTTGGCTTGGCTGTGCATAACTTGGATGCAAATTTGAATGAAAAGGTTGATGCGTGTAATGGCCAACAATTTAATGATGAGTTGTGTGAAGCTGAAAAAAATCTTCTAGACCAAATTGAGAAGCTAAAACGAGAATACCAATCATTAGACCATGTTTTTCTTGAGGAATCCAATGTTGAGAAGAATGCTCTAGAGTCATATGAGGGAATAGATAACATTACTTTGGGAGACTTGAGTGTGTGTATATATGGGGATGTAAATAGTAGTACAATTCATGAGTTAAGGCGTATTAGACCTCATTCCAATCATTTTTCCACATTGTGTTTAGATAGTAAGATAGCAATCGAGCCATCTGAGCCAATGAGGGGGTCAAAGAGTGAGGATGAGAGTGCCTATATTTTTGAATTTGTTGTGCCAAAAAGAAAAAATTACATTCCTCATCTAAAGGCCGAGAAGTGTAGAGTGAAAAATTTATTACTTGGCCTGGTTATCTTTGTAGCCCCACCACTGGAGCATAGCCGCAAACTGGATGCCATGTTAGGGTCTCAATTCATAAGTGCGAGGTGGAGGCAAAAAGTGGTTCACGTCGTGCCGCTACGTTAAATCAGGCGCTTGTTGGGAGGCAACCCAGCTTTACTGCTTTCTTTTATTTTTGTTTACATTTTATTTTATTTTATTTTTATTATTTTGTAGTATTTATTTTTGTTTTGTAGGATTATGAGCATAGGAAGCAAAGCCATTAGAAGAGTGCAAAAGCGAGCTAGATGGTGAGGACTAAGTGTGGGGTTCCCACACAAAGGACGATGCCTGGGAAAAGTCTGAGTACCTCATGAGCCGCTATTGCTTCGGCCTTTGGCCTACCAGGGAGTCTCGTTTACCCTCTTATTATTTATAGTGTGCATTGAGGACATTGCAAAATTTTAAGTGTGGGGTGAGGAGATCGTTTGGATGAGTTTCTGTGCTATTTTAGCTTAGTTGTAGTACTCATTCTTAAGTGTAGTAGCTTTTGTGGAAAAAAAAGAAAAAGTAGAAAAATTGGACTTTTCCCGACGATTGATCTCCTAGACAGTTTTCTTGAGGGATTAAAGTCTAAACAAAAATCCAAAAATATGTCTTTTAGCTTTCCTTAGGTAGTAATAATCCCCTGTGGTTTTTCTTTGTGCCTCGGTTCTTTTCCATGGGATGTAGTTTGAACCGGGTAGCTTTTTTCTTTCCGAGTAGATTAGGAATTTAGGGAATAAAAGGAGCAAGAATGATGAACCTAGGCGCCCTTGACTTGTTTGATAGTAACATATTTATGCTTTGGCATGTGTAGTATCTTCTGTATGATTTGAATTTATTGATGATGCCTTGTTAAATTGGATAGCATGTTTTGTGGCGCCTATGTCTCGTTTACATGACTTAGGTTCACCTTGTGTTTAATACTTAATATCTCGTGGCTCCGTGAATACTTGCATTGCTTGAGAGTCGGAATGTGATCGTCTTTAGTGAGTCATGTGCCATGTGTGGTGAGGTTTTGTGTTGTCCATGTATTGTACTTGTGTCTAGAACTTGCCCGGTATGTGAGTTGAAGCGAAATTTGAGGTGATGCTCGGTTTGAAAAATGATTTTAGGCTTTCTTTGATCTTTTTGAGCTTATTGCTTATCACAAATAAAATTTATCTCTAGTTAACCATTTTGAGCCTATTGACTTTTATTTGGTACCCACATTACAAGCCTATACCCTTTTTATTCTTAATTGACATTATTTTGATCCTTTTACCTCTTAAAGCACTTTAATTGTTAGATGAGCGCTAAAAGAAGTAAGAAGGGACTAAGTGTGGGGTGACTTTTGAGTGGAACCACTGAAAGGAAGAAATGTGCACTTGTTTTGTAAAATACTACACCACTAGCGGAATTTGAAAGAAAAAAAAAAAGAAGGAAAAATAGAAATGAATAAATTGTTGTCTTGTTCTTGCTAGTGGGTATGAACTAAAGTAGTGCTTAAAGAAAAAGGGACTGTTTTTAGGGGTGATATTGTTTGTGAAATTGAAGTGGTGTTGAAGAAAATACACTTAAAGTAATTTCGTGATGTATTAAAGTGCTTAGGAGGGTGAGTCACTATTCCTTATATATATCCTACCCGTCCCTTATCCCACATTACAACCATAAAAAAGTCCTAATTAATTTTAGATCGAGCGAGCTTACATTAGTAGAGATTTACATTAAGGGCAAGTCTATGGTACCAATTGCATGCATGTGACTTCTTTGTGAGAGTGAGCGATTTTCTTTGATATATGTGAGTCATTAAAATATATTTGATCATGAGATTCGAATGTGTGGATTGAACTCGCTCTCTTATTCTTGTTGTGAGGGCACATGGTTTCACGAGGGATAGGTAACGTTATTAGACTTCTCTACGATGTTGGGTGTTCAAGCCATGAGTGCATAGTGACATTGAGTCGGTTTTTGAGGTTAGGATTGTTATGAGCATGTTGTCTTTGTTCGAATATTTTTAAAGAATGGCATAAGTAAAGGGAAGTGTATGTGATGCATATTCTAGAGCCTAATTGTTGCAAATAACCATGGTCATAGGTGTAGTGTGCTTTGAATGATAAGAGCTTAATTTTGTTTCGTCTACTATATGATGGTTTGTTCGAGAACGAACAAAGGTTTAAGTGTGGGGTAGTGATGTTTGGCATATTTCGATATGTGTTGATGTTACTTTACCCATATTTTAACCGCTTTTTGATGCTATTTGATCTTTAAAATGCCCAACATGGTTTAACTATTGGTTTTATGACTAATTGAGTTGTGTGTGGTGAATTAGGGTGTTTGGAGTGCAAAAATATGAAGAAAAGGTGCTCTAGCCAGAGGAAGAGGGGTTGGATGCGTCGCATCCAATCTAGAAAAAAATCAGATTTCGTGCATCCTTAGCAGTGAAGTCGGCCCATAGCGTCCGCCATAGCATCCGAGACTGGGAAGTAGAAGAGAAGGGTGGATGCGTCGCGTCCACCCTCGCATGCAAAACTGGGAAGTAGAAGAGAAGGTGGATGCATCGCGTCTACCCTCACATGCAAAGTTAAGAAATGGAGGACGAGGTGGATGCGTCGCATCCACCTTAGCATCAACCCCTGAAGCCGATTTGGACTAGGTTTAGGAGAACTCTAGCCCACGACTTTTGGACGCAATATATAAGCTTAAAAACGCCTCTTTTAGGTCATCGAACATATTGGGAAGGGGGAAAAAAGCCACGACAAAGCTGTGGAGACCGGAATTCATCAAGTTCCATCTTTCTCCCACCAAACTTAGTAATTTTTATGTTTCTTTGTATGATTTGTTGTTTGGCTACCATGTCTATGTGGAGCTAAACTTCACGTTCTAGGGTTGTGGTTCTTTTATGACTATTGTTATTCGGATATTGATTTTGACTTCTTGATTTATCATATTAGTTTATTTATTCAATCTTGCGCTTAATTATTTAATTGCTTGATCACCAATTGAATACTATCTACGAATCTAGAATTAAACTCGAAAGTGGGAATTCTATATTGCATATAGGATTGAGTAGGGCAAGTTCTTGAACTCGGGCATCGGGGAACGGATTCGTAGTTAGGATAGACATATACCTAATTGCCTTGCTTGGTTGATTTACAGGAATTATAAATGCGTTCTTGTTGATTCTAACTCCATAGACATATAGGCGTTAGGTTAGCTTGAATAGGCGAGTAAGAACTCGACAGATTCTTATGAGCATTAACCCTGTCAACCAATAAGCTAGATAAATTAGTCGGTCAATTCAATTGAAGAATACAATAGGATTGTTAGATAGCCCATAACCCTAGATCGTTTTCATTACATTGATATCATTAAAATCTGCTCTTTCTCTGTTCAAAGTTTATTATTTATATTTTTCTTATTTAATTAGTTTAGAATAAAATATTTTTAGATTTAATTCTTGTTTAGATAATTGGGATAGTCTAATTTAGTTAATAGTTAATCATAAGTCCTCGTGGGTTCGACATCCGACTTTTAGTCACTTTATTACTTGACGACCGCGTATACTTGCGTGAGTGTGTTTGGTCACAACACGCGCTCGGAGGAAAAGGTTTTTGCATGAACATCTTGGAATCCAGGCATTTCAATATTGGCGGTGCTCCTGGGATTTGGTCTACCCTGGAATTGTAGGTTTCCACCTTTTTTCATTAGCTTCGATTTTCTTCTCCCCTGATTCTATCCGTTTTGTCAGTTCTTCGAGCATCTTTATGATCTCGGGATAAGCCCCTGATTCATGTTCATTTGACCTTTCTGCGACCGGTTCATCCCTGCAGGTGACTACCCGGGGTGGATCGGGTTCAACCCTGCTTGGTGCACGGCTTTGGTTCTGTAACTGAGCTATCGCCGCCTGTTGAGCCTGTAGCATTTCGAAGATCACCCGTAAACTGATCCCGTCTCCTCCAATATTTTGTGTGTTTTGAGTTACTGATCGGGCTCCACCACAGACGTTGTTCTCAGGGTCAGTATGCAAGTTTGCATCGATAGCCATATGTGAATTAGCGTCAATCGAGCCCACGACCGAAATTCTGATAGGATCAACGGGCGGTACCTCGTCACCGGGCGCTATGTTGTTATTTTCACCGTGATGGTCGGACTCATTGTCAACATGTAAGGGTGCTGATTGAGAGTTCGGCATTTTGAGTTTTAACTTGAAATTAAAGACACTTCAAAGAACAAGTGTAAAGTAGTGCATGTTATGGAGATTTGTATCAAATAACCACTATTATCCTTAGCCCTACAGTGGGCGCCAAACTGTTACCCTCAAAATCGGATAACAATTGAATTTATAAGTGATTTTAAGTATACTTGGACTAACTTGATACAAAATGATAAATTAGATTGCAATTAAAATAAATAATGATAATGTAAATTCAAACCACATGAATTGAATGATCTTAGCCTTGGGAGGTTAATCACCCTCGAATCAGGTACGCTCCGATCGGTGCCAGGATACAGAAGAATAAGAGCTTAAAATAATAATGATATATAGCTTTGGAATGCGTGTTACAATGTGTTTAATGAATTATCAGACTCCCCTCCCCCCTGTATATAGTAGAGGACTCCTACTTTAAGTACAATTCTATAAAAGGTAAAAAATCTCTTGATTTGATGATTGCCGGTGCCTTGTTGATACGTGCCGAGATTCTCGCCGTAATATCCGACCGTTCACGGATATTTCGGTCTTTTGTTGGTTATGCTAACAACGTTTCTTCGAGCTCGATCGGGGCTAAGATCGACTCCGGGATTACAGACTCAATATTCTTGAAGGCGGGCGTTATGGCCCTGGGTATTAGTTCGGTGTGACTCGGGGTCGATTTTCAGTCTTTGGTTGTCATGTTCCTAACCTGTCATGTCGTAGCCGAGCTCGATTTCGACCGTACACATATTGGTTGAAGCATTAATTAATATATTATACTCAGAGGAGCTGTATAAGCAATTAAACTCATATGATCAACTACTTCTAGAAAGTTGGGTTATGAAACTTGTCTTGTTTATCCTGAAAAATACAAAATGATTCTTACACATTGGTGAAGGGGCAACTCGTGACACCCTTTTAAGTTATGAAACTTGTCTTGTTTGTGATCACATCTTTTCAAGTCTGCATTTGTGGTAATATAAACAAACACCCCTTAATCCTTATTGCCCTTTTCCTTTTTTATAAAATCAAAAAGTGCAAGAAAAATAAAAATGGTAGATGCGTAGGAATACTATATCAGAACCGTGAGTCTATTAAAAGTCTTCATTTTGTGTCATATCGACAGTCTTCATGTTATTGCATTCACTCGTCCATCTTAATCATGTTTTTTAAGTAGCACAGACGTTGGAAATATGTATTTGATAACAAATGATTAAAAAGCTTCCATGTTATAATAAATATATAATTATTTATATTGTATACTCATTACTATATAATACCAGTAATTCGTTACACAGCGTAAAATAATAAGCAGGGACAAGCTAGTTTTTAGTAGCATGAGTCCTCAGGACCCTTCATCTGTCATTTGGTTTGTTTCCTTCTATTTAGAAGGAGCATAGTACTTATTTTTTATGCTTACTTTGAAATCTTTCATATTAAATAGTATAAATTTATTTTCGAAGTATCTGCGAATGGTAGAAAAGTTTCAAGTAATCTCAAATCTGGGCCCATTTACCAACCTGTTAATCTTTCAAGGTGATGCTGGGTGTGCAAACAAAATCTCACATTATTAGCTGAAAAGATTGGGAGTCTACATATAAGATGTAGGGATCTCTTAATGGTGTGAAGCCTTTTGGGAAAAACCGTACGGGTTTGACCCAAAGCGGACATTATCACACCATGTTAAGAGTGTCGTTGGGCTATTTTAGCCCAACAACTGGTAACAAGGCCCAAGTTCGGCGGGACGAGTATGGAGATGGCAAAATGATGGTGTGGAGCGGTGCACACACAAGAAGAAGCTAATTGCAGGCTTCGGTTGCCATAATACTCAAACAATGTGGGTGGCATACAATGAATTTCGGAGATTGACCCGTGGATAGTGACAATGGGTCACATGAAACTTAGTTCGAGAGGGAAACCCATGAATCGTGGTAGTAACCATGTGGAACTTAGTTCGAGGGGGAGATTATTGGGTGTGAGAACAAAATCCCACATTGGTGTTTGAAAAGATGGGGAGTCTACATATAAGGTATAGGGATGTCTAAATGGTATGAGGCCTTTTGGGAAAAACCTTGCGGGCTTGGCCCAAAGCGGATAATATCACACCATGTTAAGAGTGTCGTTGGGCCGTTTTAGCCCAACATGTGACTTGTGAATTGTGACAATAAACATAGGAAAAATTGCGCGACATATCAAACATATATATAGTATTTTACCATTTGTAGCTTTACTTTTAAAAAAATTCATTTCTAACTATATTTGAATTTTATAGCAAATCTGGATAAATTTTTTGATTTTGTTTAACAAAAGGTGTTATTCTCTCTTTCCCATTTTAGAAGGCACATAATTTAAGAATGAAAGAAATCATTTTAAAATTTGTGGTCAAAATATTTCTTGTGACTATAAAGTCATGTCATTCAAGGTAAGATAAAAAAGTTTAAGTTAAATTATTTTTACATTTAAAAGTATTTATCTTTCTTGACAAATTAAAAAGAAAAATGTCACATAAAATGAAACGAAGAGTATTAATAATTTCTTCAATATCAAATCCTATATATTTCCTCTTAATTGCTCCGGACTTTTCACTAAGTAAATGAGTTTGTCTTAAGCTATGTTGTTCGCACTCTCCAAAAGTGTTGCCGCATCTGTGTCGGATCCTCCAAAAATATACTAAATTTGGAGGATCCAACACGCACCCAACAACATTTTTGAAGAGTCCGGGTAACGTAGGTCTTAAGTAGTTTGAGAACCTCGGTAACTCAGTCTGATTTAGTTCTAATGATCGTCCAAATTCCTTTAGAACATATCGAAAGGGTATAGTATAAGAGAATGATTGGAAATTTTCTGATTATAAAATACGCCTAAAGAATACAAACAAATAGATCAGACGACGAAAAAAATAATATTTAAGTGCATTTCAATTCGTATATTCTCGGTAGGCAACCGAATTTTTTTTTTTGTCGCACGTAGAGAAAAGAGGGAACATAGTGACCATTCAACTCATTGGTCCACTCCACACTTGAGGAAATTAATTCAATTCAAAATTGTGGTACTAAAGTTGCACGCAAAGGTTGATTCAAGTGTCGAATTCAGAATTTAAATTTAATGAGTTTAACTTTAAAAAATTTAAGCGTTAAAGTCATTGTAATATTAAAATTATGGGTTCATTTATTTAAATTTTAGCATATTTTAACATATAAATCTATCTTCCGTATCAAAGGTTACGAGTTCAATAGCCAAAAGGCATATTTAAGTAGATCCCAATTTCTTCACTCTATTATAACACACTATTTTTACCTATATTTTCTCTTCCCTATACTGCTTTCTTCCTCTGGAAAAAAAAAAAAGAAGCTAAGAATGGGATCTACAGTCAGTGAAGGTGCATTTGTTCATGTATTTCTGGTCTCATTTCCTGGCCAAGGACATGTTAATCCTCTACTTAGACTCGGCAAACGCCTAGCTTCAAAAGGCCTTCTTGTTACTTTCTCAGCACCTGAAAGTTGTGGTTCAGAAATGAAAAAATCCAACCCCAAAATCTCAACTAGTGAACCAATTCCTTATGGTAATGGCAAGATGAGATTTGAATTTTTTGAAGATGATTGGGATCATTCTAAGCCCAATGGAAACGGCTTGGACTCCTACTTACAACATCTTGAGCTAATTGGCAAGAAAATTCTCCCAAAAATGATCAAGAAATATGAAGAACAAGGTTGCCCTATTTCTTGTTTGATTAATAATCCTTTTATTCCTTGGGTTTGTGATGTTGCTGAAAGTCTTGGAATTCCTAGTGCTATGCTTTGGATACAATCTGCTGCTAGCTTTTCAGCTTATTACCATTATTACAATAGTTTAGTTCCATTTCCTAGTAAATCACAACCTGAAATTGATGTTCAGTTACCTTATATGCCTTTATTAAAGTACGATGAAATTCCTAGTTTCTTGCATCCTAGTACACCATATGCTTTTTTAAGAAGAGCCATTTTAGGTCAATACAAGAATTTATCCAAATTGTCCTTTATACTTATGGAAACTTTCCAAGAACTTGAACATGACGTTGTCAATTACCTCTCCAAAAAATTTCCTATCAAAACAGTGGGCCCACTATTCAAATACCCTAAATTAGTAACTTCTATAAGTGATGATGTCCAAGGTGATTTTATGAAGGTTGACGAAAATTGTATAGATTGGTTAGATACAAAATCGCCATCGTCCGTAGTGTATATCTCGTTTGGTAGCATTGTTACATTAAAAAAGGAACAAGGGGAGGAAATAGCATATGGATTGTTGAATTCAACCGTTAATTTTTTGTGGGTAATTAAGCCACCTACCAAAGTCCAAAATTTTGAGCCATTAGTGTTACCTGATGGATTTCTAGAGAAAGTTGGAGATAGGGGAAAAATAGTGCAGTGGTGTCCACAAGAACAAGTGTTGGTGCACCCATCGGTAGCCTGTTTCGTCACGCATTGTGGATGGAATTCGACAATGGAAGCGCTCTCTAGTGGTATGCCTGTTTTGGCTTTTCCTCAATGGGGTGACCAAGTCACGGATGCTAAGTATTTAGTCGATGTGTATAAAGTTGGGCTTCGACTATATAGAGGCGAGGCTGAAAATAGGATTATTCCGAGGGAAGAAGTGGGGAGGTGCGTGAGGGAGGTTATTAGTGGGCCAAAGGCGGCCGAGATGAAAGAAAACGCGTTGAAATGGAAGAAGGCGGCAGAGGAAGCAGTGGCAGAGGGTGGCTCCTCCGAGAGGAACTTGCAAGATTTTGTTGACTATGTTAGAAGTGGGCATGAGCAACATAATGGTAACGATAGTCAATCGATAAACGAGGTGTAATGTAGTAGCTTCTTTTTTTTTTTTTTTTTATAATATAATGATAACCACGTGTCGTTGTCTCATATTCCATAAATAATTAGAGACCAAGGAATTTGTAATAACATATTCGTGTCTTATATTCCATAAATTAATAACTAGAGACCAAGGAATTTGTGTATGACGTAGTATAGAGATTCACTCGACTGAAAGGAAAAGGAACTACCACAACATTACACCTCAAAACTATATGGATACATTTAATTACATTATTATAAAGATCGTATATAATTATCTTTTATATTTTAAGTGAGTGAACCTTAAAGTATGAGGTATTAATTTGATATAATTATATTTATGATGTACACGATCGTGCAGGAATAGGGACACCATCCAACAATCTGACTAGACCCTTTAGATTTGAAATCATGTGGGCTAGCCACCCATCTTTCCCTGACATCATCAATGAGGCTTTCATTGAACATTCCACCCTCTTCCAATCCACCGACTCTTTCAAAAGAATTGTTACTAAGTGGAACAGAGGTACCTTTGGTAACATCTTCCATCAAAAAAGATGAATTCTAGCTAGAATTGCAGGAATTCAAAAATCTTCTAATTACCAATTCAGTAGCTTTTTGTTAAATTAAACCTAGAAACCAATCTAGCCGGTGAGCTTAACTCAATCCTAAAAAATGAAGAGGATTTCTGGAAGCTCAAATCTAGGATTAACTGGCTCAATGAGGATGATGCTAGCACTAGATTCTTCCACACTTCCACTCTCAACAGAAGAAGAAAGAACATAATCCTCTCTCTAAAAGAAGAGAATGGAAACTGGCTCTATGACCAACAACATATCCAATTAGCCATTCTTGGCTTCTTCACAAACTTCTATACCTCCTCCCACTCCCAAGCCCCAATGGCCACCACCAGTCATCTTTCTATGTCACACACACTTTCTGATTCCCAAAGGGATATTCTGGACAGACCACTTGAGTTGGGAGAAATAAAAAGTGCAATCTTCTCCCATAAACCCTTCAAATCTCCTGGCCCTGATGGACTCCACCCTTTCTTTTACCAGAAATACTGGAGCCTTGTGGGTAGTTATGTCACAGACTTCTGCAAGAAATGCTTCTCTTCCAACTCCATGGATAAAATCATGAACCAAACCCTGCTATGCCTCATCCCAAAATGCCCCCAAGCATCAATGCTGAAAAACTTCAGGCCAATTGGATTGTGTAACACAGTATACAAGTCCATCACCAAGATCATTGTCAACAGAATAAAACCTTTGTTGCCCCATATCATTGGGCCTAGCCAAGCCAGTTTCCTCTCCAACAGAAGAGCCTGTGATAATTCCATCATCGTGCAAGAATACATCACTCACTTTAGGAAAATGAAAGGGAAACATGGCAACATGATCCTCAAAATTGATCTTGAAAAACCTTTTGACATGCTAGAATGGTCTTTTATCAGGGACACTCTTCATGCCTTCAATTTCCCACATGGCTTAACCAAACTCATTATGTTATGTATTAGCTCTTCCACCATCTCTATTCTTGTTAATGGTGGGAAAACTGAATCTTTCAAGCCATCAAGAGGCATAAGGCAAGGAGATCCAATGTCTCCCTACCTTTTCATAATGTGTATGGAAATATTATCCAAGTCTATTGATAAGGCTGTCTTGGACCATAATTGGCAACCCATAAGTATTAGTAGAGCTGGCCCAAGGATATCTCACATATTCTTTGCAGATGACCTTACTTTGTTTGCCAAAGCAAACATCAGAAACTACAATATCATCCACTCTACTTTGCAAACCTTCAATGAGAAGTCAGGCCAAAAAGTCAACCTTGCTAAGTCTAAAGTGCTCTTCTCCTCTAATACATCCCAGGATTCTCTAGAGAGCCTCACCAACTCGCTGTCCATTCAAACCAACACATCCTTTGGCAAATACCTTGGTTTCCCCATCTTTCATAAAAAGTTCACCGGTGCAGATTTTCAATTCATAATTAATAACATGCAATCCAAACTGGCTGGATGGAAAATCAGTTACTTGAGTATGGCTGGCAGAACTGTCCTGGTCAAGTCCTCCTTAAATAACATCCCAAGCCATGTCATGCAATATATCTAACTGCCCACCCAATTTACCAAACAAGTTGATAAAATTCAAAGGAACTTCATATGGGGAACCACTCCAGATAAGAAAAAATACACCTAATTAAATGGGATAAGGTCACTAAAAAGAAGGCTGATGGAGGATTAGGGCTTCAAAAAGCTAACCTAAAGAACAAAGCAGCCCTCACAAATCTTGCCTGGAGGACTTACCAAAATACTAATAGCTTATAGGCAAAAATCCTCATTCACAAGCACTGCAACCTGAGCCAAACACATAGAATAATGAGAACCACTAGATATCCTAGATACCCCAAATTCTCTAAATGACAGTGCATTCTGAAGGGATGGAACACTTGCAGTAAAGCAAGCAGATATGTAGTTCACAAAGGAAATAGGGTCAGCTTTATGAATGATACTTGGATACCTAATCAGTCGTCAATTAGGGAATTGATTGAGGGCCCGCTTTCCCTGAATGACCTAAATTTCAAGGTGAACTCAGTCTACAATTCAGGGGGTTGGTACCTATCCACTTTATCCATGGATCTCCCCCCTAGCATCCTCAACTTGTTAAACTCTATTTTCATTCCACCAAATCCAACAAAAAAAGACACCCTCATCTGGGGATTAACTACCAATGGCTACTACTCAAATAGTTCTGCGTACTCTTTTCTTAGCAAGGCTAATAGCAGTTTTGAGACTGATGAGGAAGGATCCTTCAAATGGGTATGGAAGCTCTAAGCACCCAACAAAATAAAGAACTTCATCTGGCTTCTTACCCACAGAAGGCTTTCCACAAGGAGCTATCTCCACAAAATAAGTGTCAATTGCGACCCCTGGTGCTCTTACTGCAATAATGGTTAAGAAACAATCGATCACATCTTCTTTGAGTGCACCAATGCAGTACGTTTTTGGAACGCCTACTCTCCAAAACATCTAGGGATTTTAGACAGCAGAACCTAATCTTTTCAGCCCAACAATGGCCATCAACTTGGAGCTCAATTAGAAGAAAAACCTTTCAATAGTCTCATTCTCTAGAAAAACATTGTCCCCTTCTGTTTCTAGCATATCTGGTTAACCAGAAACAACAACCTCTTTAATGACAAAAAAGAGTTTGTCAACTCTTTCAACACCATCTCCAAAGCCACAGAATATCTTATGTTGACTAAAAATGCTTCCACCAAATCATAATCAAATGGGAGCCACCAAGGAGAGGATTCTACATACTTAATATGGATACAACAGCTAAAGAAAATCCAGGAATAGGAGGTATAGGTGGAGTTTTCAGAAACCACAATGGAGATTGAATAATTGGGTTTATGGAGAATATCCCTCATACAACCAAAACTATGGCAGAGCTGAAAGCCTTACTAAAAGGAATTCAACTTGCGGAACAAAATAATTTGGTTCCTCTTGAAATTAATACTGACTCAGCTGAAATCATACAAATGCTAATAACATGTAACCTCACTTACGATCTTATAATTGGTGAATGCATGTCCTTAATACGCAGGATGGACAGGGTCGTGGTGAAACACACATACCGGGAGCAGAATAGGGTGGCAGATGCTTTGGCCAAGGAAGCAACAAAATCAGTCTTTTTGAATAGATATAGCATATTAGTAGTTCATCCGATGTTTGCCAATGATGTATTATGGGCAGACATCCTAGGAACTGATTTGGTTAGGTTTTTTGTAAGTTGTGATATGGAAACAATTCTCCAAAACATTGTTGCAGTAGGGGTCCTACAGTACCCCAACAATGACTTAACTGTGTAATTTTTGCTAGCTATATAAATATTCTTTCAACCAAAAAGAGAAAAAAGGTACAAATTAATTCTCTCACTATATATCATAATTACTATTTGGCAGGGCTACTTGTACTTGGCTCAGTCTCTTGGACGGGGCAGGTGTAATAAAATTTTAGAGAATTAGTACGATTAGAATTAAACTCTTACTACTAATTTGTATTTTCTTCTTGGCTGCTTCTAAAAAGGGGTCTTTTTCGAGAAGGAAATGTTGGCGGAAATTACGTGGTGGAATTTTTGGTGTTTTTTGGTTGGTATTGAAAATTACAGTAACGTATAATAATTGAAGTTGTTTAGTGCAATTCTAGATGGACACGGCAAAATATATATATCTATTATATAAATGATGCATCAGTAAAATTTTTCTTAAAAAATAATAAATGAAGTATATATTTTATCATAATAATGATAACATTTCAAAAAATCTTGGAAAATGATATAGAGAATGAGTAGTTAATGATAAGGGTAAAACATGAAATATGGACAAGTAAAAATAAAAATATAATTTTAATATAGTGGATAATTAAAGTGAACGGAGAGAGTATTTATTTGAACGGTTTGCTTAAATATTTAATTTGACATTTTGAAAACGATATCATTTATAGAAATTAAAGCAAATCAATTGTTTCTTTGGTTTAAAAGAATTGTACTCCCTCCGTCCACTTTTACTTGTCCAGTATTCTAAAAAAAAAATCACATTTACTTGTCACTTTTAGCATATCAAGAAAAAAGACAATTTCTTTTTTCTTGTTATACTCATAATATTAATTACTCATTTCAAAAATTATTTTTTCAAATCCATTAAAAATATGCATCAATTAATATGGGTATCATGGTAAATTATGCACATCATTTATTATTTCTTATGGGGTGTGCAAAGTCCACAGTGGACAAATAAAATTGTTAAGGATTATGTCCGTAAGCGTATTATTTAAAATTGTTATCTTCGTCCTTTAAAATCAAGGTCCTTTGACTTAAAGCTGTTAGCACGCCCACAAGTGTATTAGCCCTAAATAATGCACGATACAAGTTTAAACTTGTCCAATTATTCTAACCAAAAGGAGACCAATACTAGTACTAGTACAATTGGGGTTATGACTATGAATTGTTTAGCCTAAATTTCCAGGCACATCTTTCACCCAATCAAACTTTGTACGGATGATGACCCAACAAGTTATAATTTTAACTCGTTTTAATCTGCATAAATGTACCTCAATCCGCTCATTTAATTTGACACCCTTAGGTTCCATCTTATAAGCAAAATAATCGTACTAGTTTCAAACAAATCCTTTTAATCTAGTGGCAGTGTATGCATGCCGAATCAACTGAGGCCGATAGCCCAAAACTCAACCAGTAAGGCAGGCCCAATCATGAGAGCCTAAATTCAAATCTAAGCCATAAATATTAATGAAGAATTAAACCAAATAGCCGTCCACCCAATCAACTAAACTAAAAATAGCCAATGAAGGTATAATATGTGCATAATTTTTATATTATACATGTATAATTATGTATAATCAGTGTATAATCTATGTATATGGCTAAAAAAATTAAATAATGAATGTTGCCGGCTATTTATGTAAAGATCCCGTAATTAATGAGAAAATGATCCTCTATAGCCCCTCAAAATTTTAATAACTCATGTTTTCCCCCATTGACACCAAATGTCCCTCCGACCCAAACATATTACATCTAATAGCCCGAAATATCTATTTACTATATATTTTGTATATATTTTGTATAGTGACAGTCTATTTTGTATATTTTTTATATAGTGATAGTCTATTTTGTATCTATTTTGTATAGTGACAGTCTATTTAGTATATTTTTTATATAGTGACAATCTATTTTGTATATATTTAGTATAGCGATAGTCTATTTAGTATATTTTTTGTATAGTGAAAGTCTATTTTGTATAGTGACAGTCTATTTAGTATATTTTTTGTATAATAACAGTCTATTTTGTATATATTTTGAATAGTGAAAGTCTATTTTATATATTTTTTATAGTGACAGTCTATTGTATATAAATTGTACGGTGACAAACTATTTTGTATATTTTTTGTATAGTGGCAGTCTATTTTGTATATTTTTTGTATAGTGACAATCTATTTTGTATATTCTTTTTATATAGTGACAGTATATTTTGTATAGTGACAGTCTATTGTATATATTTTGTATAGTGACAGTCTATTTGATATATATTTTAAATAGTGACAGTATATTTTGTATATATTTTATACAATGATAGTCTATTTAGTATATTTTTATATAGTGAAAATCAATTTGTATATATTTTGTATAATGCCAGCCTATTGTATATAAATTGTACAGTGATATTTTATTTTGTATATGTTTTGTATAGTGACAGTCTATTTTGTATATGTTTTATATAGTGACAGTCTATTTTGTATATTTTTTGTATAATGACAGTCTATTTTGTATATTTTTTATATAGTGAGAGTCTCTTTTGTATATATTTTGTATAGTGACAGACTATTTTATATATTTTTCGTATAGTGACAGTCTATTTTGTATAATGACAGTCTATTTTGTATATATTTTGTATAGTGACAGTCTATTGTATATATTTTGTATAGTGATAGTCTATTGTATATAAATTGTACAGTGACATTCTATTTTGTATAGTGACATACTATTTTGTATATTCTTTGTATAGTGACATTCTATTTTATATATTTTTTATATAGTGATAGTATATTGGGTATATATTTTGTATAATGATAGTCTATTTAGTATATTATTTTATATAGTGACAGTCCATTTTGTATATATTTTGTATAGTGACAGTCAATTGTATATAAATTTAATAGGGACAATCTATTTTGTATTTTTTTTGTATAGTGACAGCCTAATTTATATATATTTTGTATATTGACAATCTATTTAGTGTATTATTTATATAATGGCAGTCTATTTTGTATATATTTTGTATGGTGACAATCTATATTTTATATAGTGACAGTCTATTGTATATAAATTGTACGGTGACAGTCTATTTTATATATTTTTTGTATAGTGACAGTCTATTTTGTATATTTTATATATTGAGACAATCTATTTTGTTTATATTTTGTATGTGACAGTCTATTTTGTATATTTTTTGCATAGTGACAGTCTATTTTGTATAATGACAGTCTATTTAGTATATTGTTTTTATATAGTGACATTCTATTTTGTATATATTTTGTATAGTGACAGTCTATTGTATATAAATTTTTTAGTAACAGTCTATTTAGTATATATTTTGTATAATGACAACATATTTTGTATATAATTTGTATAGTGTCAATCTATTTAGTATTTCTTTTATAATGATAGTCTATTTTATATATATTTTGTATAATGACAGTCTATTGTATATATTTTGTATAGTGACAGTTTATTGTATATAAATTGTACAGTCACATTCTATTTTGAATATTGTTTTATATATACACTAATAGAAATCCGGTAAAAACCGGCCAACGTTGGTCGGTAATGATCAAAAACCGACCAAAACGCGACCATTTACGTGTGGACAGTATTTTTGTGGTCGGAAAGGCATACCGACCAAAGTTGGTCGAAAATTACCGACCAACTTTGGTCGGTCAATTAAATTTAAAAAAATATATATTGCAAAAAAAACCGACCAAAGTTGGTCGGTTTTTTTCGACCAAAGTTGGTCGGTATTTTAATTATGTAATAAAAAGATTCACCATCTAAGAATCGAACCGGGGTCTGTACTGTGGCAGGATACTATTCTACCACTAGACCATTGATACATTTTGTTTTAAGACTGTCTTTTATTTGATTTATACTCTTTAATTGTATTTTCACACGAAAATAACCGACCAAAGTTGGTCGGTTTTATTAAAAAGTAAAATTACTGACCAAAGTTGGTCGGTTTTTTTAAATGACCGGCCGAATTAACCGATCAATTTTGGTCGATTTTTTTAATATTAATTTTTATTTATTTTAATTGAAAAACCAACCAAAGTTGGTCGGTTTCTTGGAACATAAATTTCGCGGGACACAAAATAGTTTCCCGCATTTTTGCGCCAAAGAAAACCGACCAAAGTTAATTGGTTTCGTAAAATTATTTTTTTTTTTTGAAAAACCTACCAACTTTGGTCAGTTTTTTGACCGACCAAAGTTGGTCGGTCGACCTTGGTCGGTTTTTGCCGAATTTTTAGTAGTGATAGTGGCAGTCTATTTTGTATAGTGACAGTCTATTTTGTATATATTTTATATTTTGAGCACTTTTGCCTTACCAACATGTATAGACTGTTGTATGATGTATAAAAGTGTATATATTATTCTACTATATATAAAAATTATATATACATTATTATAATATTGGACTTTAGTTCAAGCCCTCGATAGAAAAATTATATACATAGTACTAGTTGTAACGACAAATTTTCGTGTCGAGAAAAATAAATAATCAAGACTGAAAAATTACGTAACAAATGTAGTATTTGATTTCAATAAATAATGAGTGTTACGATCTATATGGTATTCCTCTGATTCTTCAAGAATGTAAAATATTTTAATGAGCTTGACTTTGATTCGATTCAAGATCTTGTAATGCTTGGTCTTGAATCTCCTTCTTGAATTTGAATTTGGATTTGATCACGAACAAGTAATTTGATCTTGAACGACTTGGTATTTGATTTGCCTTCGTTCTTGATCTTGAACTTGAACTTGTAGCTTATGTGCTTGAACTTGTAGCTTGTAGAGAAATCTGTGGTGTTTGATCCACGAGCTTTCTGCTTGTTTCTTGTTATCACTTCTGGTGTCTTCTAACTTTATGAAAACCTCTATTTATAATTGTAGGGAGTTGTGTGGCTCTGCAATTTAATTGGTCCGTTTGAACTGACCAATACCATCTAGACACTTGGCATGATTTAATTGGCTCATTTATTTGGCTTGGATTGCCACGTCGCTTGACACGTCGCATGATTTTATTGGCTTGTTCATTTGATTTGGATTGCCACATCACTTGACACGTGGCATGAGCCTGGGTTTTAAGATGAGCTAATAGCCATTTGGACCTTGGGCTACTGAAGTGGGCTTATCATTTAATTTATAGTCCAATTAAATGGAATAGCACAACACATATATTGGATTTAAATAATTAGCTCAATTTACTAGCTACAATATTTGTTTGGACTAAGGTCTTGAATTTAATATGATCCAAATTATTTTATGAATTTAAATCACATAAAATTTAAATAGTTACTCGGATATTAATTTTCAAGACTAGGCTTGAATTACGCATTAGTACCACGCTTTCATTTATTTTTGGTACGTCACTTCACGTGAAAATTTGGCAATAACTTTAAAAGGCCGTGAACATTTGAGTGGATATTAGGCCACGTAGTACAAAGATTCATTTATTTGCCGCTTTTGCATGTTGTATTTATCTTTGAGTTTTGAAAAGGAATTCAATCCTTTTTCCAATACCTTGATGTGCTTATCTTCTAATTGGATAAAAGGATCTGGTCTCCTCTTTTTAAGGAATCAAGCACAACACCCAAGTACATTCCTACGTGAACTCAAATCCTTATTTTAAGGAAAGATCTTGTTTTGGTCTAGAGTTCATTCCATTGACGGAAATTCATATATAGCTGCACACGCCTACTTTAAATACCAGTTTCCAACAATATCTTTTACAACAAAAGTTTGACTCGGCAGTCAGCTTCTCTCACGTAAACTCGACCGATTCTTCTTTCTTTTGCTTTATATAGCATTCACTTTCCCAGAAAGAATCTGTTGGTTCTCCTGCTTTACATATATGTAACCACGCAATCACTTTCCACGTGATTTTTTTAAAAATTTCCTTCTTATTCTCTCGATGCATGGTTGATTCTTCATAAATTGCTTTTGATTTAAAATGATTCCCTTCAAGTTCTGGTGGCATTGATATTTTAAACATGGTATATAGCCTTTGAAATGAAACCTCCCTTCGCAGCTATGTTCAGTTTAATTATAACCATGACATCAAAAGTTGAAAGAACATAGAGTTCATTTGCTTCAGCGTGATGTATACTCTAGTTATGAAGATAATCCAAAGCCTGTCAATTCTATTTTTTTGCCTGGTTATCTCTTTTATTGGAATTATTTTTCTTCTGCGAAGAATCTCCATGCCGAGAATAATCTTCTTAAAAAAAATCCTTTCTGATATAAAAATAAAGTTTACACTTTATTTGTATGAAAACGAAAATATTTGCTAGATGGTCTCAGTAAAACAAATTTAAAAGTCTCATAAGAATACGGAGACACTAGAATGTTCTTGCTTGCAATTAGCTAGTATCATGGCCAGCATATTTAATCTCCTTTTCTCCAGAAATCTTAGCCTTATATCTTGATTCACATGTTTTGGTTGATGACATCCACTTCAACGCAACCTTTTGAATCTCATAGGAACATATGGAGATCGTCACATATCAAATCTGAGAGAATGAGATGAATTCGTGCAATAGCTGTTATGGAATATTTTTAGCTTTCTGCACTTCCAACCTACAAATACTAAGCATAGGATACTGACCAGAAGCTCTTTCTTTTCCATTTTTTTTTCTTACTGATCATACTTAGGCTTCGATCTTTTCATAATATTTTCATGAGGCAGCTTGACATGTCATGAATTATTTTGAGTTCTCCCATCTGCATTATCTAAAAACATGGAACTGCTCATTGGATATTACATCCTACAGAGTACAGGGATGCGTCAGCAACCATTGCTATGAAATTTAGCTTGTTTTGATGTACACATAAGGAGTATTGTAATCTGCAATCATTACAGTAACCACCCACTAAGTAAAACCAAATAGTTACATCAAATTTCTCTGCTTTTTGTATTTGGCAGGCAACCAGAACAGAAAGTAGTAACTTTAGAGTGTTGGTCTTCGTTCCTTTGCAATTGGACAGGTAACTTACCTCCTTTCACTATCTTTCTTATTTGCTCCTCCCACCTTTTCGGACCAGAATTCAAGAAAACAACAAATATGATGGGGGAAATCTTTCGGAGAAGAAGTCAATGGTAAAGTGGTGCTAAGATTTACTCCGTCCGAGAATTTACTCATTGCGGGGAGGACATTACTCCGTATGAGTTGAAGGCATTACTTCGTACAAGCCAAAGATTTTACACAGTCTCAACACAAAGACTTAACTTGAAGACCATTACACTGTCTAAGGAGGAGACTTTATATTGTCTGATTCGAAGATAATTACACCATCTAAGTTGAAGACTTTACTTTATCCGAGGCTAAGATCATTACACCGTTTAAGTCAAAAATTTCACTTTGTCCTAGTCGAATACCATTATACGGTCTAAGTTGAAGACCATATTTTGTCCAAGACGAAGACAACCATCTACGCTGAAGACTTTACTTTGTCCAAGGCTAAGACCATTACACCGTCTAAGCTGAAAACTATATTTTTTGTCCCGGGCGAAGACAACCATCTAAGCTGAAGAATTTACTTTGTCTGAGGCTAAGACCATTACAGCATCTAAGCTGAAGACTATATTTTTTTTGTCCCGGCGAAGACAACCATCTAAGCTGAAGACTTTACTTTGTCCGAGGCTAAGAACATTACATCGTCTAAGCTGAAGACTATATTTTGTCAAATACAAAGACTAGCGAAGACCATTATATAGTCTAACTTGCAGACTTTACTTTACTGTCAAAAGATTTGACCTTTTGACGCAAAGGAATGAAAACCCGTCCTCATTTTGAGATACACGAACTAGAGATTGTATGAAGCATGATTTTTGTCAAAATCTAACCACCAAGAATATCTCTTAAATTACAATCTTCACAGGTATTTTATGATCTCCTTTATATAGATATTCTTTCTCCCTTTTCTTTTGCAGGTAGAACAAGAAATCAATTCAAACTACACCGTTTTAGCAAAGAAAACCTCACAATCAAAGAATCAATTTTCTCCGACATAAATCAAGTCATGCAAGCCAACATTTTAAATACTTTTACTTGAAGATTTGAAGATATATTAAAACCTTCCTTCAAAGAATTCAAGATATAAATATTTTTAAAGATGGTGTAGACTATATCAAAGGTTTCTACGATACACTTGGAGATATGCTTAAACTTCCAACTAAAGAATTGAAGGCTATATCAATTTGAAGACTTCAAAACTATTATGGCGGCTTCTGAGTAGCTTTAAATTGAAGACTTGGTGCTTAAAAGAATTTAACTTGCAGATTTCAACTTGAAGACATGACAAACTTGAAGGCTTCTGCTTGAAGACTTGACGGATTTGAAGACTTCGACTTGAACACTTAGTGAATTTAAAAAGTTTAACTTGATGATTCAACTTGAAATTTTTTCAGAATTGAAAACTTCAACTTTTGGTGAATTCGAAGGCCTTAACTTGACTTGGCGATCTGAAGACTTTAACTTTATGATTTAATTTGAAGACTTCCTAGAATTGAAAACTTCTTGAAGATTTGGCGAATTCGGTGACTTGATGAACTTGAAGACATCAACTTCAAGGCCTAGCAGGTTTGAATATTTCAAGTCGATGATCTAGTGGACTTGACGAAATCAACTTGACTTAGTATTGAAGACTTCAACTTGAAGATTTAGCTTCTTACTAATAGACTACAATCAATCCACTGGAGACCTCAATTTGACATACAGGGCTTGCCTCCATTGAGCTTTTAATGTCTGATAAGACAGAGAGTTCAACGAAAGAATACATGTACACCTAATCTTCGAGTGTCAATCAAGTAAATTATATTCCATCATACTTCATTCGAATAATACCTTGGTTAATATGTATTTTTGAACTCATATGACTGAACTTAAAATGAAACTCTAAGCTGCCTACGTACCTCGGTGAACAGAATCAAGTCATTCCGTAGTTCGAAATGGTGAGTTTTTTTTTAATGTCCTAACTTTTTTCCAGGCCATCTCTTTCGAGGTTTTTAACCTAGCGGACTATTTTTTTGGGCCGTGCACAGTTTATATTCTTGCGGGCCAGGAGTAACATGCAGTTTATACTCGTGCGTTAAGGAGCGTATTTGTTTTTTCTTCAGGGATAGTATCTCTTCATGAATTTTTCATTGATGGGGCCAATCCGTAAACCTTCCGAGTCAACTATCTTGTAAGCGCCACCTGAGTATACCTCGTGTACAACATATGGCCCATCCCACTTAGCAGAGAATTTACCTCCAGATCGACGAGAGGTGATAATAAGCCTTTTTACCACAAGAACTTGGTCACCCACTTGGAAAGATCTAAGGCGCACCCTTTTGCTAAAAGTTCAGACAAGCGAGCTTGATAACATTCAAGGCTTTGTTGAGCTTCTAGCCTCTTTTCATCAAGAGCTTCCAATTCTTTAAGGAGTAAGCAAGAATTTTCTTCATCAATGAGTTCTTCTTGAATGGCAAGCCACAACGATGGGATTGGATGCTCAAGTGGAAGGACTGCTTCAACTCCATAAACAAGTTAATAAGGAGTCGCTTGCATTGGTGTGTGATATGTGGTCATGTATGCCCAAAGAGATTCTTCCGTTCTCTCATGCCAATCTCTCTTAGACTTAGAGATAACCTTTTTCAACAAGTTGCAGAGCGTCTTTTTAAACGCTTCAGCAAGTCCATTGGCAGCAGCATAATATATGGAGGAATTGTGTTGCTTGAAGCCAAAAAGATCACATATTTTATTCATCATCTTGTTATCAAATGGCTTACCATTGTCCATCAATATATATTGAGGAATGCCGAAATGATAGATAATATTGACTCGGATGAAGTTAGCCACATTTTCCTTCTTTACTTCCTTAAGAGAAACAACTTCAGCCCACTTAGAGAAGTAATTAGTTGTGGCCAAAATGTATAGATGTCCACCATATGACTTTGGCAATGGACTAACAATATCCAAACCCCAAGAATCAAATGGCCAAGAAGCAACAGTTGGGTGTAATACTTCAGGTGGTCGATGTATGAAGTTAGCATGGAATTGGCAAGCTTTACACCTTCGAGTGTAATATAAGCAATCTTTAACCATGGTTGGCCAATAATACCCTATTCTTTTTATGTGAAAATGAAGTTTTGGCCCAGATTGATGTGCTACATATACTCCAGAATGTTCTTCTTGCAGGGCTTGAAATGATTCATCAGCCCCCAAATAATGTAAGAGCACTCCATCAAATGATCGTCCGTAGAGTGTATTTTTGTAATAAAGAAAGCGAGGGGCTCTCCTTCGAATTTTTGTCTTCCTTGGGGGATTTTCTAGCAATATCCCATAACAAAGATAATCGATTAATGGTTTTCGCCAATCCTCAATTTCAACCTCAAGAATGGCAGCAAGATGCTCAACTTTGCTTTCTTCTTCTTCGTAGTCATTTGGTAGAGAAACTACCCATCTTTGGCAAACGGCAACTTGCGTTTGGTCAGGCAAAGATAATGTAAAAGGTAAGGTTGCTAATGCATTAGCTCTCTTATTTTCCTTTCTCGGCACGTGTTGGATAGTTACCTCTCCAAGCCAACTTATCAATCTTTGAGCATATTTGTGATATGGGACCATGTCTGGCTTCTTGACCTCATAGATACCCAAAATCTGATTGATCACTAACTTGGAGTCTCCAAAAACTTGTAGTTGCAATTGTTTGATATCCATAGCCATTTCATGCCCAAGTATGAGCGCTTGATATTCAACAATATTATTGGAACACCGTTGTGTCAGAGTGAAAGAATATGGCAAAACTTCTCCTTGAGAAGTGATAAACACTATTCCAACGCCAGCTCCTTCACGATGTGCAGCACCATCAAAATACATCTTCCAAGGAGGTTGAATTTCTATGACTATTTCATCTTCATCAAGCAATTCATCATACAACTCCCAATCATCTAGAATCGGATGGTCAGCTAGGAAGTCTGCTAATGCTTGTCCTTTTACTGCCTTTTAAGGAACATACACAATTTCACGTTGTTGAAATTGGAGGTACCACCTTGCCAATAGATCACTTAGGACAGGTTTAGACATGACAAACTTGATGGGATTCACTCTTAAGACGGGTCGCACAACGTGAGCTTGGAAGTAATGCTTCAACTTCTGAATAGAGAAGACACGTGCCAAACATAACTTCTCAATAGGTGAATACTTGAGCTCATTTGGCGTCATCATCCTACTCAAGTAATAAAGTGCATTTTCTTTGCCTTCATTGTTTCCTTGAGCCAGAAGCGCTCCTACTGACCTTTCCTATGCTGAAATGTATAATATCAATGGCTTTCCAGGTATGGGGGCTGCCAGTACTGGAGGTTTCATCAGATAAGACTTAATGCTTTCAAAAGTATTTCTGCAAGCTTGGTCCCATTCAAAAGGAACCCCTTTCTTCATGAGGCGACTAAATGGTTGGCATCTTCCAGCCAGATTCGAAATAAATCTTCTAAGATATGCCAACTTACCTTGTAAGCTTTTTAATTCATGAATATCCTTAGGCTCAGGCATTTTCAAGATAGCATCCACCTTAGCTTGATCAATTTCGATACTTCGGTGTCGAACAATAAAACCGAGGAACTTACCATAAGTAACTCCAAAGGCGCACGTCAACGGATTCATTCTGAGTTGGTATATCTGAAGCCGCTCAAATACCATCCTCAAATATTGTAAGTGATCATCTCTCTTCCTTGACTTTACCACCAAGTCGTCAACATAACACTCCACATTTTGTGAAGCATGTTGTCAAAAATATTTTGTATGGCACGTTGATATGTAGCACCAGTATTTTTTAAACCAAAAAGCATTACCTTGTAGCAGTATATACCTTTAGGGGTTCGAAATGCGGTAAGTTCTTCATCCTTCGGTGCCATGCAAATTTGATTATATCCAGATGAACCATCCATGAAAGACATTGCCTCATATCCAGACGTGGCATCAATCATGAGTTCCGGGACGGGAAGAGGAAATTCATCCTTTGGACAAGCATTATTAAGGTCCCTAAAGTCAACATAAACTCAAATTTGACCATTCTACTTTCTTACAGGGACAATGCTTGAAATCCATGTAGGATACTTAACTTCACGAACGAAACCAGCCATAATAAGCCTGTTAACTTCAATTTTAATCAAGGGAACCAGTTCGGGTCTGAAGCGACATTGTGCTTACTTCACGGGACGAGCACCTCGTTTAATAGCAAGATGATGAACAACCACCTTGGGGTCTAAACCTTGCATCTCTTTGTAACTCCAAGCAAATATGTCTTTGAACTCCTTAAGTAGCTCAATATATTTGCTCTCTTCATCATTAGTTAGAGAGGCACTTACGTATGTAGGCCTTGGATCTTCAACAACTCCGAGATTGACTTCTTTTAGTGCATCAACCGTTGTCTTTACCCCTTCTTCAAGCTTAGGTGGTGCATCGTTAGTGTCTTTGTAATGACCCGGCCGGCCGTTTTGAGTATTACAATCCTATTTCCCTATTTACTACTCAAATTGTACTTTACAGTTGTTGTGTGACTTGCCGAAGTAATTGGTTCGGGTCCGGTGAGGTTTTAGAATGAATTGGAACACTTAGTTCCAAGGTTTAAAGTTTAAGTTAAAATGGTGACCGGATGTGGACTTATGTGTAAACGACCTCGGATTCGAATTCTGATTATTCCAATAGCTCCGTATTCTGATAATCCATACGAGATGAAGGATTTTGTTCGTAATGAATTGTGATATGATATGATGACCCCACACTTTCTTCATCTTCCTCCCGTTCTTTAGTGTGGTCTATAGTATGAGCCTTTGCTTTGAGGACCTCTCCGCACAAAACTACAAGTTTTGTCTCCCGCCACATTCTAGAAGGAATAAGACTTGGATAGTTTGTGGTCAAAATCTCCTTTTAGCGAAGATAGCTGCTCCAATCCTTCTATTACTTCCATGATGCTTGTTTTCCTTCTTCAGTGGTCCCACTATCAAAGACTGGGGTCCTTGGTTTCGTAAGTTGATCAAACACAGAAGGCTTCTCATTGGTTTCGTAAGTCGATCAAACACAGAAGGCTTCTCATTAAGCATCGTAGACACTTCTTTAGCAATAATGTAGTTACAACTTGCCCTTTTAATGGAGATACGAATTGGCGGGGGTTGTTTGTAACTCAAACCTTCACGTGATTGCTTCAGTGGGTACCCTTTCTCCATCATCATCATCTTTTCAGTAGGGTTTGAAGCTTCAGGTGAGAGCTTTCCCAACTTGGATGGTTCATTGGGATCATATCCAGCTTTTGCTAATAACTTGTAGGGATTTGGGTCAAAACCCTCATTTATGCACTTGGCAGGAAGTGCTAGATTTAGAAGCAAATTGTGGTTTGATGATTTGACAAACCCTATAAGCAATTTTGTGGATGACTTAATTTCATAAATTTACTTGATAGGAGTTGTTTAACCTCCTAACACATTACCTTGTAGTTCAGAAGATGGATCTTCAGTCTTCGGTGCCTTTGGGACATAGCGAAGATTAGGAGTCACTCTCTTACTCGAGGATGCCTCATTTATCTTGTTCCTATCATAAAGCACTTCATCATTTTCAATAGTAATCTTTTCCTTACCAGTTGTAACATCAACCTTATTTGCAATACTTTTGGTCGACGTCACATCATCAACCTTAACCTCCTTTGAGGTAAAATTCTTTAAGTAGAATTTTGCATCGGCAAAGTATGATTCAACCTCGGTAAAAGGTTTATCATAAGAAACTATCTTCTTTTCGACCCCATTTTCACAGTACTTCAAGAACTAATGGTAGGTGGATGAAACCACTTTGTTCTCGTGTATTCATGGCCTTCCTAACAAGATATTATATGAGGTATTTGCATCAATCATGTGCATCCATGCACTCGAACGCATATCCCCCATATTTATTTCCAATTTGATAGTCCTTATAGCTCTTTGCCTCCCTTGATTGAACCCTTGAATCATCAAATGACTTTCACATAGTTCATCCATCGGTATGCCAAGCTCTTTGACAGTATGAATTGGGAGAATATTGACGCCAGATCCATCATCGATCAAAATTCTACTTATTCTCTATTCCCGCACAAAGCCAACAATAAATAGGGGACGATTATGTTGTGTTTAACCAAGCAAAATATCATCATTAGTAAATGTGATTTTTGCATCACAAATGTCCACTTCTTCAGAATTCTCAGTGAGTTTTTCAGACAGGGGAGGTGACAACAATGATGGATCTTCCTTTTTTATCTCTTCTCATCTACCTTACAACATGGGGCCTTGATATATTCACAGGAAGCTTGTGAGCGTAACCAGATTGGCAGGAATTTATCCAATGTCACTGGACTACGTAGCCTTTTATAGTGATTCTCCTCCATTTTTGTTTTCTTCTAATTATTCTTTATCATTTTCTTATTGGGTCTTTTCACCATTTTCTCCCTAGTCAATTGCTTACTTGACTCCCTTTGTGAACTTGTCTTGCAGCGTCTCCACCGAATCACAAGAATCCAACCTTTATCATCAGTTTGACCATCACATGATTCACTTTTCTCTTGAGATCTTTCCTCTACTGTTAGTTTATCCACTATAGGGAGAAGCAATGGTTTGCTCACATCGATAGGTTCAAAGTCACCAAATTTAATCATATTTGGTGATGATGCAATTTGGATGCCATAACATTCATGTACTTCGACAAAATTGCAAAGGACAATGGACTCAAGTGAACCAAAAAAAATAGAGACTTGATTCGAACTTTCCTTCTCATCCTCGAACAAGATTGTTCCTTCAACAGCCAAGTCTATTACTCTCTCCTTGAAGATAAAACACTTTTCAATAGGGTGGCCAATCAACCGATGGTACTTGCAATAATTTGGATCATTAGTCCTTCCAGCTTCTACTTCATTTCTGGTAACTCAATGAGTTTCAACTCAAGGAGTTCTTAAAAAATTCCCGGAACATCAGAGTCCAAGAATGGATATGCTTTCGCTTGCATTTCCTTTAGAGTTAACTTTCGGCCAGCTTTATCCTGTAAGGACGTTGTCTTCACACTTTGCTTCTTACTCACTTTTGTAGTGACCTTTAATGGCGAGGCATTAACATTAATTGATTCCTTGCTCTCAGACTTCGACACAAACTTGTCTCCTTTCTTTATTTCTTGTTTATCCTTCACTTTGCGAGGTTCATAAATAGGTGACCCTTGATTTTCACTTGAAGGCATGCTTAACTCCATATCATGAGCATGTGTAGCTAATTCTTCAAAAGACTTAGGCTTGATACCCTGTAGGATGTAGCGAAGTCCCCAATACATTCCTTGGATACACATTTCTATTCCAGAAGCTTCACTAAATCTGTCTTTGCAGTTGAGGCTTGCATTCTTCCATCGATTGATGAAATCAACAATTGGTTCATCCTTCCATTGACGCATGTTTGTGAGTTCAACCATACTTACAGTGCGCCTTGTGCTATAGAAGCGATTGAGAAATTCATGTTCAAGTTGCTCCCATCTATCGATAAAACCATCCTTGAGATCAGTGTACCAATCAAAAGCATTTATTTTTAAGGAACAGACAAACTGCTTGACAAGATAATCTCCATAGGTTCCAACATTATTACAAGTTTCAACGAAGTGTGAAATGTGTTGCTTTGGATTTCCTTTACCATCAAATTGTTGAAATTTTGGGGGTTTATAACCTGCAAGCATCTTCAAACTATCAATTCTCGTAGTGTATGGCTTCGCATATGCGAGAGAAGACTTGGCAGCAACATCGTACTTATCTTTGATGGTTTCCATGATGAAGTCTTTCAATTGGTCAATGGGAATAACCCTGTCAAATGAAATCTGAAGTTCTTTAGGAGTCGTTGTCTGCCTTGCAGATGAGTCTCCTTTATCTTGCATCATAGGGAGCTTTCCAGGGGCATGACTTGAATCTCCCTCCATCATGCTTTCAACTCTATCTGTCAGCTTGACAATTTGATTATCTTGATCTTGCATATGCTTCGTTCACCCCTCAATTGCCTTTGTTAAATTTGCGAGTTATTCTTCAACAGTTGAAGTGTTAGTCACCATCACTTGGATAACCGCCGTGGATGGTGGAGCAAAGCATGGATTTTCTCTTACACCACACTTTGAGTGGAACAACTCACATGTAGTGATTGGAGCAAATCCAGTGATCAATACATCATCATCATCATCCTGTATGATGAGATTCTTAGATCTAGACGGGCTAAGTAGAGCCAGTGTCTTTTCAACAATTTCAGCAATGTTCGCTCCTTCTTCCAATTCAGTTGAAAAGGATCTTGCCCTCTTTGAAGATCGAAAATCAAAGATAGGAACTGATGCGGACGGCATTTGAAATTCTTGTCGTCCCAGCAAGTTTTCTTTGTTCCTCGTGACGGGTCCTACGCTTTCCATAGTAGTATCCAACAAGTTTTCAACATCAGAGGAAAGCTTGGAATCCGTAGCAATAGTGAGTTTGAAGTTGATCTTCTTAGGAGCCATTTCTGTGTTCTTGAAATTTTGTAATTGAAGAGATGAGAGGTAGAGATGGTCCCACTGGGCGTGCCAGAAATTTATAACAACAAATTTTTGCGTCGAGAAAAATAAATAATCAAGACTAAAAAATTGCATAACAAATTTAGTATTTGATTTCAATAAATAATGAGTGTTGCAATCTCTATGGTATTCCTCTGATTCTTCAAGAATGTAAAGTATCTTAATGAGCTTGACTTTGATTCGATTCAAGAGCTTATAAAGCTTGGTCTTGAATCTCTTTCTTGAACTTGAATTTGGATTTGATCACGAACAAGTAATTTGATCATGAATGCCTTGGTATTTGATTTGCCTTCGTTCTTGATATTGAACTTGAACTTGTAGCTTATGTGCTTAAACTTGTAGCTTGTAGAGAAATATGCGTTGTTTGATCCACGAGTTCTCTGTTTGCTTCTTGTTATCACTTCTGGTGTCTTCGAGCTTTATGAATACCTCTATTTATAGTTGTAGGGAGTTGTGTGGCTCTGCGATTTGATTGGTCCGTTTGAACTGACCAATACCATCTAGACACTTGGCATGATTTAATTGGCTCATTTATTTGGCGTGGATTGCCACGTCACTTGACATGTGGCATGAGCCTGAGCCTGAGCTTTAAGATGGGCTAATAGCCATTTTGACCTTGGGCTACTGAAGTAGGCTTATCATTTAATTTATAGTCCAATTAAATGGACTTGCCCAATACATATATTGAATTTAAATAATTAGCCCAATTTACTAGCTACAATATTTGTGGACTAAGGTCTTGAATTTAATATGATCCAAATTATTTTATGGATTTAAATCAATAAAATTTAAATGCTTACACCGATAAAATGGTAGATTTCATATCTAAAGGTACAACTACCACTAAAAACTCTTCCACCTAAAAAAATTCAGTACTACTAATACATAATCTCTAAACACTTCTTACAATCCTCGTTAGAAAGATTCTTCGTGCACTAAACCAATCCATATAATTTCTCTTTTTTTCCAAGAGACAATTATCGTACCATCTGCTTCTTAATTCGTCAAAAAGACACTACGTTTTTCCTAGCTCTTCACTTGCATTTGCTATGTAGCATGCATATATTTTAGCATGCATTATGTATGTGTTCTGAAGAATATATTTTAGGATCAATATTCATGTTATACATTGTAGCATGCATATTAGTTACCTGAAAAAATTATTTTGCGTTATTGATCAAAGTATGAGAATATTAGAATTTGGTATAAGATTGTCAAATTAAACCTACCTAATATTTAAGATTTTTATTTAAAACTTTAAATCAACCAAAAATTTGACTTTAAAGAATTTGGATACCATTTAACTACTCAAAATTGTTTCTTATAAGGATTTATATCCCATTACGTTTGACAACGAATTTGCAATGGAATTGGAAATCTTCTTCACAAGTTTAAATCCTTTTGGAGACCAACTAAACATAGTTATTTTGCCTAAGAGACTTTTGTTATCTCAATTAATGGCTCTATAAAGAAGAGCCATTAATTTTACCTTATTTTCCATACGGTAAGTTTGGGCTAGCCGGTATAAATTATTTGGGGTTATGAATTGTCTGACTAATATTTATGGCTACTGGATGCTATTTGTTTTCTCCGACCGGCTAAAAGTGAATTTAGCTCAATATTAATGCGGCTATATACCATCTTCTAGAAATAACGTTGGATGTACTTTTTTAAAACAATTGTTTATATATGACCTATTAAGAAATTTTTAGGAAAAATAGCCACGGGTCAAAATTTTAAAGAATGCTCGCCAGAATTTTGAAGTATCAGAAATTCTAACGTTCAACAAATTTTTCTGCAAAAAGTTCTGGTAATCCATTTAGATTTATAGGAAAAAATTGACGATCACTATAATTGCTGAAGTTTTACCCGGCATATTTTAAAATTGTGGCGATCGGAGAAAATCATGCCCAAAGTTTTTTAAAATTCTGATACAAGGCTTCTTAAAATTTCTATTACTAGGGTCAAAAAATAAATAGTGGCACAAAAGTGTTTCATTTCTGTCAATCTCCCAACTAACGTATTAAGGATAGAATGAGAAGTTCAAAGTTAAACTTTTTCTATATACAGAAAGGTATTATTATTTTGGAGACAGACTAAAAAGAGAAATGAATCACATAAATTGTGACAGAGGTAGGATGCAACTTATATTTCTGTTGGATTTAATGTTAACCTAATGAGATGGGTTTTAGAACAAATTAATTTCAGAGAATTGTTGAAGGAGAAAACACACACATAAAAATAATTTTAATGGTAAGTTTCTTAGTAGCTACCTATTTATAAGGAATTGTAGTGCCTTTTACCCATCTAAACTCCATTTTCTAAACACGAATGCCTAAATAGAAGTCAACATTTCAAATTACACAAAATTAGTTTAAGCTTAGTTGTTTTGATAATTGATAGTCTCAAAAGGTGTTAACTTTTAACATTTAGTCGTTATACTCGTTAATCAATCAATCCAAATCAGCTTGTAAGTCTGAACTACTCCCAAAGATTTGAAAACCTATCCATTTAAAGAGACCTACTGAATTTTAAAGTTCTTGGTCCATTTTATTTTTTTCCTTTTTGTAACTTTGAATTTTTCCCATTTTCTATCTTCATAACAATGCTAAAATAGGCTATAGGTGAACTACCTCTTATTTTAATTTTATCCTTTTCTCCATTTATTACTTTTGTATGCTACTTGGTAGGTGCACCATCTCCTATATATCACCTGCATTCATTTGGCCGATAGTCTAACAACAACTATCTTCTTAATTCTGAAATTCTACAAGTATTTTGATCATTTTTCTAAAGAAGTTAAATTAACTTATGCAGTTCTATTACCAATAAAATTAAAATTATGCAGTTCTAAAAATAACAACGAAGGCAGTACAAAAATATCCTTCTATACATGAAATGAGAAATTTGTAGCAGCCCATATATGACGCTGATGATAGCTACATAAATACTATTTTGGAAGAATTAATTTAAAAGCCGCACACCCATTGCTTAAACTAAAATAACCGGCATATATATGTGTGTATGTATATATATATAAAATTTATTCTTCCAAATTAAGGCAGTGTAAAGATCCCTTATTTTGTACCTCAATGTAACCACTTGCTTGCATTAGAGCCTCGCCTAATATCATATTTTTTCTACTTTCTCATAATTCAGAATTACATATGCCTTACTTCGTAGTGCATAACTTCTATCAAGTGAGTTACTATTAAATGCTTTAACTAATTTCCAACTTTAATTTAATTGTAAAATATAACATTAGAAAGCAAGAGATGACCTTGTTTTTTTATTGTATTTATTACGGCTGGATTAAGAAGTAAGAAATATTTACCTATTTGCATCCAATTTTTGAGATATTTGAAAAGGGCAATGGTATTTGGCAAGAAAGTACTTATTTGCACCCGGTTTTACATCAATAGTGAATACACAAGACATTTCACTTACATATACTATAATAATCATTTAAATCATGGTTAAGTGATATCTCGGCTCATTTTAATTTATGGCTCTTAAATTAATTATTTGGTTTGGAACATTGAGAAAATTTGTTTTTATTAGACACCTTCACTTTTACCTTCTTTCTTTCATTCTGTAACTTTTTGTTCTTCTAATTAACCCCAATTTCCAACTATAGAAGCTGCGCCAAATGCAATTAATTTGATTGAACCCCTTCTTTGCTGCTAATGTACATCACCAAGTAAGGAAGCAAATTATTAATTTGTTGCGTTCTACAAACGTACACTTAAAATTTATGTGCATATTGGTAAATTCTCTTCTAAATTGTTCAAGAACTCCTTTGAGAGCTATCTTTAGTCTTCTTTGAGCATGGCCTTCTCCAATAAATATTCTTATACTTCTCAATTTATATGATACTCTTTCCTTTTTAGCACGTTTCAAAAAGAATAATATTGTTTTATATTTAATAAATTTAGCATTAAATTTTTTATTTTATCTTTAACAGAATAATTTAAGGCACATATAATTTTCTATAGCTTGTTTTTAGATAAGAAGTTTTAAATGTTTTTTCTCTTAAATTAAGTGCCCAGTCAAAGACCCTCACATAAATTGGGTGAAATTTTTGGTGAAACGTGTTTTTAACATACTTTAAGTAGGCGTTTGGACATAAAAATATGATTTTAAAAAAATAAGGTATTTGAAATTTAAAATTGTATTTGGACATACATTTCACTTAAGAAAATATTGCAGTATTACGAGGGAAAAAAAGAAATTTTACATGAAAAAGTGATAAAATCCACTTTTCAAACTTGAAAATACATCTTCAAAAAGAAATTCAAAAATTCAGTCCAACATATAATCAAACAAGTTTTGAAAAAGTAAAAAATATTGTACAAACTTGTTTCGGAAATAGGTAATTTAATGGGCGTTTGGATATAAGAATTGTAAAATTTCAGAAAAAAGTGAAATTGTTTTTCAAGTGAAAATAGTATTTGAAAATTAGAGTTGTGTTTGGATATGAATGTAATTTTGGGTTGTTTTTGAAATTTTATAAGTGATCTGAAGTGAAAATTTTAAAAAATAGCTTTTTGGAGTTTTTCAAATTTTCGATTAATTCCGAAATTCATCTTTAAGTGAAAATTAAAAAATTCAAAGCAATCTTTTTAATGGCCAAACGGCCCTTAATTTCTAATTATAGAATTTGAATCCACCTCCCTATAAACAAGGCAACCTAGAAATGGGAATGGTTTCTAAAGAAAGAAAAATTAAAGAGACTGAGATGACCATTTCTTGTAGTACAGTTTGCTTGTTAGAGTACTCAACCCCCAAATTGTATACGGTAGGTCACTTTTCTAAGAGTAAGGATCTATGGCAGTCCATATCAATTTCCAAAAGTTCGTTGGCTAGCTTTTATCACCACGTCAGTACCTAACCGTATTCTATTTTTTTAATAACTCAACTTGTCCACTTTCTTCTTCCTTATTTGTTACTCCCATATACGGGTAAAATTGGGGCTAATGAGTACCCCGATTTTCTGGTGGGGTCAAACGAAGCAAGGACATAACTACAAGGAATCGGAATCGAAGCTAGGAACCTCTCGTACTATGGCCCGAACAAAGCACCTATCACCGGAGCCATTGAGACCCCGCCCCGGATCCGGTTTGAACACCAAGACCTAGGAAAGCATTACCAAACGTCTGCACACGACTAACAAAGGGCCGTGATATTCGTGCCCAACCGGATATCACGACGTAGATCTCGGCCCATATCGACAGCATATCAGTGATTAACGAAAAAAAAGATTTTTATCTTTCTTAGAATTGTACTAGGGATGAAACTCTCATACTATATAAAGAGAGTAATTTTTATTCAAGAGGGACACTGTAACACGTATATCAAGGCAATATAGATTTGTTTTCTCTGCTCTAAGTTATTCAAAGTTCTTATTTTCGCTCATAGTTTTTCATAAATATTTGGCTCCGAATTGAGGGCAGAAAATCACTAAGCTCAAATCCGAGCTCGGACTTAACATCACGACTGGTTTGATTATTTATTTTATCTTTAATTCGCTTATCTAACGTTATTGATCGCTTGTATTAAACTAATCCGCATGTTCTTAAAACCGCGTATAAATTTAATTGTTATCCATTTTTAAGGATAAAAAACTCCACAGTACGAATTCAGGAATTTAAATTGCTACTCCCTCGTCCCCGTCCCATTTTATGTGACGTATGATCTAAAACAAGTTATAAATATTGTGTAGTTATAAATAATCTCATTTAGGGTAAAATGAGAATACTTTTAGAAAATCGCTATTTTCCGACTACCAAAATAGTCGTAAAGTAGTCGGAAAATCCAAATTTCCGACTACTTTCCAACTATCTTGGTGTAGTTGGAGAAAAGTACGTTAGAAAACAAATTCCGACTACTGTAGTCGGAAACTTTAATGAACGAAACGACCAGAAAGCAATCAAAATTTCTGACTGTTGTAGTTGAAAAGTTGAATAAATAATTATTTCCAAATATATAAAAGTATTATTCTTTTTGAAACAGATATAAAAGGAAAATGCAGTCACAAATGGGACAGAAAGAGTACTGTGTTCATGGGCTTTAGGCTCGACAACATTCACTCTTCTATCTTCGGCTAGTCTAACAACATTTCGTCAGTTTGAACATTGGAACAGTTTAATATAAATACCATTGGAACAGTTTAGTATAAATATATATACATACTTAAAAAAATCTCCATTTGCTCCATCTCTCTCTATATAAAAATACAAATTGAGCTAAAGACAATGAGTATGCGTGAAGTCGCTAACAAAAGCATAGTTCAGCCCCTACTGTATACGTACTCCATGATAATTTATTCTTGCATTTCAGGTATTTTAACAATATATGTAGAAAGAAGAAGTGGGGAGTTTGTACTTTCTCTTTGTTGTTTAACTCAGGTTACATAGAGAGAGAGAGAGAGAGAGAGAGAGAGAGAGAGAGAGAGAGAGAGAGAGAGAGAGAGAGAGAGAGAGAGAGAGAGAGAGAGAGACAGACAGAGTGATGACACCACCGCCAAAAGCAGATGAATTGGTGCCACATCCAGTGAAAGACCAATTACCAGGAGTCGATTACTGTGTTAACAGTAATCCTTCTTGGGGTATGTAATTTGCATTACACATTACATTCTTGATCACATTTATATATAGTTACTGATCTCAACTAGTTTAAGATTGAAGAATAGTTGATTGATTGATTGATTACATACTAGATAACCTTTTAGCTTACTGATCACATTTTTGTTGATTAGTTTTTCTTATTCTGTCTTTTAAATAGCCGACTTCATAATTTGCATGTGTGGCTTGTTTGTGGTAAGTGATCAGTCTGCAGCTTTCCCTCAATTGGGCTAGTAAAGCTTCCCAGCTAGAGTCCTGAATTCAATTAGTTTTGCTTCCTTTCAATCATTTTAGTGATCTTGTGAAAATGTGACTTTGTTTGATCGCCTTGAAAACATACGGAAAACTAGGTGGAGGTGGAGGGGCAGGAGAAACTTTTCGGTCCTTCAGGTGTCTAGGATATAGAGGATGTAGAGGATGACTCCAAGTGATTTAGGATTAAGGTGTTTTGTTGATCGACTAATTGATTGTTTGACAAAGTCCATGGCTATCTCGTCTCACTTCCACTGTGGTATCTGAACTGGTTGTAAGGGTCCTGCTGGTCTCTGGTGCACAACCTTAACCAGATGGCGCAGTAAGCATTTAGCCACATACTCTGCGACATCCCTCTTCATACTTTTCCACCAATAGGGTGCGCGGATCATCTTGTACATCCTAGTGCTCTCTAGGTGCAGGAAAAAAAGGTGAGCTATGCGTGTCCTTCAAGATATCATAGCGCATGTCACTATCCTGAGGAACCATACTCGCCCCGGATGTCTGAGAATCCATGATTCCTGATTTGATCATCAAAGGGATCAGAGACTCAGAGTTGGATCTCCTGCATACTCATGTTACCTCGTTAAGCATGGTTTCTTTCTTTGTTTAATTAAATGTCCAAACATATCTCGCAAACCTAAGTGGACAAACAATACAAAGTTATTTGATTCCCTACTTGTCTAAATAATGCAGCCGAGGCCATTATTCTGGGTTTTCAGCACTACTTAGTTATGCTCGGGACTACTGTAATCATCCCAACCGTCATTGTTCCTCAAATGGGTGGTGGCAATGTGAGTTATCTACTAAATTTTGAATAATCCCTTCCTATTCTGTTTGACTTTTGAAAGCAATTTTGGATTTACAGTTCGAGCACAATGAGTAGTAGTATTATACTAACAGTATATATGGTTTCAAACTTATGTCTTCCAGGAGGAGAAAGCTCATGTAATTCAAACTTTGCTTTTCGTCTCTGGGCTGAACACTCTTTTGCAGTCTTGGTTTGGAACCCGGCTTCCTGTGGTAATAGGTGGATCATTCACATTCATAGTTCCAACCGTTTTTGTTGCATTATCCAGTCGATATAATACATATCTTGACCCTCATGAGGTAGGCAAGCATATTCCTTATTGCATCCAATTTCTGTTTTTATGCTTGAGTTTGATTCCAACAGAACAACAGTGGTTCTAACACTTCTGTTTGAATCATTTTCTTCAGAGGTTTAAACAATCGATGAGAGGAATGCAAGGAGCTCTGATGATTGCATCTATACTTCCCATACTAATTGGCTTTCTAGGAATCTGGAGAATTGTTGTAAGGTGGTCATTTTACATCCTTTCGTCGCCATACTTTTTAAGCATTTGTTATTGTAAATAGAATGTTTGATTCCATTTGTTCAACTGTATATATGTAGGTTCCTATCCCCACTGTCTGCAGCTCCACTGGTGTTGCTTGTTGGCCTTGGCCTATATGTGCAAGGTTTTCCGCTTGTAAGAGCTCTGATTAATTGGTCACTTCTATCTTTTAGATACGAAAATATCTTCATAATTAACATCTTTTTCACTTCTGTTGTTCCTTTCGCCTTGTTTTCTTTTATTTTGTTCTCGTTATTGCTTGTCGTTACTGCACTTTTCTCATTTTTTCTCGTGCCGAGGGTCTACTGGAAACAACCTCTCTACATTCACTGTAGGGGTAAGGTCTCTGTACTATATACCCTCCTCAGACCCCACTTGTGGGACTATATTGGGTTTGTTGTTGTTGTTGTTGGTGGTGGTGTTGTTTTTCACTTCTGTTGATTGATATTGGCAGCTGGCAGAATGTGTTGAAATTGGCCTTCCACAGTTGATCATTTTGATTTTGTTGTCACAAGTAAGCCTTTTCTTCACTAATTTGTCCGGTTCAGTTCTTAAGATCATGCATTCACTGCACTTATTACTGTCTAAAATAATGCATGATATAAATGTTTTTACTCTTTGAATGGTAAATAAGATGATGGCAACATCTTGTTCTATTGCATCATATTGTCTTTTTTTTTTTTGATTTTCCCAAACTAAACAATAAATATGTTTGCAGTACATTCCTCATATGTGGAAATTAAAGTTTCCCATATTTGAGCGATTTGCTGTCCTATTATCAGTTGGAATAGTGTGGGCATATGCAGCTCTTCTCACGGTGACAGGTGCATACAACAATAGATCCCCACAAACTCAGTTCAGTTGTCGTGTTGATCGCTCTGGCCTCATTAGTGGAGCTTCATGGTATGATGTATAACGTCGGTTTTTGGGGATTAGCTTCTACTAAATTGTTTTATTTTCTGCTCTCACACTGACTTTTGGGAAATGCAGGATAAGGTTTCCTTACCCATGGCAATGGGGCGCTCCTAAAGTTGATGCCGGAGAAACCTTTGTTATGATGGCTGCAGCTTTGGTTTCTCTTGTCGAGGTCTATATATATATAGTCCTAACTTGGTTCATGTTTCTCTCTTGCTAGTAGAAACATAGATCAAGCATAGTTTTATCTATTTATAAGATACCTGAAGCTAACTGAAATTTTTTTACTAAGTTGTCCTTTTTTTTTTTTTGGTTATTTTTGTTATTTTTTGCAGTCTACTGGAGCATTTATTGCAGCTGCAAGATATGGTAGTGTAACACATACACCGAATTCAGTACTTAGCCGTGGAGCTGGTTGGCTGGTTGGTAGATGTACCGGGATTATTACTCCATATTTTAGCTTTTTTTCCATTGTAAAATTTGTCTGCAGAAGTCAAGTTTGTTTTTCTGTGGCATACAATGCAGGGATTAGCCATTTTGCTAAATGGTCTATGGGGAACTGCAAGTGGTTCTACTGTATCAGTGTAATACACCAACTCTGCTGCATTCCATTTTTTCTTAGGAAATGCTAGAAGCTGAACATTTCCTTTTGTTCTGAATCCCATACTATTATCCTAATCAAGCGCAAAAGCTATGTCAGGAAAGAATATTGCAAGTTTGTCAAATTTATTATCCATATCATGTTGTAGTCTCTATACACCATTATGCTAACCGTCTCAAGAAAGGAAAAAAAAAGAAGCATATATAGACATTATCGCTGGGAATTTTATGCCCCTATTTAATGCTTTAATCTTGTGATCTATGTAGAGAAAATGTAGGTCTTTTGGCATTGACGCGAGTTGGAAGCAGAAGAGTGATTCAAATATCTGCAATATTTATGCTTTTCTTTTCTGTGTTAGGTAAGATATTCAAGTATATTGTCCAAGTTGATAGTGTTTGTAAGATATAAAGTGATACATTATTTAAGTCAAGGTATCCAAAATGATTTGTACAGATTTGGGAAACTCAATTCTCTGTTTTATTTGATTTAGATAATGGTTATAAGCCATTTCTAGTGCCATGTCTCCTTTCTTTCTGATGTAAGATGATGCTTTCTCTTCTCAACTCATTGTAACTAATGTTGCACCCACTTGTCCATGAACAGGAAAATTTGGAGCTGTTGTTGCTTCCATACCACTTCCAATCATTGGAGCTTTGTACTGTGTCTTGTTTGCCCTCATGTGTATGTGCTTTCTCTCTCACTGCAAACATGCAATTTTGCAAGAAGAACGAGCGCTGATTTTACCTATATACTAAGAGTATATATTTTGTTATTCTGACATTTGATTGATTATTGCAGCTTCTGCTGGTCTTGGTTTACTTCAATTTTGCAACCTCAACAGCTTCAGAACTAAATTTATATTAGGTTTCTCAATCTACTTGGGACTTTCTGTTCCACAATATTTCAATGGTTATGTGATAACAACTGGTGATGGTCCAGTTCACTCTGGCTCTGCCTGGGTAAGTACATATGTCAAATTCAAGACTCCCCTTTATCGACATTTCTCATTCAATACAACAATGTTTAGATGTTACTGAATTGAATGACGACTGTTTTTGGACTTAAAAAACCACTTGCAGTTTAACAAAATAATGCAAGTGATCTTCACGTCCCCTGCCACAGTGGCGGGGATTGTGGCATTGTTCTTGGACATAACTCTTGCTCGCAAACATGCCACGATGAAGAGAGACAATGGCAGCCATTGGTGGGCAAAGTTCAACTACTTTGACAGAGATCCTAGGAGTGAAGAGTTCTATTCTCTCCCTTATGGCCTTTCCAAGTATTTTCCCTCAGTATAGTACCATTATTGTTTACAACAAATTTAAATATGTGCAACAACTCCAAGTGGAAGTAAAAGACTAAGCATTTTGTAAAGACAGTTGGGAAAAGGAAGAAAAAGAAAGAAAATGATACATGTATGTTTGTTAGGATCAACTTTCTGGTTAAGTACTGGACTTGAAATGTTATTATTTTACATTGATGTAAAGTTTGTACTGCTGTTATTTGATAGCCAATAATTGCTCAAAATAAAGATCGTTATGGTATATTTAGGTATGATTATACAGAATTTGCACGTCCAACCCACAGACCGAGTGGTGAATTCGTGCTTTCAATAGTTTTAAGGGAGATCTCCACAAATAGGATCAGTTAGTGCTACTATTTATATTTTGACCCGTTAAGAAAAGTTCTGAAAAATAGCCTTGCTGCCATTATTTTAAAGCATGCTCCAGGATTTTGAAGCTCACTGCCAGAATTTTAAAACACGCTATCAGAACTGAAATTCTGACAGCATGCTTTAAAATTCTGGCGCGGAAATATTTTACCAAACTTTTCTTAATGAGATCAAAATATAAATGGTAGATCTAAAAGGTCCATGCAACATAATTTCCTATAGCTTTAACCACACCATGATTATGATTTGTGAGCATGGGACATTGTTCATTTTCTTATTTCTGGTTCCAGTTTTCATTTGAATGTACCTACCATATCTGAAAATATATATCAACATTGTCAAATGACTAGATTTTGTTGTGGGCAAGAACTAAATGTAAAGAAGATTGTGTTAGATCAAGAGGACAGGACCGTATCAAAAAGGCTGTAGGAATCTAATCTATCAGTTGGAAAAAATAAGGAGTTGTTACATAACAAGTTAATAACATTTGCAAAATGCAAATAGAGATTCATTCACTTGGCCGCTAGAGGCAAATGTAGAGAACAAGTTGCTGGGTTATATATAAACATAACATAAAACTAAGCCCTTAAAAGGACATTAAGAAAAAGGAGGAAAACAAGACAAAAATGAAATTTTCTGTTTATAATTGCTATATGGTTGAAAGATAAGGTCGAGAATCTTTGCTAGGACCCCCTCCTCCAACAAAGAATAAAAATAAAGATTGTAGTAGTCTTTAACAAATCAAACATCTAATCAACATGAGTCTCCTTAAAGCCATTAGAAGAAAAGAAAGAGTGAAAACAAGACAAGAATGAAATTTTCTCTCTATAATTGCAACTATGATTGAAAGATAAGGGCAATATTTAATCTTTGATAGGACCCCCTCCTCCAACAAAGAATAAAAATAAAGATTGGCATAGCTTTAACAAACAAAACCTCTAATCAACATGGTAGCTTCTTTAAAGACATTTTTTTTTTTAAAAGGAGCAAAAATAAGACAAGAATGATATTTTCTACTTATAATAATTGCTTCTACCATTGAAAGATAAGAGCCAGAATTTGTTATAGCCATTCCCTATCGACCCTCGGCTCAAGAAGACGAACAGAGACAATATATCAGTACCATCACCAGACACCAAAGGAATAATAACAGCATTATAAAAGCCAGAAAATAAATGAAAACAATAGCAATAACTAGTAAATAAACCCGACACTATAAAACGAAAGAGTAATGAGAACACAACATTAACCACTAGCAGTCTAAGACAAAAATCCTATCAGACTAGCCTCACATAGTTACGACCCTACCCTACAACCCTAATACTCGACCTCCACAACTTCCTATCAAGGGCCATGTCCTTGAAAATCTGAAGCCGCGTCATGTCCTACCTGATCACCTCTCCCCAATACTTCTTAGGCCGCCCCTACCTCTTATCGTGCCTTCCAAAGCCAGCTGCTCCCACCTCCTCACCGGTGCATCTGGGCTTCTCTTATGTACATGCCCGAACCATTTAAGCCTCGATTCCCACATCTTGTCATCAATGGGAGCCACGCCCACCTTCCCCCGAATATCATCATTCCTAATCTTATCCATCCTCGTATGCCCGCATATCCACCTTAACATCCTCATTTTTGCTACTTTTATTTTTTGGATATGTGAGTTCTTGACTAGCCAACACTCATCCCCATATACCATGACCGGTCTAACCGTCGCTCTATAAAACTTACCTTTGAGTAACGATGGCACTTTCTTGTCACACAGGACTCCAGATGCTAACCTCCACTTCATCCACCCCAACCCAATACGGTGTGTGACATTCTCGTCGATCTCCCCATCCCCCTGGATAACCGACCCAAGGTACTTGAAACTGCCTCTATTGGAGATGACATGTGATTCAAGCCTCACGTCCATGCCCGCTTCCCTCGGCTCAGCGCTGAACTTGCACTCTAGGTATTCTGTCTTGGTCCTGCTCAGCTTGAAACCCTTAGACTCAAGGGCCTATCTCTAAACCTTCATCCTCTTGTTAACACCGCCTCTCGTTATATACTATTACAGTATATAACATGTGTCTTGTATATCCCCGAGATATACAACGTGCATACTTTTTGAATATTTTATAAATATTTTTCTCTAAATATGTATAAATTAGATACTTTTTAAAATGAGTATTTTCAAATAAGTATTTTTGACCGCATGTGGGTTCCCGTTTATTTTTATTTGTGGGATTCGGAATGCCTAAGTGGTCTGATCCTTTAAACCACTTGGCATATGCTGATGATACGATAATCTTTGCATCTGCTCATCCTCCCTCTTTGAGCAAGATTATGGCAGTGTTGGGGAACTATGAGAAGATATCAGGTCAGATGATCAACAAAGATAAGAGCTCATACTACATGCATTCAAATGTTGCTAGTGGATTGTTTCAGGCAGTTGGAGCTATTACAGGATTTGCAAGAGGTAAATTTTCCTTCACATATCTAGGGTGTCCTATTTTTTACACTAGAATGAGGAAGGACTATTATGGGGATCTTATCAAGAAGGTGAAGGCTAAATTGCATTCATGGAAAGGAAAGCTGTTGTCATTTGGAGGAAAGGCAACACTCATCTCTAGTGTGTTGCAAAGTATGCCAGTTCACATGTTATCAGTCCTTGATCCACCAAACAGTATCCTGGGGCATCTACATAAGACTTTTGCTAGGTTCTTTTGGAGCACAAAGGAAGAAGGGAGAAACAGACACTGGGCTTCATGGCAAAATTTTTACCTTCCTAAAGAGGAAGGGGGCTAGGTTTTAGGTCCTTAAATGATGTCTCAAGGGTACTGTTTGCTAAACTATGGTGGAGGTTTAGGACCACAAAATCTTTGTGGTCTAATTTCATGTGGAATAAGTATTGCAAGAAGGAGCTACCAACAGTGGTGCATTTTAGGGGAGGGTCTCATGTTTGGAGACAAATGCTGAATGCTAGGGAAGAAGTAGAACATGAGATCGTATGGGAATTGAAGAGTGGAACAACTAATATTTGGCATGAAAATTGGACTGGATTGGGAGCACTTTATCACGTATTACCTGAAGACTTTCCAATCAATGAAGGCCTTCAAGAGGTGACAGAACTGCGGCAAGGGGAAACATGGGATGATCAGCTGCTAGATCAAACTTTAAATGAGGAAATTGCAGAACATATAAGGCTAAATGTGCACTATGAAGGCAGTGGGAGATATTGGGATAGGCCATACTGGATGCCAACTCCTTCAGGCAAGTTCAGTGTTAGCAGTGCTTGACAAATATTAAGGCATAAGGCTGATCCTAATCAGGAATTCAAGTTACTGTGGATTAAAGGTTTGCCATTCAAGATATCCTTCTTCTTGTGGAGATTGTGGAGGCAGAAAATAGCCACCGATGACATGTGGAGGAGGCAAGGGCAAATGGTGATGTCTAGGTGTTGGTGTTGTCAGCATCCCCAAGAGGAATCCATTGAGCATATATTTGTCACAAGTCCTACTGCCTCTAAGGTATGGAACTTGTTCATGGGGGCTGCTGGAATTTTTGTGCAATTGATTCAATTGAAGCAGATTATAAGGCATTGGTGGTATGCTCAGTGTTGTCCAAAATTAAAGCTAATATTTCAAGCACTACCAGCTATCATCACTTGGGAGCTTTGGAAGAGAAGAAATACAGGTAAACATGGTGGTTCAGTGTCCACAAATAGGGTGATTCATGAGATAAATAGGACATTGCATTAACTGGCAAGGGTGAGGTATGCTTGGATCCCTAATATTCCATTGTTATGGCCAGACATGATTCAATACTTTGAAGGATATAAACCTATATTGATCACTACAAGAGTAACATGGCAGCTTCCTTTTTATGGTTGGTACAAATGTAATACTGATGGAGCTTCAAAGGACAATCCTAGACCTAGCTCCCTAGGCTTTTGTATGAGGGATGATGAAGGTGATGTGGTATATGCTAGGGCAGTATACCTGAGAGTGACAACTAATGTAGTGGCTGAAGCTAAGGCTATTCTTCAAGGGTTGGAATATAGTGTGGAGCATGATCTTCACCCTCTCATACTGGAGACTGATTCATTAGTGATGAAAAAGGCGATAGAAGGGGAATGGGATCCTCCTTGGGTAATTGCACAGGATGTGAAGGAAATTATAGAGATGAAGGACAACTTCAATGTGATTTTTCAATATGTGTTCAGAGAAGGCAACTCAGTGGCGGATTTTATAGCTAACATTGTGTTCTCTTTTGCAGGTACATCTGAGTTTCATTCATTCTCTGAACTGCCTAGTGCAGGGAGGAGGTTGATCAATCTAGACAAATCTCAATCACCTAACCTTAGGGTTAGGATAGCAAAGAGAAGAACCCAGACTGATGGCTTCACAGGATTGGACTCTGCACAAACTGATATGTCGAAATGCTAAGAAAAATGTTGAACTCATCATATGGTATTTTTGGAGATTGTTGAATCATTTCTCAGTGGTATTAGCATGCTTTAATGCTCAATCTGAGGATGGTTTAGCAATGTTTAGAATGATGTCTACATTAAAGGTTATAGTAGGGAAGGATCTGAGCTTACAAGATCACAAAAAGGTACAATTTCAAAGGCTGGCCTTTGCCTTGCAAAGCCAGCCTAAAGCCAGCTCATGCCTGGCTTTTGCCTTGTAAAGCTAGCTCTAGCTTGGCTTTTGCCCTGCAAAGCCTGCCTAAAGCCAGCTCAAGCCTGGCCTTTGCCTTGCAAAGCCTGCCTAAAGCCAGGCTCCTCTTCTACACATTAATTTTGATGAGTGAGCACATGATTAATCCTTGAACAAAATCAGTCCAATGCATATGGAGATCATATAGTAGCTACACTTAGAAGACTATGCTGGCTTCAACTCTGTGGTGGAGATGTTTGGAATTCATTTTAGCCTATGGACAATATACCCTAGCGCCTTATGAGAGCTTGATAGGTGCTGCTTGGTATTTGCCAATGACAATTGGATTCACATACACTAATAGGAGAAGGAAACATTCAACTTATCATGTTGTAATAGCTAGTTCATTAGATTTTAGTTTTTCTATCTTTTTAATAGCTAGTAGCTTCATGCAACTTTTATTTTGGTTTGGACATCTTGTAAGCTTTGGACCCATTTTGGGATTTTATTTATATATTAGCCACTAGGCAAGTGCTGCCGAGTGATATAGTTGCTTAAAAAAAAATACTATCTATGAAGAGAAATCATATATATTTTTAGTTGCTTTCAGAAATAATAATCAATACATATTTTATATATTTTTCGGCTAGCGAATGCAATTAGTTTCATCCGATCAGTCAATTTTATATTTGGCCCATCTATGAAAAGAAAAGATGGAGCCCAGGTATGAGCTGGATTTGACGTAGCCCATTAACAACAATTAATGAATGTAGCCCTGCACCTATTCTTGCTTCTGCCCCTTCACATGCTTGCTTGCAACTGTTTCTTCTACTAGTGGAAATCAAAGAGAAAAATTCTCTATTGCCCAGAAATATGTACAGTAGCCAAAAAAAATGTATTTCGTAAATTTTTCTTTTTAATTATTAATCACATAAGAGCATTCACAATATTTTTAGAATTTTAGTGACATCTTTAAAACACAATAATTTCCTGAACTATTTCTTCCAATAATATGTGTAACTTAGTAGTATGTTATTAATTAATAATATGTGTATTGTGTAATTTAGTATATATTTCAGCACGATACTGTATTTCGGTATTATATCAAATACCATATCTAACACCAAATCTTTAACAAGCATAGAATAAATACTTACCACGTTATCAAAATACCGAATATCAAATACCAAAATTTCAATTTCAGTACGATAATTCGATATTTAACGTATCCATTACCAAACGTAAACCAACTTTTCCAGAACAAAGTCATGGCCGATCAGAAAAGGAAATAAGAAACAGAAACCAAAGCCTCAAGCTAGCACAAGACACCACACAACTGAATAAATAAAAATAAGAGAAAAGACCCAAAAATGACCTTTAATATTTAAAATGAATCAATTATAACCCCGTTTAAATTTGAGTCCAAAAATGATCCTATCGTTATAGAATGGGTCTAATAATACCCTTGTGTTATTCGAAATGGATCAATTATAACCCTCGTTTAAATTTGAGCCCACTAATGACCCTGCCGTTAAAGAATGGGTCTAATATTGCTATTTCCCTTAGTTAGTAATGATTAGGGGTGTAAATGGATATTTAAAAACCGACTAAACCGACATAATCGTACCGTGCCGAACCGATTTTTAGGTTTTTTTTTTTTAATAAAACCGTATGTTTTTATATAAATCTATAACTGTACCGATAATAATGGTAGGTTTTTTATTTTATAAAAATAAATCGAAAAAATATTGAACCGTACCGAATAAATTTACATGTGAATATATGTTTCACATATAAATATATTCGAACCGTACCGAATAAATTTACATGTGAATATATGTTTCACATGTAAATATATCAGACCTATTATTAGACCTAGTATAAATACATGTTTCACATGTAAATTTATTCGGTACGGTTCGATATTTATATATTAAGTTTAAAAATGATAATGGGTCTAATATTTATAAAGAATGGGTCGAATAGGTTTAAAATTTGAGTCCACTAATGACCATGCCGTTAAAGAATGAGTCTAATATTTATATTTGTAAATAATAATGTATTAATATAAATAATGTACAAATTTTAATACATTATTATTTTTAAACTTAATACATAAATATATGTTTCACATGTAAATTTATTCAGTACGGTTCAATATTTTTTTGGTTTATTTTTATAAAATAAAAAACCTACCCTAATTATCGGTACAGTTATAGATTTATATAAAAACATACGGTTTTATTTATAAAAAAACTAAAAATCGGTTCGGCACGGTACAGTTATGTCGGTTTAGTCGGTTTTTAAATATTCATTTATACCCCTAATCATTACTAACTGAGGAAAATAGCAGTATTAGACCCATTCTTTAACGACAAGATTATTAGTGGGCTCAAATTTAAACGAGGGTTATAATTGATCCATTTCGAATAACAGAAGGACATTATTAAAACCATTTTATAACGACAGAGTCATTTTTGGACTCAAATTTAAACGGGGGTTATAATTGATCCATTTCGAATACCACAAAGTTATTTTTGAGCCTTTTTTCCTAAAAATAATATGATCCTTTTTTTCTTGATATTGACAGAGAACATTGTATCGCAGTCAACGTTTAGTAAGTATACTATATAGTATAAAAGAAGCATTTCATGTGGCCATTCTCTTTGTTCAAATTAGCCCTGTGCTTTGCTCTATTCCCTAAATCTTTCATGTGTCATCTTGTTCTTTTATTAAACTCTTTTTTTTTTTTTTTTTTAAATTTCGGCCAATATTACTAAGGATGGTAAGAATGAGAAAATACTTACATATACTTATTTTTTTTTTACATTAAACAAGAGGACAATAGTGGATTGCTTTAGTGGTGAGCACCCTCCACTTCCAACAAAAAGGTTGTGAGTTCGAGTCACCCCAAGAGCAAGGTGAGGAGTTCTTGGAGGGAGGGAATCGATGGTCTATCGGAAACAGCCTATCTATCTCAGGGTAGGGGTAAGGTTTGCGTACATACTACCCTCTCCAGACCTCATTAGTGGAATTATACTGCGTTGTTATTGTTGTTAACCAAGCAATTTAATCTTTAAGGGCATAAGTTGAAGTGATACTGATATATATGATCTCACTATAATCAAGTGACAAAAGTTTATATGCATGAGACATGTTTTGTATTTATTAATTTGGAGTAAATATTTTTCCTGTGAAAATGTGTTTAGTTTGAAAATAAGGAATGAGAATAAGCAAGAATTAAACATTGGAATAAAAGGGCAACCCGATGCACGAATTATCACATATTCACGCAAGGCCCATAAAAAGATCGCACCTCAAGAATATGATGTAGGCGGCCTACTCTGATACTCGATTGATTCCACGACTCAAACTCATAACGTATAAATCATACGAACACAATTTTACCGTTACTCTAAATTTTCCTTCTAATTAAACATTGGAATGTGTAATAAAAATTACAGACAACTTAACAGTATATTTAAACAAGAAAATAAAGCATGTACATTTGGGCATGGAGGGTGAGGGGAGGAGGCAATAATAAATTTTAAGATTCAAGTGTGTGCACACGTGCAAACATGTGTGTAAACCTGTTGGAAACTCCTCCCGAATAACGATATGCACACGTGCATACATGTGTCTGTGAATGTGTGTAAAAATAAAAATGAGGGCATGTGAATTCATTGATAATAACGCAGTCAAATTTCAAACAGAATGACTGTATGCACAGTCACTTCAGATTTAGAAGAGGTTTCTTGGAGATCAATCTGTTTTCTATTTTAATTTTAAAGTGACGTTCCACATTTATTAACTCTGCTCACAAAAACTTTGGCAGACAAAAATTATTACTTTATTATTTTTGTTATATAGTTTGATTCGATATAAAATTTAAAAAATAAATAAATATTTTAAAGATTTTTGATATTAAACATGTCATAATATTTGTGTGATTATAAGATTTTTGAAATTTATAATCTTAAACATGTCATAACATTTGTATAGCTATAAAAGTTTTTCGTTAAAATTAAATAATTTTCAAATATAAAGCATATCATATTTTTTGGGACAAACTAGTGAGGAAATTATGTTACATAAATCAGAACGAACAATGTAATTACCTAACGTTTGGATGCCTTTACCGAGATTTAGACTCTGACCTTCATAACTTACTTTTAATTTATTGACCACTAAACTATATCTTTAGAGGCGCAAAAAGTGTTTTTAGGGGCATAATCCGCTTTCTTAAGCAATCTGCATAAGCAATCAGAAGTGACACCTAATTTAGAGTTAGTGACTTTTGTATTAAGTTTGAATTACTAGATATACATTATCTAATTAAAATCGATGAGTTCATGTGGAAGCATTAGGTCATTTGGACTAACACTGTTTGAAGGGCACAGCTTTTTACCAAGTGCATAATTTATTTAAGTCCCACTTGCTTTTATATTAAACAACAGTATCATACCTTTTCTGGCAAATTAGCAGTATACAATGTTTGAACAATTAGAGTACTAGAATTGGGCACCTTCTAGTTTGACTGCTTCACTGACTAAGCTGACTGCCACACGTTCTTGATCCTGTCCTTTCTCTGCCTAATACTATTTAATCTATTAAAAATATCTAAATCCCACAGCTTCTTGTTAGAATCCATGTTTCAATTCTCCCTAAAGTACGATTAAAGGGAAGTAATATCTCCTTTTTTATTTAGTCTTATCGCTTACCTCAAGTATATGAGACACATGGCCCTACTACAACAATAACAACATGGCTAATGTAATTCCACAAATGATGTGTGTGCGGACTTTACCCTTACCTTATGCAAATAAAATATCTATTTTTTTTTATAGATTTTCGGTTCAAGAAAAATAAAAATATAATAGTTAAAAGGAAATACAATAGCGAAAATGTCATGAACAAACATGCTCTACTAAAAGGCATATATAAATTCATTATTTGAATTAAATAAGTTCGAGTAAAAAGTAACAAGTGTAAATAACAATTACTGTTGAAGGCGGAATCAATTAGTCATATTCACTACAAAGATTCATTCCACTTCTATTCAAAAGGAAATCCACTAAAACAAAATTTCCCCCCTTGAGGAACAAATTTAACAGTTATTAATCTACCACCGTACAACATTGAGCAAACATGGAAAGTAGAAATGTCAATTGGCAATACCAATTCTTGTAAACAAATTTAAGAGTAACATTTCCACCACACAACATTAAGCAAACATGGAAAGTAGAAATAAGCATAGATACAACTTTTTTCTTGTTTTTTGTGGTGATAGGAATTAAGAACATCACCCTTATGGGAGTGGTGGAGCTAGAATGTGATATATGGACTCACCCTTAATAGTTTAGTCCAAACTTATTTATGTTAACAAATCTATTACATATGTATAGAAGGTAGATTCAGAAATTCAGTTACTAACATTTATTATCACTATTTTTTTTTAGTTAAAACTCATAAAGTTCAAATTATGAAGGAGAGTCAATAGTAAAGTTTGTTTCAATATTACCTATAGGTCACGGGTTCGAGCTACCACTGAAATTTTGTAATATAGTAGGTTGTCTATATCACACTCTCTTGGAATATAATTTTTTTCCGAATCCTACATAAATACAAAATACTTCATACACCCAATTACTTTTTCTTAAAGTTTAAATTCTGATTCCACCTTCACGACAGGACAATCTCTTCAGTACCTAGCAGCATCGTGCAAAGGGGGATAGTGGAATGAAAGGATAGGTGTCAAAATAAGGAGGAAAGGGAAGATGGGCGTGTACCCTATTTTGTAAAGAACGTACCTAATGCCTCGCTGTTCACCATGTGATGGCCTTGTGCCTTCGTTCCCGTCCTTTCAATTTATTTCTTCATTTCTCTTACTACTACTCACCGTATGCTACAGTTTAAACATGTAACGGTGTTTGTCTATCACTAAATTGAGTTAGTACACATATTCAAATTTGAGGTTGAGAAATTTCAATAAAAGGTTCACTTGCCATTATTGAGTTAGTTCCCATATTCATATTTGAGGTTGAGAAATTTTAATATATGTACAATATACAGATTTTTCGAAGAAACAATATCGAATGTCACCTTATTTTGTGTTCTTATTATCTTGATGTTGTTGGTACTGCTTCTTATTATTATTATTTTTTCTGTTGTTTCTTTATTACTGTATTTCTTTTCAATAATTCTATGACTATGCTTTTTCTAAGCTGATAGTCTATTGAACACACTCTCTTTACCTTCACAAGATAGAGGTAAGATCGTATACACATTATTCTCCTCAGTCGCTACAAATCCTCTTCATACGCTACTTGTGGGATTACAATGAATTTATTATTGATTTTGTTAATATTACTTTTTAATGAAAATGAGTTTAAATACATAATTTTCAAGATCTCTTACATTATAAAATTCAAGTTGAAAATACATCCGTACACGCTGCATTAAAACATACATATGCTCTTGTCAACCCTAAAAGCCAACTGGCACGTCCTGATTTAATCCAATATAGATACCAAATGGAGTGCGTAAGGACAAAAAACAGGTCTAGGAATTTAAGCCTTCATTCTCCCCTTTGGTCTTTTCCGATCTCCACCTTTATTTCTTTTAGCCTTTCCCCCTCAAAATCCCAACACTACTTAATAAAGTGACTACTCATCACACTACATCACATAACACATTACACTTTCTTTTCTCTAGCCAAAAACCAAAAAAGAAAAGACACCCCTTTTGATTTTCTCGGTTTAGAGAGTGAACATAAGAAAAAAAAAATATGGATTATGGAATTTTTTCAGATTCAGAATGTAGTAGTGGATGTGAATCTGGTTGGACTTTATACTTGGAAAATTCTGTACTTCCTCCTATTACTTCTTGCAATGCCAATAAATTTTCACCTTTTTGTGAAGCTGAAAAGAGTGTAAAAACAGAACAAGATGAAGAGGAAGAAGAAGAGGAGGATTTGTCTATGGTTTCTGATGCATCTTCTGGACCTCCACATTTTAATGAAGAAGATCAAGATTATGGCCACAACAATAATGGCTTCATTTTTCATGCTCCCATTAATGCCACATTGCCTAAAAACAACCCCAAAAGGCAAAAAGCAAAGGGAAAAAAACAGCAAACTTCTGCACTGGATGATACAGCTAGCTCTCCTTTCTTTGATTTCTCAAATGTAAGTTTAACTTTTTTTTTTTGCACATTGATAACTACTAGCATTAATGGAAGAATGTGACTTTTTTAAAGCTAACTTTCTTGAGGTTTTTATCTTATTTACTAGAACAATTTTACAATCACCAATGGCACAGCTTCAGTGGATAATGTATTGGACTTTTCACAAGGTTATTCTACAACTCATTTTCAGGTACTTAACTAGGTACTTGTTATAGATGTAAAATTTGTGTTAACTAATTAATAGGGGTGGCGGAAGGGGTTCATCTGAACTCCCTTCTCTGAAAATTATATATAAGGGTACGCCGGTGCACTAAGCTGCCGCTATACGAGGGATTGGAAAGAGCCGGACCAGAAGGTTCTATTATATGCAGTCTTACCTTCCATTTCTGCAAGAGACTGTTTTCACGGCTCGAACCTGTGACCTCCTGATCACATGACATCAATTTTACCCGTTAAACCAAGACTTCCCTTCGAAAAATTACATTATATATATATAGTAGATATTGAATCCCTTTGGCTCGTTTGTGTCTTTACTCTTTTATATTATGAGTCCCCTTCGTAAAAATTATGACTCCGTCACTACTAATTAACATTCCTCCATACAGATTTCATTTGTTATAAGTTTATGTGCTCATCAGTAAATATATTTTATGCAGAGGAGATCTGCATATGCATATCAGGAGCAATATGATTTCTTCCAATCATCTCTGTTACCTGGAAATCAAATACAAGAAAACCAGTTAAGTTCTTGATTTTTTTTTATATTTGAAATATCAAGTTTTCAGTGCCAAAAATTCATTCTTGATTTTACTAACATTTGTTTGCTTTGATCTGATTTTTATCAGGTGGTCCGAAGGGAAAAGGTGGGGATATTAGCAGCTATCAGTTTTAGCACATGTTGATGATGTCTGCAGCTACGAGAATGTTTAGAAAGAGGGGAAGGAGTGAAAAAAAATTGTTTAAGCAAAAGGAATTGGATATCAAAAGGGATCTTGTTCCTCTTCTTTTTCATTTTTTTTAAATTTTTTTGCTGTCAATGCAGTGGGAAACAACTTGAAAGAAGAAGTTGGAATTCCTATTCCTCTATCTTAGAATTAAGTTTGTTGCAAATGAATAGTGAAATATTAGCTTTTGAACTCATGTTGGAGTAATTAGCTTTTGAACTTCTGCTTAGCAAATTATGTGCAATGCAACCAAGTAAAATTGGCACATCACACCATGGGTTCGTGGAGTCGGCAGAACTCACCGTTTTCAGCTCGAACTTATATATACTTATGAGCGAAAAACAAGTATATAAAGTGTTAGATATACATTTCAAAAACTACTCTCTCAACTCAGAATCGATTACCTCTGAATTCTAAATATGCGATAATATTCAGAACATTGTTTCTCATGGATTTCCATGCTTTCATTCAACACATAGTATTTGTAACATAAATGAAACTTGAAGAAAGAGGAACAAGAAAAAGGGAAAAGGGAAAAGGGAAAAAAAGAGAGTGAAGAAAATTATTTACTAATCAAGGCAAATCTTGTTGCTTTTGTTGACTGTCCTTGATAATCTATAATTGATTCTAACATGTCATGAGTTCTCAATCCTATCAAGACTTTTAGAGAGGGAGATAGGACAAATTGAACTGTTTAGCCAACCAAACCTAGTATTATAATCATGATCCACAACAATAATTCTTTTACTAATTGTTTTCCATTGCTTTGCTAATTTTATAAATAAATAAAAAAGGGGGGACTAGGGGCAAGTATATGATCCTAAGCTTCTTGAAATTCATTTTTAAAATTGAACAAAATATTGGAAAATAGGCTTTGACTATAATGTCGCCAAAACCTAGACAAGAATCAACTTAATGTATTAATTTCAGGATATAAAGGATTTCATATTATAACGGGTTGTTCAAAAAGGATTTCTCGTCCTTCAATTAAATATTCTACTTTCTCTTGGATATTCAGGTTCAAATTAAGTGCCCAAAAAAAAAAAAAAAAAAAAAAAAAAAGTGCCCATGGATTCCTTGTTTGCTTCCTAGTAATTCTTATTATCGTAATGACTCGGAAAATCATAGGTTAATAGATAGGAGAAAAAAATGCAAATGGATGATAATGAAAATGTTACAAGGGTAATGGGCAGTCAGAAAAGTACAGAAATGAGTGGGAAATTCCAAAAATAATGTCGGAATATTTCATATGTAACTTCAAGACCCTGCAGAGATCCTGCCTGAGATCTTCCTGACCCAATGCTACATGCCATTTTTATTATAATATTAACCTCTTTATAAATTATTTATGCTATAATATGTTTGTCCCCTCAATTCTGTCCCCTTTGAAGGTGTCATTGGACTTGAAGTCATACACAATTATATTGCTCTTTCTTTCATTTCTTTAGTCCTTTTGACTGTTTCCACTCAAATTCTATTTCTCAAAGCAGAATGTATCTCATCTAGTATCATCCATTTTCAAGAACTATGACACAAGTATTCCTCAAGTTCAACACTGGTCTTTTTTAATTTCTTTCTTTCTATTTTGCTAGTTCTGTTCAGAGAGAGACGAATACATAATTTTAATTCTATAGGTTCAGAATTTTGGTTTCAACCACTAAACCCACACCTTGTTTGGTTCATAGCTCATTTTTTTCAGCAAGTTAAGTGAATTTTATACTGAAAATTCAGGTCTAGAATAAAAGTTAGTGCGTTCAATTGAACGCACCAAACTGTTGGTTCCGCCCCTAATCATGTATCATATCTTACTAATGGGAGTCGTCCAAGTAGCGCCAGAAAATAGAAAGAAGTAAAAACTCTTAACACGGAAAAAGGAAAAAAGAGAAAAATTGAACTGAAGATGAATATAAATTTAACAAAGGAAAAGGTCCAAATATACCACTCTATTGTGCAGAATGTTTTAATCCATATATACCACTTTATTGTGCGGAATGTTTTAATTTTACCGTCCATTATACTGTAGGGTTATTTATACTCTTGTTGTTAGCAAATTGTTTCATATTTGCACTTGACTTAGGGAACTTTAGTACGGATTGAATGGACTTCATGTGTCAAAATACTTTAGGAAAAAATGTCTAAATTTGCATGTCCTTATTTTTTGAGATGATTAAAAATTACCCTCCATATAACTCCGTTAAGATTAAGGGCAGTATGAGACTGTTTGCTAATGACAAGAATATGAATGACTCAGAAATTATAGGAAAGTAAACTTAAGATCATTTCATTTTTACCCTTTTCCCACAAAACAAAGATCAAGAAAGGATATGGTTAGGCTATGGTTATTGACAGTCAATTATGGTATAGAGGAATCAAGATGGTATGGGCAAAACATTTTTGCCTACCAACTGCCATCAAAACAAAGCCTTGAATTCAATCCCTTTTGATTGGCTTGTGGTGTCATTGAATTTTCACCTAAGGTTGTTTCCAGTTCTCATGACAACAGTGTTCTTCTCCCAATAAAACTGTGCATAGCTTCCAGTCCTTAACTTTTTGCCATATTTTCACTTTGTCAGGCCCACTGTCATGCGTTATATATCAGAAGAGTGAACGTGTACTTCAAATTCAGCCTCTAACAAAAAGTGTTTTGGTAGAGCGGTAAGTACTATTTCATCCTTAACCAAACGTTCGAGTTTGAGTCCCTGGGTATGCAGTCATCTTTGTCTGGGAGCGTTTTACCCTCAATGTGGGACTTCTCGGTGCGAATCCGGATATAGTCGAACCCCAATGTGGGTACCAGACACCGAATGAGAAACCAAAAATAAATAAATTCAGCATTTAGATCAACCCACAACCACTGCAGTAACTTAAATTGCAGTAACAGGGCATGGATCTATCTTCCTGCAAAGCATTACTGTTTTTTTCCCCCTCAAGTTGCCCATGATTTTCCAGTGTGCTGTGTAGGAAGAGGATAATGCACTTGATCCCAAAAGTAAGTAAATTGTGCTTGTTTCAAGATTTTCCTTGTATTATTATGTCAGTATATGAAGATGGACATGACAGAGCTGGAATTGTACTATAAAAGAGAGATCTTGATCTAGGAATATAATTCAGTTTTTTTTAATGTGGTGGGATTCAGTATCCAATTTGAGACAGGTCACAGCTGGCATTAGCATCATAAAGTTGAAGGCAGTTAAGGAGGTTTATGGACACAAGTCCATAGGACCACACAAACAGATTTAAATCTGATTCCAGGTTTCTGGAAAAAAGGAGTTGTTGAAGCCAACACATCCCAATGCATCTATTTTTGACAACATGCTTTGGGGTCACCAAGAGTTTCTCTACATTTGAGTGGTTGTTAATAAACCTCTTAATTTTCGTAGGAGTATCAATTATTGACCTCCGTATAATGTTGACGGTCAACATAATAGTTGTCATGCAAACAAATGTATACCTTTTTTTCCCCAATAATATTAGTGTCTTGTGCACAAGACAACTATTCTATTAATACATGCTACCTTTTATCGTGAAAATAACATGGGCTAGTCAGTTTTCGTACTGATAATTGAAAAATAGTCAGTATTTATAAAGTCATTGAAAAATAGCCATTATTTTGCTGCAACACGGAAAGTTCCAGCATAATATACTGGAGATTGGTGTACCTGTGTATTAACTTCCATCATATTATGTTGGAACTCCAACACACAGAAAGTTACAACATAATATACTGGAAATTGGAGCACCTGTGTATGAACTTCCAACATATTATACTGGCCTAGTATATTATGCTGGAATTCCAGTATATTATGATGGAATATTTTTCGGATTTTGAACAATATTTTCGTTCAAATTTATCTTTACATGAAAAGTGGCTAAATTTCGATTACTTTTGAAACTATGGCTATTTTTCAATTACCACTTGTAAATTTGGCTATTTTTAAATTTCACCCCATTTATCAGCATGGATATGAGATAACTATACTCACAAAAGGTAGCCCGGTACACAAAGCATTTCGTATTCACGGAGAGTCCGGGGAAGGGTCGTATCCTAAGGGGTGTGATGTAAACAACTTACCTTATTGCAAGCATTAATGATTGCTTCCCGGCCCAAATCCTTAACCTATAGATCACACGAAAATAAATTTATCGTTGTTCCAAAACTCCTATTCAACTATAGTCACAAAGGTTTAGATAAATAAAAAGAAATCACTTAATATCTTGTTCTCTGTTGGAAACTATGTCCATTATGGTTTGGAAAATTTTTTCTCTTTGAAATATTATTTACATTTACCTATTATTTAGTAAATTATTTTATTTTTAATAGAGTCAAACTAGCCATTATCTTATCGTTATCTAGCCGTTAGAGCAACACCTATATAAACATGGTCTTTGGAGAGCTAAAGACATACTTTCTAATACAAATTTCTGAATCTTCTTCTTCCTCCTATATGCTAGGCTTTTTTCATGAATTTTCTGCTAGTTCTGTTCCCAGTTTATAACTGGAAGAGCTTGTTGAATCCTGGGGGATGCGCCTAATTTTATTCTTTACCGTGTGGGCGAAATATCCTTAAGGACAGTGTCCTTGATACGCCTCAAGGTTTGATAAATCATATTCTCCATAATCAAATATTTTTCCAACAATCTTAAGAATATTTACACGATGTTATTATGGAGAATAAGAATTATAATATTTTCGTTGATACTCCTATGGTGGATGTACAAACTATTCTAGTCATTGTTTTAATTCCACTCAGCGGCATGTTCAATGTTGATAACTTGGTATGTTTTCTCCCAGTTATCTATAATTTTTGATAAAATAATATTCATTCTTTTTGTTCTCTTTTAACTATATGAGATTTAGTTTTATATTGGTTACCACTCACCTATATAAAATTATATATAATTTTAAATTAACTAGAATCTTAGTTGTATAGTATATGGTGCAGTTTGTTTGCATTTTATCTGCTCAGTTGATACATATAAAATCGAAGAAAGCAACTATCTTAAGTTTCTGTGAATTTTATTTTTTGAAATGATGGAAAAGGTCATGTTGTACTTTTGTTTCCTTTAGTCTTAAAATGGTGAAAATAATTATGTTAATTTAATCTAGTGGAAATGATATTAAGTTGTCTTATAATAGACAGATATAAAGAAGAAAAATCCTCTACCTTGCTTATGTTTTTCGTCTTATAAGTGTCATATCAACTCGATATATTCTACTTCGTTAAGAACATACTCATCTTTTAATTAAAATGTTACTTTATTAAAATATTTATTGATGATGATATAGTATGGGTAGATGTTCATAATCTTGTGAGATCTTAATATTTTTGTCTTACATTTATTCAAATATGGCATAACTAGTTTTATTTGAGTCATGAGAATATTCATTTGGTCCTCTAAATAAAGTCATTTAAAATGATTTATAAGTGACACATTAGCTACTCTAACGCGCTATGAGGTCTTGATTCCTTTTGTATGAAAAATATTAATGTAAAAAAACTATTATGATGATGTGATGTAATCAGAAATAATACATGAGATAAGACATTCATGTTCATCTGAATCTAATAATGTAGCTAAAGAAGAAAAATCTTCGGGGGTGAAGCTATATTATTAGCTTGTGAAAAGGTTATCTCCTTAACCTAATTTTTTGAAAATATGGGGGACCGTGGTGTCCAGAGTTATATAGCTTGATCCTAAGGAAAAGATGAGAAATATTATTTACTAATATTATAATGTTGAAGCCTTACAAAATTGAGATTTTTCGTAGCGGAATTTATATTGGAAGATAAAAAAATATATTGTGCTTCTGACTTAGAAAAATTATTTTGTTTTGGGTCTTTTAGTCGCTTGGATAAAAAAAATTGTTGAATTTTGACTTGTTTCCTACTAATTTGAGATATTCCTGTAGAAGTTAAAGTTGCTTCCATATTTAGCAAAATTTACTTTGCTATTATAGTATGCCAAAGGAAAACAAAATTCTTATATGTGTTGAAAAATATTTCAAAAGGCATTTGTATAGAAGTCAAGTTTTATTTCATTGAGATGATATTATGCGTTACTTGAGAAATACTATGAGTTAGTATTTTGTATGTGAATTTTTTATTGTACTAGAAGGATACAGTGATGACTGATCATGCCAAACTATGCCTTATAAAAAGAACTAAGCTATCCCACAGGGAACTAACCTATTGTAACGACCCAGCCGGTCGTTTCGAGAGTTATAGCCCCGTTTCTCTTTTTTGCTCATTCTTATGCTTCACTGTTGTTTTATGACTTATCGGGTTGGTTCGTTCGGGTCGGGGAGATTTCAGAAGGAATTGAGACACTTAGCCTCATAGTTGAAAACTTAAGTTGAAAATATTGACCGGATGTCGACTTATGTGTAAACGACCTCATATTTAAATTCTGGTGATTCCAATAGCTCCGTATGGTGATTTTGGGGTTAGAAGTGTGTCCGAAAAAAATATTTAGAGGTCCATAGAGGAATTAGTCTTGAAATGGCGAAAGTCGGATTTTTGGAAAGTTTGACTAGGGGGTTGACTTTTTGATATCGGGGTCGAAATACGATTCTGGAAATTTGAATAGGTCTGTTATATCATTTATGACTTGTGTGCAAAATTTGAGGTCAATCAGACGTGATTTGATAGGTTCCAGCGTTGTTTGTAGAAATTAGAAGTTTCAAAGTTCAATAGGCTTGAATCTATGTGTGATTCATTTTTTTAGTGTTGTTTGATGTGATTTGAGGCCTCGAGCAGGTTCGTGTTATATAATGGGACTGGTTGGTACGATTGGACGGGGTCTCGGGGGCCTCGGGTTTGATTCGGGGTGGTTCCGAACCAAGTTTGGGTATTTTGATGCTGCTGGTTGCTGGTTTTGGTATTGTTCTTCGCATTCGCGAGGACCCTCTCACGTTCGCGAAGAAGGATTTTGTTGTTGGGACTTTTTTCTTCGCGTTCGCGACGAGGCTCTCGCGTTCGCGAAGAAGGAATGTTTTATGTCCGTCGTCTGATGTTGGAGGCTCATATCTCATAATCTATAAGGAATTTAGAGCTGATCCATAAATAAAAGTTGTAGCCCTTTGTGTCTAGTTCTCAAAAAGATAAACCATATATCATTTGGAGTTGCGTACAAAAATATTTGGTGGATACACTACAGGCTGTCTGGGAAGAGTTTGAAAATCTTTGTTGCACATGGCTGATTTTAGAAGCGTATATCTCACAATCTATAAGGAACTGGGAGATATGCAACAAATGCAAGTTATATTACTTGGTGTTTAGTTTTCAGAAAGTTAAACCATTCAACATTTGGAGTTTTGTACAAAATGTTATGACCATTATACTAGAGGCTATCTGAGAAGGGTTTGAAAATGGTTGTTGGAGATTTTGTTCATCGCGAATGCCAGGGGAGGGTCGCTAACGCGAAGAACAAACCCCTGGGAAGCAGAATAAAGTCCAAATTCGTCTCATTCTTCAATATTTGGACCAAGGAAGCTCGGGTGAGGCGATGTTTCGAGAGTTTTTCAAGGAAAACATTGGGGTAAGAATTCCTAACCTTATTTTGGTTAAATTACATGAATCTATTATTATTTTTATCACTAAATTAGTTAATTGGGTTGAAAAATTTAGAAAATCCTCTTGGTTTAATTTAAAGATTTGAGGGTCGAGTTAAGGTCGAATTTTGGTAAAATTGGTATGGCTAGACTCGTGGTTGAATGTGCTTTCGAATTTTGTAACTTTTGTTGGGTTCCGAGACATGGGCTCCACGAACGATTTTTGAGCTAAATTTCAGATTTTTATGGAAAATTTGTATTTTCTTATGGAATTAATTTCAATAAATTTTATTGACTGAAACGAATTATTGTGACTAGATTCGAGGCATCCAGAGGCCGATTTGCGAGGCAAAGGCATAACAGAGTAAATAATTTCATGTTTTGAGATAAGTAACAGTTTTAAATCTGGTCCTGAGGGTATGAAACCCGAGATTTTTATATCATGTGATTATTTTGGAGGTGACGCACACGCTAGGTGACAGGCGTGTGGGCGTGCACCGAGGGGATTGTGATTTGGTCTGTCCCATAAAACTGTAAAGTTGAATAACTTATTGTTAGCTATATGCTCTCTATGTATTGAAGAAATTTGACTGTAAATCATATTAGAAATCATGCTCAGGCTATGTAATAGTACTGTTGGGACCCGCAGAGGTGTCGGTAAGGTAAGGATACTATAGCACGTGATTTGTCCGTGCAGGATATTATAGCACGTGAGTTGTCCGTGCAGATTATAACGCTTGGGCTATAGGAGCCCCTCCGGAGTCTGTACACCCCCAGTGAGCACGGGTACCCATTGAGTGTGAGTACTGAGGGCTGGGAGCCTAGTGAGTGATTGTTGTCCTGAGAGGCTGTACTTGCTTTTCATTTGTTGTTGCACTTAATTGTTATTTGTCATTGTTGTGAAATTCTCTGAAAGATTTTTATATCCGGATTCCACGAATTTGAACTGTATAAAATTGATTTAACTTAAACTGCTGGATTTGAAAACATGTCTATTTTTGCTGGAATTACTGAAAGTGAACTATAATTGTGTAGCTCGTCACTATCTTCAGTTTCTTATTTATTATTGTTACTTACTGAGTTGGTTGTACTCATACTACACCCTGCACTTCGTGTGCAGATCCAGGTGTTCCCGAACATAGCGGGTGTTGATTCTTTCGCGCAGTTGATTTTTTTTGGAGATTCTGAGGTGGCTGCCATGTTTCGCAGACCTTGTCTCTCCTTCCCTATCTTCTTATTTACTACATTTGGTCTCAGACTATTATGGACCATATTTTCCAAACTTGTATTCATATTAGATGCTCATGTACTCAATGACACCGGGTTTTGGGAGTGTTTATATATGTATTTATGAATTTCTTCCGATGAATTTAATCATTATGTTTTTAAACTTAAAAAATATGGGAGTTTTATTGAGATTGTCGGCTTACCTAGTATTGAGATAGGCGTCATCACGACGGGTGAGATTTTTGGGTCATGACAAGTTGGTATTAGAGCCTAGGTTACATAGGTCTCACGAGTCATGAGCAGTTTCGTAGAGTCTTGCGGATCGGTACGGAGACGTCTGTACTTATCTTCGAGAGGTTGCAGAACCCTTAGGAAAATTTCACTTTCTTGCATTCTGTCGCGCGAATTTGTTGATTCCGGAAACTAAATTTCTGTTATTCTATTCTCTCACAGATGGTGAGGACACGTACTACCGGATCGGACGGTCAGCCATTAGTGCCACCAGTTAGGGCCGCGAGAGGCCGAGGCCGTGGTAGAGGCAGGGGCCGAGGTAGAGGTCGAGGTGTAGCTCGTACCACAGTTGGATCAGCACCTGTAGTACCACCGGTTTCTCCAGCTCAGGAGACAATTCCAGATATAGCGGAGCCAACATGGCCAGCTCAGACACCAGTTGTGCCCATCGAGATTCCAAGCCTTCAGGAGACTTTGGCCCAGATATTGACAGTTTGCACTGGTCTTGCTCAGGTGGTTTCGGCTCAGGCCGCACCTTCCACTTCTCAGGACGGGGGGGGAGGGGGTACTCATACCCCTGTTGCCCATATTCCAGATCAGGTAGTACAGGGACTTCATATACCGGAGGCACTACCAGCCCAGCCGATTGCAGGTGCTCAAGCCCCGGTAGTTCCTGTTATGGCAGATAATGAGCAGAGGAGACTTGAGAGATTTGAGAGGCTTCGACCTCCACCATTCAGCAGTGCTGCGTCAGAGGATGCTCAGGTCTTTCTGGATAAGAATGCTTCGGACAACGGGTATTCTGGAGACAAGTGGGGTCTCGTTCACTACTTTTTAGTTTTCTAGGGCTGCCTTCAAATGGTGAGAGTCTTACGAGAGGCGTAGGCCGGTCGACGCAGCACCCCTTACCTGGCAGCAGTTCTCCGGTCTATTCCTGGAGAAGTTTGTACCCAGTCTCGCAGAGAAGAGCTGCGCATACAGTTCGAGCAGCTTCGTCAGGGTGATATGTACGTGACGCAGTATGAGATGAGATTTTTATAGTTGGCTAGTCATGCTATCTGGTTGATTCCCACAGACAAAGAAAGGATCAGGAGGTTCATAGATGGCCTAACTTTTCAGCTGCGATTACTCATGACTAGAGAGAGAGTGTCTGGTTCTACTTTCAACGAGGTTATCGACATTGCTCGTCAGATTGAGATGGTTCGCGATCAGGAACGGGTTGAGAGGGAGGCTAAGAGGCCTCGTGGTTCAGGTGATTTCAGCGGTGTTCCTTCAGGTGGACAATTTTACCGCAGTAGGGGTAGTTCTTTCAGACACGCTCAGGCGACTCGTCCAGCTCATCGTGGTGCATCAGCTAGCCACGGTTATTACAGTGCTAACTCAGGATAATCTTCATTCAGCGCACTACCAGCGTAGAGTTCTCATCATGCCTTCTCGACCAACGGCACCAGCACCAGCAATTACACTACCCGTCCAGCCAGCTCGGGATGGAGGGTCAGGCAGTTAGGGGTCGCCCAAGAGGGGGAGGCCGGTCAGGTGGCGGTCAGGCGTGATTCTATGCTTTTCCTGCCAGGCCAGATGCAGTTGCTTCAGATGCAGTGATCACATGTATTGTTTCAGTATGCCACATGGAGGCATCTATATTATTTGATCCTGGATCCACTTATTCATATATATCATCATATTTTGCTCATTATCTGGACATGCCCTGTGAGTCCTTAGTTTCACCTATTTGTGTGTCTATACCGGTGGGCGATATTATTACTGTAGACCGTGTGTATCGGTCGTGTGTGGTAACTATTGGGGAACCAGAGACTAGAGTTGATCTCTTATTACTCGGTATGGTTGATTTCGATGTAATACTGGGTATGGATTGGTTGTCTACTTGTCATGCTATTCTAGACTGTCACGCGAAAACCGTGACGTTAACGATGCCGGGGTTGCCAAAGGTTGAATTGAGAGGTTCTCTAGATTTTGTTCCTGGTAGAGTAATTTCTTATTTGAAGGCCCAACGTATAGTTAGAAAGGGATGTTTGTCATATTTGGCATTTGTGAGAGATGTTGATGCAGATACTCCAATTATTGATTTAGTACCGGTCGTGCGAGACTTTCGGATGTATTTCCTGCAGACCTGCCGGGTATGCCACCCGACAAGGATATTGATTTCGGTATTGACTTGGTGTAGGGCATTCGGCCCATTTCTATTTTTCCGTATCGTATGGAACCAACTGAGTTAAAAGAATTGAAAGAGCAACTACAGGAACTCCTTGAAAAGGGGTTTATTAGGCCTAGTGTGTCACTTTGGGGTGCACCGGTTCTATTTGTGAAAAATAAAGATGGTACTATGTAGATGTGCATCTATTATAGGCAGTTGAACAAAGTTACAATCAAGAATAAATATCCTTTGCCGTGTATTGATGACTTATTTGACCAGCTTCAGGGAGTGAGGGTGTTCTCTAAAATTGATTTGATATTTGGGTATCACCAGTTGAAAGTTCGGGATTCGGATATTCTAAAAACGACATTCAGAACTCGTTATGGCCACTATGAATTTTTGGTGATGTCTTTTGGGCTAACCAATGCCCCAGCAGCATTTATACATTTGATGAATAGTATATTCCAGCCATATCTTGATTTATTTGTAGTAGTATTTATTGACGATATTCTGGTGTACTCACGTAGCCAGGAGGAGCATGCACAACACTTGGGTATTGTATTACAGAGGCTGAGAGAGGAGAGACATTATGCCAAATTCTCTAAGTGTGAGTTCTGGCTTAATTCGGTGGTATTCTTGGGACATATAGTGTCTAGTGAAGGAATCAAGGTGGATTCGAAGAAAATAGAGGCAGTTCAGAGTTGGCCCAGGCCATCTTCAGTTACTGATATTCGGAGTTTTCTCGCTTTGGCCGGTTATTATCGTCGCTTTGTGGAGGGATTCTCGTCTATTGCATAGCCTATGACTAAATTGACCCAGAAAGGTTCTTCGTTCAGGTGGTCTGATGAATGTGAAGAGAGCTTTCAGAAGCTCAAGACAACTTTGACTACAGCTCCAGTATTGGTGTTGCCTACTGGTTCAGAGTCTTTACTGTATATTGTGACGCGTCGCATATTGGTCTCGGCGCAGTGCTTATGCAAGATGATAGGGTGATTTCCTATGCCTCCAGACAGTTAAATACGCATGAGAAGCATTATCCGGTCCACGATCTTGAGTTAGCAGCTATTGTTCATGCCTTGAAGATTTGGCGGCACTATTTATACGGTGTTCATTGTGAGGTTTATACCGATCACCGGAGTCTACAACATCTGTTCAAACAGAAAGATCTTAATTTGCGGCAGCAGAGGTGGTTAGAGTTGCTTAAGGATTATGATATCACCATTCTCTATCATCCCGGAAAGGCCAATGTAGTGGCCCATGCCTTGAGTCGTAAGGCGGAGAGTTTGGCCAGCTTAGTATACTTACCGGTAACAGAGAGGCCTTTAGCCTTGGATGTTCAGGCCTTGGCCAACCAGTTTGTTAGATTGGATGTTTCCGAACCGAATCGAGTTTTGGCTTGTGTGATTTCTCGATCTTCTTTATATGATTGCATCAGAGAGCACCAGTATGATGATCCACATATGCTTGTCCTTAAGGACACGGTTCAGCACGGTGATGCCAAGGAAGTCACTATTTGAGATCACGGTGTATTAGGGATGCAGGGTAGACTATGTGTGCCTAATGTAGATGGTTTGCGTGAGTTGATTCTCCAGGAAGCTCACAGTTCGCGGTACTCCATTCATCCAGGTGCCGCAAACATATATCAGGATTTGAGGCAACACTATTGGTGGAGGCGAATGAAGAAAAATATAGTTGGATTTGTAGCTCGGTGTTTAAATTGTCAACAGGTAAAGTATGAGCATAAGCGGCCAGGTGGGTTGCTTCAGAAGTTAGAGATTTCGGAGTGGAAATGGGAGCGGATCACTATGGATTTTGTTGTTGGACTCCCACGGACTCAGCGGAGATTTGATGCAGTTTGGATGATTGTGGATAGGCTGACCAAGTCAGCTCATTTCATTCCTGTGATGACTACCTATTCTTCGGAGCGGTTGGCTGAGATTTATATCCGCGAGATTATTTGCCTACACGGTGTGCCAGTGTCCATTATTTCAGATTGGGGCACACAATTTACATCACAGTTTTGCAGAGCAGTGCAATGAGAATTGGGCACACAGGTTCAGTTGAGTACAACATTTCACCCTCAAACATATGGACAGCCCGAGCGCACTATTCAGATATTGGAGGATATGCTACGCGCTTGTGTCATTGATTTTGGAGGTTCTTGGGATCAATTTTTGCCACTCGCGGAGTTTTCTTATAATAATAGCTACCAGTCGAGTATTCAGATGGCTCCGTATGAGGCTTTATATGGGAGACGGTGTCGGTCTCCGGTGGGTTGGTTTGAGCCGGGTGAGACTAGACTGTTGGGTACTGACTTGGTTCAGGATGCTTTATAGAAGGTCAAAGTGATTCAGGAACGGCTTCGCACGGCACAGTCTAGACAGAAGAGTTATGCCGACAGGAAGGTTCGTGATGTTGTTTACATAGTTGGGGAGAAGGTTCTGCTCAAGATTTCACCCATGAAGGGTGTGTTGAGGCTCGGGAAGAAGGGCAAGTTAAGCCCTCGGTATATTGGGCCTTTTGAGATACTTAAGAAAATTAGAGAGGTAACTTATGAACTTTCTTTGCCACCTAGTCTATCAGGTGTTCATCTAGTGTTCCATGTATCCATGCTCCGAAAGTATGTCGGGGATCTGTCTCATATTATGGATTTTACTACAGTACACCTGGACGGTAATTTGACTTATGATGTGGAGCCGATGACTATTTTAGACCGACAAGTTCGAAAGTTGAGGTCAAAGAACATATCATCAGTGAAGGTACAGTGGAGAGGCCAACCAGTCGGAGAAGCTATCTAGGAGATTGAGCAGGAGATGTGGAGCAGATATCCACACCTATTTGAGACTCCAGGTATGATTCTAAACCCGTTCGAGGACGAACGTTTATTTAAGAGGGGGAGAATGTAACGACTCGGCCGGTTATTTCGAGTATTATAACCCTGTTTCCCCATTTACTGCTCAATTTATGTTTTATAGTTGTTTTATGACTTACCAGATTAGTTGGTTCGGGTCCGAAAGGAATTCGGAGTGAAACGAGACACTTAGTCTCATAATTAAAAATTTAAGTTAGAAAAGATGACCGGATGTGAAATTATGTGTAAACGACCTCGGATTTGAATTTTGATAATTTCGATAGTTCCGTATGGTGATTTTAGACTTAGGAGCGTATCCAAAAAATTATTTGGATGTCCGTAGTGGAATTAGGCTTAAAATGGCGAAAGTCAAATTTTTGGGAAGTTTGACCGGGGGTTGACTTTTTGATATCGGGGTCGAAATTCAATTCTGAAAATTTTAATAGGTCCGTTTTGTCATTTATGACTTATGTGCAAAATTTGAGGTCAATCGGACTTGATTTAGGTTTCGGCATCATTTGTAGAAATTAAAATTTTCATAAGTTCATTAGGCTTGAATTGGGGTATGATTCATGGTTTTAGCTTTGTTTGAGGTGATTTGAAGGTTCGACTAAGTTCGTATGATATTTTAGGACTTGTTGGTATATTTGGTTGAGGTCCCGGGGGCCTCGGGTGAGTTCCGAATGGTTAACGGATCAAATTCGGACTTAGAAGAAAAGGCTAAAGTTTCTGCCATTTGATGCAATCGCACCTACGGAAATTCCATCGCAGGTGCGAGCCTGGCAAGCGCAGATGCGGGCAGAGGGCTGTGAGGCAGTGGTCGCAGGTGCGAGGGAAATTCCGCACATGCGATGAGCGCAAATGCGATCCCTTGATCACAGAAACGGAGGCAGGCTTAAGTGATTTTTCCGCAGAAGCGGAGCTTTGATCGCAGATGCGGAAATGGAGCCATATGTGTGAAACTCCTGACCAGAATGTTAAAAATAGAGGAGTCCGAGATTTTATCATTTTTGACATTTCCAAAAGCGGGTGAGGCAATTTTTGAGCGAGAAATCACGGGAAATTTTGAGGTAAGTCCCTTGTGATCCTTTCTACTCCATAATATTGAATTATCATCGAATAATCTGACTAGATTACATGTTTTTGAGGTGTAAATTGGGAATTTGAACTTAGGGATTTGAAAATAAGATTTGAAGATTTGGAGGTCGAGTTGAGGTCGGATTTTGGTAAAATTAGTATGGTTAGACTCGTGGTTAAATAGGCTTTCGGATTTTGTAACTTTTGTCTGGTTCCGAGACGTGGGCCCCATGGGCAATTTTTGAGATAAATTTTGAATTTTTATGGAAAATTAGTATTTTCTTATGGAATTAATTCCAATAAATTTTATTGACTAAAATAAATTATTGTGACTAGATTCGAGGCATCCGGATGCCGATTTGGGAGGCAAAGGCATAGCAGAGTAAAACATTTCATGTTTTGAGGTAAATAACAGTTTTAAATCTGGTCCTGAGGGTATGAAACCCCGAATTTTTTATCAGGTGATTATTTTGGAGGTGACGCACATGCTAGGTGACGGGTGTGTGGGCGTGCACCGAGGGGATTGTGACTTGGTCCGTCCCATGAAACTGTAAAGTTGAATAACTTATTGTTAGCTATATGCTCTCTATGTATTGAAGAAATTTGACTGTAAATCATGTTATAAATCATGCTTAGGCTATGTGATAGTACTGTTGGGACCCGCAGAGGTCGCGTACTTATTGAATTATTTGCTAATTGATGTCTTGTACTCAGTCATAATTTTACTTGCGTATCATACCTCAGTCTTTCTTGATTTTGTTGATACACTATGTTATCTTTGTTTGGGCTGATCTTTGTGATTTTCGAGAGCCGAGAGAATAGGGAGGTTGAGGACTGATTAAGGCCGAGGGCCTGTCGGTGAGGTAAGGATACTATGGCACGTGAGTTGTCCGTGCAGGATATTATAGCACGTGAGTTGTCCGTACAACACGTGAGTTGTCCGTGCGAATTATAGCGCTTGGGCTGTAGGAGCCCCTCCAGAGTCTGTACACCCCTAGTGAGTGCGGGTACCCATTGAGTGTGAGTGCTGAGGGCTGGGAGCCTAGTGAGTGATTGTTGTCCTAAGAGGCTGTACTTGCTTTTCATTTGTTGTTGCACTTAGTTGCTATCTGTCATTGTTGTGAAATTCTCTAAAAGATTTTTATATTCGGATTTCATGAACTTGAACTGTATAAAATTGATTTGACTTAAACTGCTGGATTTGAAATCATGTCTATTCTTGCTGGAATTACTGAAAGTGAACTATAACTGTGTAACTCGTCACTATCTTCAGTTCTTTATTTATTATTGTTACTTACCGAGTTGGTTGTACTCATATTATACCCTGCACTTTGTGTGCAGATCCAGGTATTTTCGGACATAGCGGGTGTTGATTCTTTCGCGCAGTTGATTTTTTTGGAGATTATGAGGTAGTTGCCGTGTTTCGCAGACCTTGCCTCACCTTCCCTATCTTCTCATTTACAAAATTTGGTCTCAGATTATTATGGACCATATTTTCCAGACTTATATTCATATTAGATGCTCATGTACTCAGTGACACCGGATTTTGGGAGTGTTTATATATGTGTTTGTGAATTTTCTTTCGCTGAATTTAATCATTATGTTTTTAAACTTAAAAAATATGGGAGTTTTATTGAGATTGTCGGCTTTTAGAAGAGAAGTGTTCTATCAATGTTTCACTTGAACAGACTACTACATCGCACTGTACCCTCAGTTGCTGGGTCGTTACTCCAACCTCCAGCTTGCATTTTTGGCCATATTTGCTATTCGATATTTTTGGATTCTTCGACTTTTAAAAGTGAAATTTTGCGGTTCATATCCAATATACAATAAGCAGATTCTTCTTTTTCACGGGCTTAGCGGAAATTTGAATGTTTAATCAAAATTTGCACAAACGGCCTCTTCTTAGGCTACTATCTAAATTTTGTCTCCCGTTAGTTCCCAAGGCTAAATTTGTCTGGCGAAATTAAAAAATAGCCAAATTTATAAGTTGTAAATGAAAAATAATCACAATTTTAAAAGTAATCGAAATTTAACCACTTTTCATGTAAAGATAAATCTAAACGAAAATACTGTTCAAAATCCGGAAAATATTCCAGCATAATATACTGGAGTTCGAATTTTTTACATGTGAACTTACAGCATAATATACTGGAGTACCAGCATAATATGCTGGAAGTTCATACACAGGTGCTCCAATCTCCAGTATATTATGCTGGAACTTTCTGTGTGCTAGAGTTCCAGCATAATATGTTGGAAGTTCATACACAGGTACTTCAATCTCTAGTATATTATGCTGGAACTTTCCTTGTGCTAAAGTTCCAGCATAATATGCTGGGAGTTCATACACAGGTGCACCAATCTCCAGTATATTATGCTGGAACTTTTCGTGTTACAGCAAAATAGTAGCTATTTTTCAATGACTTTGCAATTGCTGGCTATTTTTCAATTACCAGTCCGAAAACTAGCTAGCCCGTGCTATTTTCACAAATTTGTATGCACATAAACAAATTCATGCAACTACTTTTAAAGGCAAAGGAAACAGAATTTAAGATTAGCATCAGAAGGTCATGCGATGCAAATTATCTGTCTTGTGTTTATACAAGGTAAAGTTCAAAAATAGCCTTTTCGAATTTATAACTGAAAAATAACCACAAATTCAAAAGTCATTGAAAAATAGCCAATATTTGGAATCCATGACATTGTTATGGATTTCAATCTTAAAAAGTGAAACTCCATGACTATATCATGGACGAAATCCAAGACACTATCATGGAGTTTCACCTTTTTTAAATTCGAAATCCAATTTCAAAAAATCAGGACAATATCTTGAATTTTTCACTTGCTTAAGTTCGAAATCCATGACATTGCCATGGTGTTTCTGCACTAAAAGTGACTACTTTTCAAAGAATTTTCAAACATTAGATATTTTTCAACAAGTCTGAAAAATGGCTAATCGGTACAACTTTACGTTTATACAAGGACATTGCGTGCCCATAGCAAGATGTAGCCAAATGTACCGGGTCATTGTCCATAGGAAGTTGTACATTCTTATAACTTTGTCAAGACAAATACATATGGATGTTTAGAGGGGATGAAAACAGAATATTCAACAAGTACTATCTCCAGCTTCTCTTACTACAACAAATATAAATAGTTGTGGCCTTTGATTCACACTTTAATTATGTGATTTGCCACAATCAAGATGACAAGAGACATAACATAAGCATAATAAAGGGTGGTGTTGCTATTTCAAGGACGCAACTTATGTCGAGAGAAACATATGAATACATTAATGTTTTGCAACGGTGAAACTAAAGAGGGTAACCGGAAAACCACCTATCAACCATGGCTAGGCATTGTTCCGGCTTGTATTCTGGAGCTGTATGACCCCCACCCTAAATTAAATCAAGTCAAGAAAACGAAAGAAAGGAGGATCAAGATGCAATGGTTATTGGTTTTAGAGTGCTTTTCGCGATAGGGAATAGTCCTTACCTTAACAGTTGCATATGTCATCTCATAATCATTTTGTGAATACTTCACCTTGTATCTACATAAACAAAGTACGAGTAAGATTAAGAACTATAGGTACATGTTCAAGTTTTGGGAAGTCAAAATACTTGAAAGTCAAGGACCAACCCTGCAACTTGACCGTCAACAAACCAAGGCTCCCAATCATCTGTAATAGGCAGTTTCAAAGAGTCTATCCATTCTTCCGTGCTCGAATGAGGAACAACCATGTCATGATCACCACTGACAAAGTAAAAATTTATCAGTCTCTTCTAGAAACTTTTTTTCTAGTGATTAGGCTTAAAATATAATACTAATAGCATCATTGCTTATTTTTCTTAAACCAAAACACTCAAAGGTATAACACGATCAACCACTTTATTCAATATTCAAGAGGAGCTATACCTCTTCTTTCTTTGTCTTCTTTTTATACCCTTGTCTAGTGAACCCACACATCAACGAATTCATGTCACTAGGCTAGTTCGTTTATTAATGCACAAAAATATTGTTAAAATGGTTGACACTTCAACCAAATTTGGAAGATTATGTAAAACATAGAGGATATTTCTAAGATTAGTGACTAATATGATTCTTAAAGTCACTTAAGAAGAAGAAGAAAAGCATCTGTGAATAGTACCTATAAATTAGAGCTCGACAGGATTTGCTGATGAGATGCCGATGATCATCAATGACACTTTTGACATCATACACATATGATTCAGTTCTCTCTTTACCTCTATAATGCATGCTGTCATTGCATCTCACCCACTCCAATGTTGTTCCCTGGTTTTTTTCATGATCATATCACTTCAAAAGTCTTCTCTCTTTTCTTACTTTCAATTTCTCTTTCTCGGCCGGGGTTAAACGAGGAATTGGATATGGACAGTGGGAATAAAAACATAATTGCATACCTCACGAACGTTTAGTGCTTTCTTGACAGCTTTATCGTTTGCCCAAACATAGGAGTATATGTAATTTTTTTCCTGGTTTTGGGGTTAAAAAGATTAGCTCTGCACATTCTTGTATAATACACCAACAGAATTAACACAATATATGATGCTAAGGAGGCCTCATTAGGGGGAGAAATATAGACTTACTCGACACCATGGTCCTTCAATTGGGAACAACGACCGGGCATTTGCAGGAGTTTCTTTGAGAATGCTCATTAAAAATGGCAAGTCGCACCAAGGTTCTAAAATATGTGCCCGGCGTATGTTCTTGAGGCACTACACACATGCAATAAAGGAATATTTAAGTCTAAGACATCTTTGAAGATACATTAATATTTTGTAAGTGCAAAACGTGCTCCCTTACCCTATCTACTCTCTGAAGATCATTTAGACAAGATACATTATTCGGATCAACCTCCGCGTAGTTTCCATTGCAATTTGCTTTAGTGGACTACACAGTAACATAAAGAAGATTAATTGCAGAATCATTATGAATTGAATACTATAATCAAGAAGATAATTGTCTTAATTTGAAGAATTCAATTTGTTAGCATAGCTGTAGAGCCTGTGTTGTGGGGGCTGTTTTTTCCTTTCTGGACTGTCATTAACTAGCAATTAGTTTTTTGAATGCTAGAGTACAGAGCATAAGCTATTAGATCAGTACCTGATAGATTTTATCTGAAATAAGTCCCATACGATGAGCATATATGACTCTACCATTGAAGTCAATGTAATGATCTGTTAGAGCGTTGCCTTGTATATATCCCTACATTCAATCCGAAACCTCATGTTTGAGGGCAAAACTAAAAATGAGAACTATCAATAATAAAACACAAGAAGAGGTGTGCAACTGAAAGCATTGGGGGTTCATACTTTGATATTCACTCGAGGCTTCTCACCAACTTCAATACCTTTAGAGAAAGAAAAAGGTCACTAAACAAGATAACAAAAAGACTGATCCTTAACTCAGGTACAAAACACAATACCATCGTATATTCTGCGAGTAAGCAGTGCGACAAAAATGCCCGAGTAGGAATCACCACTAACATATAGTGGATTCTTGAGAAACTCCGGATGATCCATAAGCCACTACAGCACAAGAAGTTCACAGTCTCGTGAATTTGCTTATAAAAGTTTCATGACTTTTGATTACCTTAAGCATTAGAATGGATGTTCTGAACGATATTGAGACATGGGATGTGAGATAAATACATGCTTGTAGAATAAGATTCAAACAGGTCTTGTCACTTTTTCAACAGGTCTCAAAATAGTAAAGTTTCTTCTCTCAAGATTTAGAATATACAAAATGGATAACGAGTTACGAATCCCACTACAACGAATCAAGACTTTCAGAACTGTATTAGAACCTTTATTCACATTTTTTAAACTAGCAGATCATGGAAATTTGGAATTTAGTCTTACACATTAATAGAAATTAACCATATGTAAACAGTACTCAAGAGGAACAAAGATAAATACTCTTTCTCCACCTTTCATACAAAAGTATTATGTTCCAGAGTTGGCACAATTAAGGCTGCTTTTATTGGCAACGCCTTGACTTAACAGAAGATCACATTTTATTTTTTATTCTCTGAAACATTAACTTCTATTAAGAATATGCATTTTTCATTAGCTAGCTAGAGTCTGAAACATCCAAAAAAGGTAGATGTCTAACCATGTTCATGAAGACCAAAAGAAGCAATTTTAGCTATACGTAAAATCTCGACGAACAACTACCTTCACAAAGGTAGGGGTAAGGTATGTGTACATCCTACCCTCCCCAAACCCCACAAAGTGGGATTACACTAGGTATGCTGTTGTTGTTATTGTAAAAGCTCGAAACATGCAGATAGATTTGCTCAGAACAAATTTCTCTCACCTTTCTAAGGAACTCATAAGTTAGAGCTACAGCCAGAGTATCATTGAAATTGTAAGCTTCCGAAGTCTTTGCGTAGGAGTATCCTGAGCCAGCAGGTTGATCTATAAATATTATGTTTGCCACCTAGTAATTAAAACCAGATACTGCTTGCATAAACGAGCAACAGAGAAAATTCAAGCAAATGGTAAAAGGGTATTAAGCTTACAAAACCTTGGTCCAAGAATTTGACTTCAATTCCAATTTCGGGAAATCTCCGATAGAATTTGCATAATCAAAAGTTAAAGGGCCTGAAAGAAGCATTAAGTGTCATTTTTGCATATTTAGTAACTTAGAGACAATAATCCAGACGAGAAGCATACACTTGTCCAGAATATTCTTGTTTATTCCTCTTACTCTAATGAATGTTTTTATTAACAGAACTTCAAACCTTGATAAAAAAATATTCAGCACTGTGCATATTTTGGTGTTCCTCTAATGCTGCTTGGTAAAGAAAGAGGTAGGTGCTACATTATTAACTCTTACATGCGAAGACGATCAATCAAAAACTTCAAAATATCCAACTCTTGAGCACAATTTAGGCCAAAGAGAAAGCATCAAATTATAGGTAAAACATTTCAGGTGACAAAAGAAAGGGAAGTAAGAAAGAAAGGGCGATAATTTCATGAAAAGGAAAAGAAAAAAAAGCAATGATATAAAAATTCTTAATAGAAAGGAAGGCCGATAATTTAAAAGGTAAAATAAACATAGCATTTTAAAATCATCGGCTGAATATTCGGATAGGAGAACAAAGTATCTACCCATAGTTTCATAATTTATCTATTTATAGTATTGTACGGAGTATATTATTTTGTTAACACAATATTTGAATAGATTGACTTTTAACATAAGTTGAATGGAGAAAAGATTTTCATCTAATGAAAAAAATGATAACTTGATATGTAATGATAACACTGGTAATAGAGGGAATCTGTTTTCTTGTCAAAAAGAAGATTCGGAGAAGCCCGTCAATTCTTGTACTTATTTCCCTCTGTTTATACTTTTCTTTTAAACGATACCCCGTCGATACTATTTTATGTATTTGATTGGACACAAAGTTTAAGAAAAAAGATTTTTAAAATCTATAGTCTAAAGTTTTGGACACTTTTATGACTACAAATTATCTCATTAAAAGTAAAATAAGAATTTTACGGTTAAATTACTTTTAAATATAAAAAAAGCATTCTTTTTGTGACAATTTAAAAAGAAAAGTGTGTCACATAAAATGAGATATAAGGTAAAATCTTCTTTAGCAAGTGGCTCAAAGCCTCAAACTGCAACGGCAATTCCGAGGGTGTTTGGCTAAGCTAATAAGCTGGTCAAACTGGCTTATAAGTAGTTTTTAGCTTATCTATGTGTTTGATAAATATCAAAAGTGCTTATAAGTCAAGTGCTTATAATAAAAAATAAGCTAAAAGCCATAAGTTGGTCTCCCCCAACTTATGAATTTTCAGCTTATAAGCACTTTTAGTTTGACAAATAATTTTACTATTGTATCCTTATCAACATTTTTAAATGCCCTAACCCTCTCTATTTCCTTTCCATGACTTCGTTTCACCCCTTTCCAGCAGTACTTTCGTTTTCTTTGTAATGTTATGGGCAAGGAACCTTTTCATTATTTTGCTTATATTGTTGTGTAATAAAAGACCTTATATACTTCTAATTTGTTAACTGTTAAATCAAATATTGCTGGTGGTGACTATCACTAATAAAATGATGGATTATTCTATCCTAGTAGAGAAAGGCTACATGTTAGTGTATTTTGATTGTTGTGGTCCAACATTAAATTTGTAGGTTAGGAGGTAGGAGGCTAGTCTGATAGTGTGTGTCTTAGGCTGCTAGTGCTCCTGTTGTGTCCATATTACTTCATTAGGGTTGCAGGTTAAGTTGTAGGAGGCTAGTTTGATAGTATTTTGTCTTGGGATGTTAGTGGCTCTTGTTGTGTCCTTATTACTTCCATTGTGTCTGTAGTACTGTGCCATTGCTACTGCTTATTGTTATTACTTTTCTTTCTGCTTTCTGGTTATCACGTTGTTGTTGTTATCTTTCTGACTTAGCTCCAATGTCCTTTACCATCGTCGCGAGCCGAGGGTCTATCAGAAACAACATCTATACTCCTCCGGAGTAGGGGTAAGGTCTGCGTATATACTACCCTCCCCAGACCCCACTTGTGGGATTCCACTGGGTCGTTGTTGTTGTTGTTGCTGTTGTTCTTGAACCTTTTATCGTTTTCTTTTCTTCTAGATGGAGAATTTTTTTTTTCCGCTTCTTCTTCTTTTTTCTAGAAAAAAAAATAACAAAAAATACCTAATGTAAAATCATTGTAATAAATTGGGTTTTACTTTGGGACTTAAATTTATCATAATTGAATGTTTATTTTTAATAAAGAAAGAACATTTGAATACATGTATTTCTTATTCAAATAGTACACGCACAATTTAAGTATATATTTACCACCAACCTACAAATTATTAATAATTGTATGTCAGGATATCACAAAATAATTTATATTTAATTTGAAACATAAAAACATTTTTTATTAAAACAACTTAAAATTAAAATTCTTGCAATAATCATCTCTCTATTAGTGTAAACAGCCATAAGGGTATTTGAGTTATTTTAACATAAAAAGTTGCTTATCAGGTCTTTTTTACCGAACACTTTAATTGCTTATTATCAGTTTCAACACTTTTGTCCAAACACGTAACTGCTTATTTATAAAATCTGTTTCAACATTTAAAAGTGTTTTTCAGCACCTACTGATAATCAGCTACTTTAAATCAGCTAAGCCAAACGGGCTCTTCATCCTCCAACCTTCTTTTTTCTTTAAAACAAATACCATGTAACCATATTAAATGAATACAACAACAACCCAGTGAAATCTCACAAGTAAGGTCCGAGGAGGGTAGTGTGTACGCAGGCCTTACCCCAACCCCGAGAAACCATATTAAATGAATAATGAGCTATAAACCACTGCCCTTACCGTAATGGATTGAAGGAATGCTCAGGTCTCCATATTGCAATTTAACCCCACAATTATAGTTTATTTTATTAGGACCCCTTAGTTGTTAGCAATGTCAGATAGACCCTTAGTCCTTGTAGGTCTTTATATTCGGATAGAGCCAGCGGTGTAAAAATGTTGAATGAAAATCTGAAATTTTAGCTTTTAATTTCTGTTCTCTTTGTCAAGTTTCTCTTTCAAGTTTCAATGGCGAATCCACTGTAGGATTCGCTACAATTGGTATCAGAGCCACCGGTCTTCGGCTTCACTTTCGCTGTAACGTCCAACCAATCGGCACGAATGGAGCAATGGTTCACTCTGCAACATCACTACACTAATCAGTCCAACCAAACAGATTCCCATTTTTATATGGCATCCTATGACACTAGGAACTACTATGGTGAATTTTATCAGCATCCTTATGGCTTTGAGGTTAACGGTGTGATGCAGGATCCATATGCAAGTCACTGTTACAATACAAATCTCGGTTCTCTTCCTAATCCTTTTGGCTTTGAGTGTATCTCGGCAACCACGAGTGTTGCACGAGATTCTAAGCACAAACGACATGCCGCCGGTGGCAAGAAAAAAGCCTGGAGAAAGAAGCACAAATATCAGTTTGGTCGACAATCTGCTACTGCCAAGCTTTCAAGTAAAAAGAGAGCCAGACAAGTTCATGTACAAGTCAGTAATGGTGAATGGGCACCCAAGTTTTCTATTGGCCAGGAAATACTGAAAGAGGACCAGCATTTGATTGAGGAAGGAAATAGAGAAATCGAGATTCAGGTGTTCGATAAAATTTCTGAGAGAGAAAATCTATGTGATAGATAAGCAAAGGGATGATAGTGTTGGGAATGAGTCGCTAGAGGTCGAAGAAGATTTTGAAAGTTGTGGAGGTGTCTCTTTTGCCCTTGGCCGTGAATGGGAGAGGATTTATGCACTAATTTGTAGTGACTATAGGCTCATTTGGTCCACATCGATGGTGATGGAGATGCAGTAGCATTGGAAGATATGGAAAATAGTGGAGATGTCTCAGTTGACTTTGTTGCTATCCGGGAACGGGAGAAGGTTTAGCAAACTCTCTTAGCCTCTGTTACTAAAGGACTTAATCTCTACGTTACGCGGTACCTAGTTCCTTCTTCGGAGTTTGCCCCTGTTCCACAAGTTCAGTGCAATTTCATAGAGATTCGGTGAAGAATTTAGCTGCTAGTGACAATAGAAAGTGTGACACTGAAGGCTATTTCCGATTCGATCAACTGGTACTGCCTTTTCCTTTGAGCTATATTTACAGTGATGTCATAATTGAGCCCTTTCCATTAGGCTTTACTTCATCTAAGGTGGTGGTAGGGGTTAGAAAAGTGAAGTACTACTTTGTTTCCAAGTCGAGTGCACTAGATGAGTTTATGTGTGGTGGGGAACCTGATCGCTATTGGGAAATCCCCAATAGATTTGGTTTTGATGACGAATTGAATCCTATTGTAGCAAGCAATAAGAGGATGTTTGGCATGAGGGATGTTGACGAGTGGCAAGGTCAACTGAAGGAAATTGTTCACTACCTACGAGACCCCAAGCTTTGCACTCGTCTTAGTGGTCAGCTTGTAAAAACAGTGATATTTGCTGGTTTTTCGGAAACGAGTAAGACTCTGTTAGATAGAGGTATAATTGAAGAAGCTGAATATCTTCTTTTCTCATGTGGTAATAGTACCTTGAAAGGATGGTTGTCAGTGGTGGAGCTCAGAGAATGACTGATCATTTTCAAGAGACGAGAAAGAGAAAAACAATTCAAGGATTTGAAAATTTGGAAACATTTTCAAGAAAGCATATTCATGTTATGATACCAATATACTGGACAATGGAGAGTTCTGAAACATATGAGTTATTCTTGGAGAATTTAAGAAGTAAAGCTTGTTGTGGAGTTAATGTTGTTTCTGGTTACTTGCTCCTGGTTCTTAAAATTACTCCAGATGGTGGAACAGATCCATTACTCTATCTTTTCAAGTTTCATTTAATTCCAGTTGCATCTAAATATTGTCACTCAATTACTACATTATTGTTGGATTGTGGTAGCACAGAGAGCTTTGCATATACTGGTATGATGGTTTTTTTAATCTTGGATATAGTTATTGTTGCTGCAAACATTGCCAAACAATCTTTGGTGGCTGCACAAGGAAGTGGTATGGTTGTTGCACATTGTTATGTAGTGGCTAAAGTAAACTTTGAACCTGATATCACAAGATTCTTGGTACATGTGATAGAAAATGGTGTTGGGGTGCTTATTTGGTTTACCCTTCCTGCAACTTACTACAGCTTAATGGCTAATAGACCGGACTTCTTCAGAGTCCTTTCCCAATTGCTGAATTCCGACCTCGAGGTCAAAAGTGATACCTTATGGATGGAGCTGCTGCAGTTTACAGGGGTGGCCTCACCTCTAAGAAGCTTAAACGCAACATTGAATCTCTTGGTTATCATAAAAGTTATATATGTAATCACTGATACCTCGCTCACTTTTGGTTTTGAACATGAGATTAGTGAAAACGGTTTTGTTGTTGATCCTGGAGGAGACAATTGTGCTAGATCAGTTAGTGAGGTTCTCGTGAAACAGCTAGTCATCATAGCAGCTGCATGTGACTTGGTGGTGGCATTCTTTGTTATATTTATGCAATATATAAAGATGTGGAGAGTCGAAAGAGAATTGATAAAAGATGAAGTCTACAGGGGAAGTTTAGTTTCTACCGCAGGGCAATTGTGTCTGAAGTTAAAAGACATTTTAGGTGTTGATTTCGTTCACCAAAATATAGCTATTCTATTAGAAGCTTGCATTCTAGCTCCAGTAAAGGAAACTTTACTAGTACCCCTGTTTCTCAAGTTAATACTCCTATTGCTAAGATTTGCACATGAAGCAGTGAGTTGGAATCTTCACTTCGCAGATTTAAAGTGTTCTTCAAATCTTGAGAACAGGATTTGCTCTAAAGGAGGATGGTTAACAATTGAGGAAGGGCATGGATGTAGAGACATGAGAGCATGGGAAGCAGGAGTTATCCACAAGAAAGGTGGCATGTTAGTAGCAGTAAGTGATAATGCTAGAGCTGTTAAGCAATGCAACATGAACATCAATATTTTTAAAATGAAGGCTGCTGTTATGGTCAAGAGTGTGCTTTGTAATTGCTCTGGTGCAGCGTAGAGGTCGATAGGAGTTAACAAGCTGGTGGATTGGTTAAAGTGTTCTCTGTATCAAATCAGTCGAGTGGCAGTAAGCTTGTGCAGCTTGGGATAGAAATTGATGATCCTGCCCTTGCCATCTCCTCTATTCATTATGACTTCACTAAGAATGAATTCTGGAGGTACAAACTCAAGAATCCTTATTGGGACATGAAATTCAAGGTGCATGAAGTAGTGAAGAAATGCACTGTTCCCTCCATATTTTCAAAGCTGTGGAGCAAGCTGATCATCAGGGAAGCATCACTGGTTTGGTGCAGTAAATTATCAGTTATCACCCCTTTCCAAGTTTCAAATTCACAACCTTGAGGACAAGGTTGTTTCAAGGGGATGGAATGTAATGGATTGAAGGAATGCTCAGGTCTCCATATTGCAATTTAACCCCACAATTATAGTTTATTTTATTAGGACCCCTTAATTGTTAGCGATGTCATATAGACCCTTAGTCCTTGTAGGTCTTTATATTCGAATAGAGCCAGCTGTGTAAAAATGTTTAATGAAAATCTGAATTTTTAGCTTTTAATTTCTTTTCTTTGTCAAGTTTCTCTGGCGAATCCACCGTGGGATTCGCTACACTTACCCTCTGGTTAGAGCCGCCCGGCCCGTGATTTAGCAGAGTTGGGCTAGAATTTTTGGAGCCCATTTAAAAACGAGGCTTTTAAGGCCGGCCCAAGTAAGCCCGTGGCCCATAAGGCTTGACTAAGGTTGGGCTGGGCTGGCCCATGGGCCTAATAGAAATATTTATTTAAAATATATAAAATATAAAAAGTATACTGCCTCTAGCGATGGAAAGTCAGAATTGGATCTTTACTTAGAGGAGCCAAAGCTTGATCTTGAGAAGTTTCAAGAGATGGATGTTGTCATGTATTGGAAGGACCATTTTAGAAAATATCCCGATCTTTCAGTGATGGCGCGTGATGTACTTAGTATTCCTATTACCACTGTAGCATCGAAATCAACATTTAGCATTGGTGGGCGTGTTCTTACAGAGTACAAAAGTTGTATCCATCATGAAAATGTCCAAACACTTGTTACTACTCGAAATTGGCTGCACGATTTTTCCCAAACTCAAACTGGTACTATTTTTTATGTGAATTTAAATATTATTAGTTTTTAAAATTTAATTATTCTTAATATTTAACTAATTAATATTGCATATGAATTGTAGATGTAGATCAAAGTGAAGATGTTAAGACAACTTTGTCACAAGCGGATTCAAATGTATTTGATGAAGATGATGTGTTGGATATCCCATAAGCGTCATGGACGTTCTCTTAAATAGTTTGTTTTGAGTTTTAACTTTTAGTAAATGAAATATAATTTTGTCTTTTACTTTTTTAGTGTTTATTGTGATATATTGAAATAATATAAAAAGTTATTAAGTTTTGCGAAATGTTTCCAATAAGATATTTTTTAACTTTTAAATAATTATTTTTTTTTAGGTCAGAACTTAAAGAAAAAATATAAAATTATATTTTAAAAAATGATGGGCCGGCTCGTGGAGGCCCGCGGCCCACATAGGGCTGAGTGGGCTGACCATTATAAGGCTCATCAAAATGGTAGGCTAGCCCAGTCGAGCCCGTCAATTGCTAAAGCCCATGTAGGTTGGGCTGGGTTAACCCGGCCCGGCCCATATTGAAAGTGTAGCCCACTAGGACGTGACCAAGAACCACGTGTATCATCACTCCTAAACCACTAAAGTGGACTATATTCCTTTAAAATAATCTCACACCTAATCAATAATTCAAGGATTAAAGTTACTTGCAGGAGAGTTATAGCATGTTTAGCTAAGCTTTCTTTTTCACCAAAAAGAATTTTTTTTTTAATTAATGTGTTTGGCCAAACTTCTAGGAGTAATAAAGTACTTTTGAGTAAAAGCAAAAGCAATTTTTGAGATTAAGGAAAAAATAATTATTCCCCAAAAACACATTTTTGGAAAGCACTCTTGAAAAACACGAAGTACTTTTTTTTAAATTTGGACAAACGCTAATTGTTTGTTCAAAAGTACATTTAAAATTAATTAGACAAACACAAATATTTCACTCCAAAAGTACTTTTCTAAAAAAATACTTTTGAGAAAAAATAGCTTTGCAAAATAAGTTAATTTTAAGAAGCTGGGTTTTCGGAATAAAAGTTTATTTAATTACTATAAAAGGTAACATATATAATCTATACTATATTAAAAGCACGAAGGCCCTTAACGAAATGTCGTTCGCCTTTTTTGTCCCTTAAAACTAGATTTCATATTGAACAAAATTGTAATTTAATAATTATGTTCCTAATATTTAGGAATTTGAAATCATCTAAAATTTCGATTATTAAATTTTTTCTTATTTGAACTATGTAAAAACTCCTATATTTAGGAATTTAAAATTAATTAAGTTTCACCTTATATAAATATTTTCCTTATTTGAAAACAGCTAAAATTAATTTTAGTTCATTGCATAAACAAGAAACGTACAAATATATATTCACACTTTTTTAAAAGTTGATAACTGTTTTTTTAATATTGAAACTAACTCCCATCAATATCTATTAGTTTTGGGGAGTCGAAGTTCCCACCATCCCTGCTAAATAAATTAACGTAAATATACTATTAAATATTTTATTCAAAAGCACTGTCAACTCAATCATTCGGAGATAGTACACAATGTAATAGAGTGAAAGTGGAGCTATGATTTTCTAAAATATAATCAGAAAAATAAACAAAAAAAAAAGAGGAAAAAACATGCTTAAAGCACGTTCATTTTACAATTAACTCACATTATCACCGTGACTTCGTCATATGCCTTTGTAATTATAATTCTTTTGAGAAGGATAATTCTCATGACACAAAATTTATATGCAATTTATGTGGCAACCATGTCGATTAGTACTGATATATCTATATTTGTATAATGATCCATTTTATCTTTAAAAGTTATTTTACGTCAAAAAGAATTATCATTTAATCTTGTTTAACTATAAATTGTTCGATATTATATTTGAATAATTTTAATTTTCTACTCAAATACTAATATTTTCCTCTTCTTCGGGTTTTTTGCATAATATTTGAAAATTATACTCAACAATTATAACAAAATAATAATAATAATAATAATAATAATATAATTAAAAATCTAAAGAGAGAGAGAGAGTTATCTTTAATAATTAAAGACAATGCCAAAATCACAATAAGACATCTTTTTTTTATTGAGCTAGCTAAATAGGGTTACATTTAACATTTTGAACTTATATTTGTTTTTTATTTGATCACTCAAACATATTGTTTAGTAATACTTATGTAATTTTTAATGATTATTTTTATTAACATGGGTACACGCACAAAGCGTACCCTAAAGCTAGTGTAATAAAAAATTTACAGTCACTTATATACTTGATGATAAAATTGATGGCAAATTAAAAATAGTATGAAGGAAAAAATAGGAGAAATTAACATACCAATCTCATATACAAAGGAAGAGAGGCCGGAGCAACCAGGACCTCCGGTGAGCCAAAGCATAAGAGGGTCATTTTCTGGGTCTCTTTCCGACTCAACGAAGTAGTAATATAGCTGCACTTTTTCCTCTTCTCCAACACCTACATAACTGAATCAACATATATACCAATTATAACTATAGGGGAGGCAGCTGTGTTTGGGTTATCAGAAAATATGAAAATTGATAGTACTTGCCCAGTTTCGAGTTTGAAAGGAAGTTTTCCATTGAAGCCTGGTAGAGTTTCAACAATGAAGTGAGACAATACTGCATAATTAGGAACAAGTAACAACAGTGGGAAAACAATTACACGCAGCAGCGATAGCATTGGAGATAGCTACGAATTCAGAAAATAAGGAAATTAAACAATGCTTTTTTAATTTGGGAAAGTTATGAAAAACGAACCGAAAACATCTCGTCTTGCAAAATAGGACAATGGTGATGACACATGTGGGGTCCAATGTGACTACTTTATGTATATAAAATAAAATAATACTAGTAGGTATACACGTATAAAAAATTGTGTACTGCATTTTCTTATTTAATTAAGTTTTAAGAATGAAGTATTAAATCTGGTATTATTGCTGGTAAAGTTGCTGCCATGTGACCGATCACGTATTCGAACTGTGAAAATAACTTCTTGCATAAATACAAGGTAAGACTGCGTACAATAGACCCTTGTGGTCCGGCCCTTTCCGAACTCCGCGCATACCGGCTGACTTTTTTCATTGCTAATTTATTTGAGAAGTTTGGACCTAGTAAGTGAAATAAGTCAATCCAATGCTGCAAAACAAGTTCTAATCTTGTTTAATTAACTTTCTACGAGACAAAAATGGCCAATCTTGAAACCTACATGATGCCGATCGTGGTATCATTGGACATTCAAACTTAAATTTGGTAGTACTAAATATTTAAAGTCTCAAAAAGTATATTATATTTATTGTTAGCAAATAGAAATTAAAAATAAAATTAGTCCTATTATTCTACTTATAATAAGCAAAAAGAATTGACCATACATTATTGATAAGTTCAATCGAATTCAATAGTTTTAACACAAACCATAGATACATGCACGTTAAAAGAGTTGCTAAAATTGTCAACAAATATGAAATTCAAAATTCATAATGTCAATACTATAATAACTTAATTCATCAAATTTGAATTCTTCATCCGCCTCTGCTTAAAGTAGGGAAACTTCTAGATCTTGGGCAGACAATCTTGTTAACATCCATTTCTTTGAAATCACAAGGCTTGTTTTCATCAATTATGCCCAATCGTCCAACCCCAGTGCTATAGCTTCTCAAAGTAGACTCTGTGGTTTGCTTCTTCACTTCTCTATTACGCCTTGAATTTTCATTATTATTGTTGAAGCTCTTTGGTAACTGAGGAGGTATTTGGTGTGGAATTGTACATGTCACAACACTGCCAACTTGACCAACTTGCTGAGCACAATCAAACATGGTTTTCATATAGAATTTTCTGGCTTTGCCTAAGACTTTGAAGGGTGCCAAAATATATCTGACCATCTTGTTCTGCTTTTTCTTGGCCTTGGTTCCCATTTTAAACTTACAAATGTACCAAAGAATTTATGTTCTTTTAAGAAAGTGAAATCAACGTAAGTTTGGTATGTAGAAAGTGGTCAGAAAATGGATTGTGGTGAATTTGTAATATGAGGAGTAATATATTTGTATGCTTAGGGGAAGATACCTTGAATTAGCCGGCTAAGTGTTGAGGGAAAGGACAGTTTCAAACATGACTAGCTATTTACCATTGTTATAACCGCTTCGTGATAGTAATGACACTCAAATTATGCCAAAGAGTAGGAGACAGATTGTCACACAAAACACACATCTAACTTTCTTTTCAATTGTACTAAAAAGGTTTAAAAGTTTTTGAGATGTGTTGAAAGAAAATCTTATTGTAGGTTTTTTTTTGGTAGTTGTATAGTGTTAAATTCAAAATAATAGGAAAGAATGAGTTGATATTCATCTATGCAAGACACACTCGTAGGTTTTACGACGCTTCTCACTCGTACGTAATTTTTAGGTGAGAAAGTAATATCTTGCCCCCTTCTGCTATGCTGGGTCGCAGGGAACGTCCTAGCATAAAGAATTTGAACATCTCGTGTTCTTTTTTTGACCAAAAATATAAATCTCGATTCAAATAATTAAATCTATATGAATAAAAATTAATCTTAGCTAACAATAGTATCCTTAGATGGAATTCTTAAAGAAGCAACAAATATTATGTAGATCAGGTCGGACATTGGCAGTGGAATATAATATTCCAGAAATCGAAAGTAATAATATAGCATTCAATGATAATGAACATCAATAAATTGAATTTAAGTAAATAGAAGGAATCAGTCACCCAAGAAAAGATGGAATAAGTGGATGTTCTTTCTAACAATGATGAATGATAGACAATCCCTTGAATATTTGAGTTATTCTCAGATCTAGTGGAAAAGTATAGACAAGAATCTCAGTAAAAATATGATATTTGTATCTTAGAAAGTGAAATCTGATTCTTTAAGTCAAAGTGTGTTCTTTACAAATGAATATCGCATGTCCCCTATCATAGTGTCTTTTTCTATTTATAGGGAACATGTTCCCAAGAAACCCTAATAGTATAAGTGCAGAGAATATCTACTAGAATATTTTCTTTAATATCCTATCTTGAAATTAGTTGTTATAACTATGTCAGAGATATTCGACCTCGGCCTCGATCCTTGTTGACACCTCGACTTCGGCCCTTGGCGATTCTTTGACTTCGGCCCTTGTTGACTCTTCGTCCACAGACTTCGCCGCTTCTTGGGCCATTTCGACAAACGACGACTTGGGAACCCTTCCCTTAGTACTACCTTGGCTTAAATATTCTAAAGGTAGATTTTGACCCATATAGTTAGTCCCTCCGCTTATTGAGGCTGGCTTCAGGTGGGTATGATGAGCGGATCTGGTTCTATGTGGTCGACACAATCGAACTAGCTGTACAGGGTCATCGTGGTTGGGGAGAACTGGCAGCGTGGACCTACGTGGGCCGCATATTTCAAACGCTTTGATGTTCCCAGGCGATTCGTTGGAACTATGTTGTCCACGAGTTAAGATGGTGTCATGACGTCGTGCGTCATTATGACATATATTCTCGATGCGTTGCTTCGTTTCGCGTGTGACCTCTGATTGAACATTCTGCTTCGGTTCCGATGCCTAGTAATGGTGAGTCATTTTCGGTCCTGGTGCCAAGACCCTTATAAATAGAGGTATTTGGATATGATTTTGAGGTTTAAGTTTTTTGTTGTTTCAAAATCTTATGTTACTCTCCTACTCTTTTCTCGCTTCGAACCTCTCTTATATGTTCTAGTGATTTGTACCACTCTTAGTTCTTCCTCGTTTGATACCTCTCTTTCTTTTATCAAAATATGTCTAATATGCCTTCTGAGTCTGATGAGGGAAGTGATGCGATCCCTTTGGCAATGGTGTTTCCCCCTCACGAGGAGAATGTTCTTGCACACCGTCGATGATGGAGCTTTCTCGTTGGTGGAGGAGATAATTTCTTGCAACCCTGATTCCAGATCCGATTTCAACAAATTACCTGAAGCTGACCCTGGAGCCTTTCGGTCATTGATGACGGTGAAGGAGTTAGAATAGCTTAAGGTGAAGTTCGGCCTTCCCAATCATATTGAATTAATCCCGGCTGGGTGGGACACGGTGCAAGTCCATCGTCCTGGGTATTGTGCCTTCTACGCCTACCCCTTCTAAGTCGGCTACACTCTCCCTCTCCTTCAGCTGGCGGAGGAATTTTGTCATTATTAGGGTATTTGCCCAACTCATCTCGCGCATGTACGTTTATAAACTTATAAGGATGCTCACTAAATTTGCCGAGCTAGCCGAGGTCGAACTCACACTTTGGCATTTAATACATTTGTTCGCCCCTAGCTTTTATAGGGGGACGATGTTGAATCTTCACCACCGAGGATGCAAGTTCTTGGTGGTGAAGATGGATAACAAAGCCAACTGCCAGTTTTGGTTCAACTTCTTCTTCATCAGAACCGAGGACGTTGTGGCTAATGTCGACGATTTTCCTGAGGCTTGGAATTGTACTCGTAAGTACCTAATTTCCTTGTTTGTAGGTATCTGATATTTCTTCTGTGCTTGGTCATGGGCTTTGACCTTTTGTCCTTTTCTCGTGTAGCTAAAACCTCGCCTCCTCCTTTGGTCGAACACATTTCTGACTTGGTTGGTCGACTCCTCCCTCAAATCGTAGGGATTCGTGAGTGGTCAAGTTTCTTCAAGAAGTTTGGGATTGCTCTCCCTTCGGCTAGTAAGTTCCTTCTATCATGGTGTTTTCATTCTCTCTTCTTTTCTTTGTTTACCTTTGCGGACTTTCCCCTTTCCTTGTGTTTTCGTAGCTTCGGGCATGTGATCTTTGAGGAGGTCAAAAGCTCCCGCACCCACGTTCCGAAATAGGAAAGCTACTACGTCCTCGGCTCCCGCCCCTTATTCGACTGCAGCTGATTCTGTTCGTGCCCCGGTCCCTCCAGTGGCTGCGTCTGAATTTGTCCCTTCTTCAACTGTGGAGACTTCAGCGCGGAAACCTATGCTTCTCCTTTGTACCGTCTTATTGATGAGGAAGACGAGCCTTTGCCTGGTGATGGGGATTTGATGCCTCGTAAGAGGAGGCCCATGGACGTCGTTGGGGAGAGGTCGACGGCCATCGATGTGGGAGACTGCAGCTTTGTCCTTCGGGAGACGGCCACAGTGCATATCAGGGAGAGCCCAAAGGCTAGTCCCGAGATCATTTGTTTGGAGGATACAGACATACGACTTGAGGGGGCTATGGTTGAAGGCGTGGTGGACCGTGACGGCCCTGTTCTTCCAAGATGCGAAGAGGCCTCGTCTTCCGGTGTTGCAGCGGATGTACCTCCTTTGAGTGATGATAGAAGTAAGGCTGCTACTGAGGAGGATGTTGGATCTGATTCCGACATGGATGTAGATAAGCTGAGGATGCTCAACGAGGGGCTTACTCAGCTTGAAGTGAGGTTGGGGGGAGGGTTCGAGGACTATTACGATCCCGATAAACCGTAATCTTCTCGTGAATACCGAGCAGATTATCCCTTCCCTTCTCCCTCTTACTTCGGAAGTTGAGGCTACAACCCTCAAGGATATGAATGACAACGGTCCGTCGAATAACATTGTCGGCCTCGCCCTTCGGGTAAGTACATTCGTTGTTTGTTGTTTTTCTTTGGATTTGTTCTTTCACAGTTTCTAACTTCTTTTGTTCGTTTTATAGACAGTCGTCTTAGAAATTGAGAGTGCTCATAGGGAGCAGAGGCATAAAGATATCTATGTGAAGTTAAAGGACAAGTACTTCAGAGTCCTTGAGAAGTATCGGGAGCTTCAATGTCAGCTTCGTGAGGGCGGCGATGTGCGCCGACTAAGGGAGGACTTGAAGGCCAGGGACGAGGAGCTGGTGTGGATGATGGGGAAGTGCAACATCCTGGACGGGACGTTGAGGAGCAAAGAGGAAGTGCTTGAGCTCAGCAAGGGGGTTGAAGCCTAGTCTAGTGATCTCCAAGCTCAGGTGGTTTTGCTGCTTGCCCAGCTTGAGGATGTCAATTCAAGGCGGAGGCTCTAAGCGTCGAGGTCGCCGAGAAGGCAGAGGATATAGAGAAGGCGGAGTCCACTCGGTCAGAGGCTTTGAGGAAGGCTGAGTGTCTTGAGGTGGTGATTCGGACTCTCCGTTCTGAGCGAGAAAATGACTTAGAAATGGAAAAGCTTAAAGAAGAGAGGCTCGATGAGAGGATTGGAGAGTTGGAGAAAGAGACTTCTGGCCTCTACGATCGAGTTGTTACTCTTGAGACCGAGATGGCCCGATTACTGGCACAACCATCCTCTTCCCGTACTTCGGATTTTCCTAATATTCCTCGGGAGTTGTGTGAGGAGTGGATTCATGTCGAAGCCCAGTTAGATGTCTTTCGATATTTGTATGCGGTGGGATCTGTTTCTAAGGTTGCCCTCAAAGATGCTCGTGTTAAGGCTCGTGAAGCTCGAGTAGCTTATGGGTATGATCTCGCTATGCCTGAGGTCGGTGAGGACGAGGGGGATGAGGGTGTAGATTGGCTTGAGGAGAATGCTTGGTATGACACTGCATATCCTGAGGGTGAAGGTGTTGATGGTGAGGGTATTGATGACTAGAATAGCGACGTTGTTGAGGGCCAAGTCAGCGAGGATGTTGAAGGTCGTGATGGTGGTGGCCAGTATTTTTATCTTTTGGTTTTTTGTATTTTTTTTGCCGACGTCTTCACGAGCCTATTGTAAACAGTTTTAAGTATGTGAAATATCAAAGTTTTTCCTTGCATATTCTTCTCTTCGTGTGGTTTATTTTATGTACTTGTGTATATTTTTGTTTCTTTATTGGGATGTGGCCGATGGCCGATAGGTGTTTGTTCGAGTGAGGTTGAATATAACCTTTCAATATATCACGACCGAAGGTCGGTAGTTGTTTGTTCGAGCGGGGTCGAACATAACCTTTCACTAAATCATGGCCGAGGGCCAGTAGGTGTTTGTTCGAGCAGGGTCGAACATAACCTTTAATTAAATCGCGATCGAGGGCCGGTGGGTGTTTGTTCGAGCGGGGTTGAACATAACCTTTTATTATATCACAGCCAAGGGCCAGTATGTGTTTGTTCGAGCGGGGTCGAACATAATGATAGGTTATAAGTACCTTGTTGTATGTTTTGATGATCTAACAAACTTAATGTCAAGAACCAGATAAGGAACCTGATACACATTCTCAAGCATGTGGAAATAACCAGACTTCAGCTTGAGAGGTTCGTCAGTCTTTCAGAAGCTAAAGAATCAACAGGGGTAACAAATGGACATCAATTCCCTGGTGATCGTACCAGTCAACCCTCCAACAGCTGAAAAGTGGTTGCCTGCAGACGCAACAGTACAACACAGTGCAACAATCAACTCCATTGGGAAGGATCTTGTACCCAAGTTGCTTACATCATTCAAGTGATGTAATCAATGTTATATTAACATTAAACCAAAGATAAAACATCACTTGAACACTTAGAGAATTTACTGAGCACTCTCACAGTGATTGATCATCCAGAAAAGGATTCTCAAGTGCATCAAGAACAAAGAACAACACTGCTACGGACCAGTTCCCATATCAAGTTATTATATGTCTTTAGTTGAGTTGTACATTTGTAAAAGTTCTTACTTGTAATTCCTACTTAGCTTACTTAGAAGCATTGTGTAGGAAACTCTTTATAAATTATAAACCCTTGCGTTTGTGTCTTGGCTTGAGTTAGTCGAGTTGTAAAGTCTTTGTAATATAGGTATTACAAAGTGGCTTGTAATAGGATTGTTACAAGTTAGTGAGGGATTAAGAAGTTAATTCCTAGGTTACAATAGGTTGTAATCTAAAAGTTTGCTCAGTAGTGAAGTTGAAATCCTATAAGGGTAGGTCGTGGTTTTTAATCCCGTGAGCTGGGAATTTTAAAAACTCTCAATGTCATTTACTTACTATTGTGTGTGCGTAATCTGTGGAAACTAATAGAGAATCTGGTTCTCTATATAGTTTGGTGAACCCTCGAATTTTATCAATTGGTATCAGAGCGGGTTCTTTCTATTAGGTTAACACCTAGAAAGGATCCTCATGGTTGCTCCACCAAACTTTGAAAAAGGTCAGTCTACCTACAGGCCACCAAGGTTCAATGGCCAGTATTATTGATGGTGGAAGACTAAGATGCACAACTTCATCATGGATGAAGATTCCGAGCTCTGGGACGTCATCTGTGATGGACCCTTCGTTCCCACAAAAACCAATGGCGACCCTGCTGTAACTATTCCCAAAACAAGAAAAGAATTCAATGACGCCAACCGGAAAGCCGTAGAAAAGAATTTTCGTGCAAAGAAAATTCTCGTTTGTGGCATTGGTCCTGATGAATACAACAGGATATCGGCATGCTAGTCAGCCAAATAAATCTAAGAAGCTCTCCAGACAGCTCACGAAGGAACAACACAGGTCAAGCAATCCAAGATCGACATGCTCACAACTAAATACGAGCTCTTCAGGATGAAAGATGATGAATCCATCCAAGACATACATACTCACTTCACATCTATCATCAATGAGCTTCACTCTCTCGGAGAAATTATTCCAAGAAACAAACTTATCAAAAAAATACTTAGTGTACTGCCCAGTTCCTAGGAAAGCAAAGTGAACGCTATCACAGAGGCAAAGGACTTGCAGAAGCTGACCATTGATGAACTTGTTGGCAATCTGAAAACGTATGAAATGAAGAAAAAGAAGGACAATGAAAGAAGAGAGCCCAAAAGAGAGAAGAACCTGGTCCTCAAGACAGACAACAATGATTCAAGTGGTGAGGATGGTGATATGGCTTACTTGACAAGAAGATTTCAGAAAATGGTTTGTAGAAATGGAGGCATTCCAAAAAGGGGCAGTTCTAGCAAGCCAAAAAATTATGACCTATGTTATAAATGTGGCAAGTCAGGACACTTCATCAAGGATTGTCCCCTCCTAAAGCAAGATCAATTCAAGCAAAACACATACAAAGCAGCCAAGAGGAACCCGGTTCCTGATAAACACTTCAAGAGAAAGAATGTTGCTGATAATGTTGTGAAGCAAGCTCTTGCTGCATGGGGAGACTCCTCCAGCGAATATGAAGAAGATAATGATCATGGTGGCAGTTCAATGATGTCAGTATAAAGTGAAGCAACTGAGTATGACTATATTTTTGCCTTGATGGCTCAGTCTAATGATGATGAAGATGACGACGCGATGATGAGGTAAATTTTTTGGATGTTCATAGAAATCTGAAATCTTATTCTCCTAAAAACCCCATGTCTTTGGAAAATGTTTTAATAGATGCATACCACAGTCTTATAAATGATAAAAATGCTCTAATTGTGGAATTAGGAGAAGTAAAACAATCTAGAGATGACCTAGTAGTCGTTGTGGTAGATTTGAAAGAAATTATTGAGAGTTTGAAAGAAGAAAAAGATGCCCTAACTAAAAAAATTGCAAACGAAGAACATGAAAGATATGATCTAGTGGTTGTTGTGGTTGATTTAAAAGAGACAATTGAGTGTGCTAAGAAAGAGAAAGAAGTTTTAATTGAAAATTTTGCTAACTTAGAACTTGAGAGAGATGACCTACTAGCAGTAGTAGTTGATCTGAATGACACAATTAAGGAACTGAAAGGAGAGGGTAGGCATGAGACTCTTCACAAAGGTAAGGAAGTTACTAATGAAACACATCTTAGGCTTGAAGATGAGATGAAGAGAAGTCTAGACTGTGTATTGAACTTGAAAAAAACAAACAACTTCAAGAAGAACTAGGAAGAGTCAAGAGTGATCTTGAAAAATCACTCAAATGGACCTGGTCCTCTGATGCTATCACTGCCATATACATAAACAATGGGGGAAACAGGCAGGGAATTGGGTTTCAAAGGGAAAAGACTCCCTAAAACCCTCAAAGCAAGTATGTTACTATACCTGATAATTGGTTGTGTACTCACTGTGGTAATAATAGGCACCTTAAGGAAAACTGCAAGGCTAGGGTTCAGTCTCAACATAAAAATAAAGTTTTTGCTAAGAAAGTAACTACTGCTAGAGCACCTGATCCCTCATATAGAAAACGCATGATGCCTGCCTGGACTAAAAGAATTATCATTCACCATTTTCCTCACTACAAGAGACCCAAACTTGTTTGGGTTCCTAAATCTAACCCTTGATTTCCTTGTGCAGGGAGCAGTGAAGGGGAGCAGCCAATAATAGTACATGGATAGTGGCTGCTCAAAGCACATGACTGGAAACACAATCGGTTTCCTTTCATTGAAGGCCCTGAAAGGAGGGAGTGTATCCTTTGAAAATGGCAAAAAGGGATACATTCTGGGAGTTGGAAGGATTGGAAAGTCATTCTCTCACTCCATTGAAAATGTGTACTATGTCAATGGTCTGAAGTACATCCTGTTGAGTGTCTCTCAGATATGTGACAAGGGAAACAAGGTGGAATTTGTGTCAAAAATATGCACAGTCACAAATCTTATGACTGGTGAAGTGGTGTTAGTGGCCAAGAGATACAAGAACATCTATGTTGCTGATTTTGAGTCCCTGCATAGTGGTGATCTCAGCTGTCTAAGAGGAGTTGATGATGATGCCGAATTATGGCACATAAGGCTGGGGAATGCAAGCTTTTCACTACTGAACAAACTAGTCCAGAAGACCTGGTTCGTGGTCTGCCCAAGTCAAGCTTCAAGAAACACAAGGTGTGTGATGCATATGCAAAAGGAAAGCATGTCAGATCCTCATTCAACCCCAAAAAGGAAGTTAGCACCTCAAGGGCACTTGATCTTCTTCATATGGATCTATGTGGACATATGAGGGTGCCAAGCAGAGGAGGAAAAAGATATATCTTTGTGATAGTGGGCGACTACTCCAGATTCACTTGGACCCTATTTCTCAGAACCAAGGATGAAACCTTCCAAGTATTTGTTGCTTTTGTCAAGAAAATCCAAGTGAAGATAGGAAGTAATGTAGCTTGAAGTAATTCTGTGTCAAAAATGGCATTACGCATAATTTCTCAGCTCCAAGAACACCACAACAAAATAGTGTTGTAGAGAGGAAGAACATGACTCTTGATGATATGGCAAGGACAATGCTAATTGACAGTGGCATTGTAAAAACTTTCTGGGAAGAAGCAGTCAACACTGCATGCTACATGATAAACAAGTGCATGATCAGGCCCCTTCTAAACAAAACACCTTGTGAGTTACTGAATGGAAGAAAGCCCAAGTTGACGCATTTGAGGACATTCGGTTGCAAATGTTTTGTTCTCAACAATGGCAAGGAAGTGCTTGGAAAATTTGATGCCAAAAGTGATGAAGGAATCTTTCTGGGATACTCGTCCCAAAGCAAAGCTTACAAAGTATACAACAAAAGAACTCAATGTGTTGAGGAGAGTATACATGTGATCTTTGATGAATCTCTCCTCTCCTGTGAGAAGGACATACATGATAATCAAGATGGAGAACCTTTATCTGTTCCAGGTTAAGTCATTGACATGGCAAATGGAAAGGCAGACATGATGAGTCATGTCAAGGAATCCAGTGAAGATGATGCAACTACATCTCCATCCATTGGAGAAGAACCTGGTCCCATAATCACAACAACTGAAGTTGAAAACAGAGTTGTCAATACAGTCCAAGGTACTCCACTTGCAGAAATAAGAAGCGGCCAAGAACCTCAGTCAAACATATCTGGGTCTTCTACCAATGAGGCTCAGGTGCCAAATTGGAAGCACAAAAGTTTACACCATCTTGACAACATAATCACTCCTCTTGACTCAGGAATACAAAACAAGTTCAAAAGCTAGAGACTCACTTGCCTTTTTAGCCTTTCTTTCTCAAATAGAGCCCAAAAATATCAAAGAAGCATTGAAAGATGCAGACTGGATTACAGCCATGCAAGAAGAGCTGCATCAATTTGAAAGGAACAAGTTATGGTGCCTGGTTCCTCGACCTGCAAATCGAACTATTAATGAACCAGGTGGGTATTCAGGAACAAACTCGGTGAGTTTGGAAATACAACAAGAAACAAGGCAAGGCTTGTAGTTCAAGGCTACAATCAGGAAGAAGGGATTGACTATGATGAAACTTTTGCTCCAGTTGCTTGAATGGAAGCTATCAGAATTCTTATTGCCTTTGCATCTCATATGGAGTTCACATTATTCCAAATGGATGTCAAAAGTGCATTTCTGAATGACTTCTAAAAGAAGAAGTTTATGTCAAGCAGCCACCTGTCACGACCCCAAAACCTAACGTGTCATGATGGCACCTATCAGTGGTACTAGGCAAGCCGACCTTCCCAGAAATACTTCCAAACTAAATATAAAAGTACAGTAAAGCTTTCCATATCAGAATTTTTTCATAAAATCAAAGTTAAACTCAAATTTGGAACAAAGTGCGAAAAACGAGCCCCAAAAATCAGGGTGTCACCAAGTCATGAGCGTCTAAATATTTAATACTATTACAGCCAATGTCTAAATATTAGTAAAAAATGAAAAGAAATGTGGAAGGAGTAAAAAGGTCCTACGGACGCTGACAGCTACCTTGTAGTCTTCGAAACTCAAACATGCCTGGACTCAACAATCTCCGTGCTCAGACATACCTGGATCTGCACATGTAGTGCAGGGTGTAGTATGAGTACAACCAACTCAGCAAGTAACCGAAATAAATAAGGAATCGAGAAGTAGTGATGAGTTATACAGAATAATTCAGTTGATAATTTTCACAGTTAAGAGTAAACATGAGTAAAAGATCAGTTGCATAATTACCAATTCCAGCCAGACAATTTTCAGCTAAATGCAGCAACAAAGTGAAATAGATGAAACCTCATAGACACTGTAACTCAAACCCTCAATAACTCGACACTCAACTCTTAGCCCTCAATGCACATGCTCAATAGGTACTTGCGCTCACTGGGAGTGTTCAGACTCATGAGGGGCTCCTACAGCCCAAGCGCTATAATTTGCACGGACAACTCACGTACTGCACGGATAACTCACGTGCCATAGTATAAATATCTGGATCCGCACGGATAACTCACGTGCTGCACGGACAACTCACGTGCTATAGTATAATATAAGGATCCGTACGGACAACTCACGTGCTATAGTATAATATCTCACAAACAAGCCCTCGACCTTACTTAGTCATGAACCTCTCTAGTCTCATAGCTCTCAATGAAGAGAGGTAAAACAGCCCAAATCAAAGTGTTACAGTATATCATACGGGAAAATAACAGAGACTAAGGTAAATATGTAAAAGAATTGCTATGACTGAATATAACTACCATGAGCAGGAATATAGCCTAAGCATGATTTTCTAACATGAAAGGCAGTCAAGTTCTAGTAGACAGTAATACATATAAACACAAATAAAGGCTATCAGACTTCACAGTCTCCCGGGACGGACTAAGTTTCAATCCCTCACGGCGTACACCCACATACCCGTCACCTAGCATGGGTGCCACCTCCAAACAGTCAAATTATACCAAACTCCGGGTTTTATACCCTCAAGACCAGATTTAAAATTATTACTTACCTCAACAGTGTAGAACTCCTACTCCGGAATGCTCTTTCCTCTCGAACCATCTTCCAAATAACCCGAATCTAGCCACGAGCAATAAAATACGATCAATATGAGCTAAAGGAATAAATCCCACAAGGAAAATACCAATTTATAGGCCAAATCCCGAAACTCACTCAAACTCGGCCCTCGGGCCCACGTCTCAAAATCTGACAAAAATCACAAAACTCGAAAACCCATTCACTCACTAGTCTACCCATACTAAATTTATCAAATTTCGACATCATTTGGTCCCTCAAATCCTCAAATTACACTCTCCAAAATCCCAAGCCGTAACCCCCTATTTTCACTCCTAAATCCCACTAATTAGATGAGAAAACAACGGAAAAACACCATAGCTAGGAGTATTAGAGCTCAAGCAACTTATCTCTATGAAAACCCTTGAATCCCCTTCAAAAATCACTCCAAAAGCTCCAAGGTCCGACTTGAAAATGGTGGAAATGAACAAACATTCGCGAAGTCTTCTATCTATAGGTTCTACCCAGGTTTTTCGCACCTGCGGCTCAAAATGCGCACCTGCGGAGCCGCTTTTGCGCACAAATCTCCGCATCTGCAGAAAATCACTTAAGTGCCTATCTCCGCACCTGTGCTCCCTATCCGCTTCTGCGACCTCGCAGGTGCGGAAAAGACCTCGCATCTGCGGCCACTGCTAGTCCTCCTCACTTCCGCATCTGTGACTCAGCCTCGCATCTGCGGGCTCGCAGATGCGACCAATCTTACGCACCTACGGTTCCAGCCCAGGTTCTCTATGTCTGCATCTGCGGTTCACCAAGCATACCAGGGACCACACACATGCAGCTCCCCCTCCGCAGGTGCGGAAAAACACCAGTAGCAGCAGTTCAACTGCATTTCAAAATTCCAAACTTCCCGTTAACCATCCGGAATCACCCCGAGCCTCTCGGGACCTCAACCAAACATTCCAACAAGTCATATATCAACATACAAACTTAGTCGAGCTTTCGAATCACTCAAAACAACATCAAAATACCAAATTACCGTCGGATTCAAGCCTAAGTACTTCTAAACTTCCAAATTCGACAACCGATGTCGAAACCAACCAAACCACGTCCGAATGACCTCAAATTTTACACACACATCACAAATGACACCACGAACCTACTCCAACTTCCGTAAATCCATTCCGACCCCGATATCAAAATTTCCATTGCCGACCAAAATCAATAAATTTCCAACTTTCGCCAATTCAAGCCTAATTCCACTACGGACCACCAAATCATATTTCAGACGCTCTCCTAAGTCCAAAATCACCTAACGAAGATAATGGAACCATCAGAATTCAAGCCCGAGACCGTTTACATATAAGTCAACATCCGATTGACTTTTCTAACTTAAGGTTCTAAATAAAAGACTAAGTGTCTCAATTCATTCCGAAATCACTCCGGACCCAAACCAACTAATCTAATATATCATAATATAGCTAAAAAGCACAAAAGGAAGCAAAAATAAGGAAAATGAGGCTATAACTCTTGAAACGACCGGCCGGGTCATTACACCACCTGGATTTGAGAATCACGAGCATCCTGAGCACGTGTTCAAACTGGACAAGGCACTATATGGGCTAAAGCAGGCTCCCCGGGCTTGGTATGAAAGGTTGTAAAAACATTTCTTCTAGAAAATGGCTTTACAAGAGGGAAAATTGACAACCCTCTTTTTCTTAAGAAATGAGGGAGGAACCTGCTCATTATGCAAGTATATGTTGATGATATCATCTTTGGAGCCACAATCGACTCTTTGTGTGAAGAATTTGCAAACTCATGGGGAGTGAGTTTGAGATGAGCATGATGGGAGAATTAAATTTCTTCATGGGAATTCAGGTGAAGCAATCTCAAAAGGGAACACTGATAAGTCAGCAGAAGTACATCAAAATGGTGCTGAAAAGATTCGACATGGAAGCATCAAAAGTTATTGACACTCCTATTGCCACAACCACTCATCTAGACATGGATGAACCTAGTTCCCCTGCAAATCAGACCATGTATAGAGGCATTATAGGATCACTCTTGTATCTCACTGCAAGAAGACCAGATATTGTATTCAGCGTGGGTCTCTGTACAAGGTTTCAATCTAATACAAAGGAATCTCATCCGAAGGCTGCCAAAAGAATATTGAGATATCTCAAAGGAACGCAAGACCTGGTTCTCTACTATCCCTCAGGAGACAACTTTGATCTTGTTGGGTATGCTGATACTGATTATACAGGATATCTAGTGGACAGAAAAAGCACGTCTAGAATGGCACATTTTCTGGGTTCCTGTCTAATCTCATGAGGTACATGGAAGCAAAGTGTCTTGTAATAGGATTGTTACAATTTAGTGAGGGATTAAGAAGTTAATTCCTAGGTTACAATAGGTTATAATCTAAAAGTTTGCTCAGTAGTGAAGTTGAAATCTTACAAGGGTAGGTCATGGTTTTTAATCCCATGAGCTGGGAATTTTTCACGTAAAAACTCTCAGTGTCATTTACTTACTGATGTTTGTGAGTAATCTATGAAAACTAATAGAGAACCTGGTTCTCTATATAGTTTTGTGGACCCTCGAATTCTATCACATAACCTTTCATTAAATCGCGGTCGAGAACCGGTAGGTGTTTGTTCTAGCGGGGTCGAACATAACCTTTCATTAAATCACGATCGAGGGTCGGTGGGTTTGTTTGTTCGAATGGGGTCGAACATTACCTTTCATTAGATCGCGACCGAGGGCCGGTAGGTGTTTACTTGATCGTAATCGAACATAACCTTAATGCGAAAAAGGTGTGCTAATAAGCGTAAAGTTTCTTATTTCTTTGACATTGTTGATCTGGTTACATACTCGGAGAAATTTATATATTCTTGAGTATTGGATGACGTTCTAGTCCCAGTCCCAGTCTATCTAGTCCCTTCATTGGTTGACCTGGAGAGTATTGATAGGTCGAGCAATGAAATAGTAACCACGACCCTACCTTCGTGTACTTCGACTCAAAGCATTCCCTTTGTCACCTCATTAAAAATCTCCTTGAGAAAATCCAAATGAGATAAAACTCAAGTGAGGAAAAAAAGAGTACGACTTGGGGGGGGGGGGGGGGTTCTCTCAGAAGTTGAAGTATTTAAGGTGGCTGATATTCCAGTTGTTTGGTAGTAGCTTTCCTTCCATTGTCTCTAGTTGGAATGAATCCTTGTCCGCTTTTGCTGTGATTTTGTACGGACCGTCCCAGTTTGTTCCTAGCTTGCCTTCTCGTGGATCTTTGCTCACTTGAGTTTTGGCTTTCAGTACATAGTCCTCGACTTTAAGCGGCCGTACCTTTTCTTTCTTGTTGTAATAATATTCTTCTTGTTGTTTTTGGGCGACCATTCTTATATAGGCCATGTCTCTCCGTTCGTCTATTTTGCCGAGTTCCTTCCTTCTGCTCTCGTCGTTACTCATTCCGCTTTCATGGGAGTACCTTAGTCTAGGTTCTTTGACCTTGATCAGTAGTACTGCCTCAGTCCCATAGACCAAAGAGTAGGGCGTCTCTCACGTGCTCGTCTTCGGAGTTGTTCGATAGGCCCATAATATTTTTGGTAACATTTTCGGCCATAATCCCTTAGCGTCTTCAAGATTTTTCTTCATGATGATAAGTATAGATTTATTGGAGGATTTTGCTTGGCCGTTACCCGCTGGATGGTATGGGGTTGATAGTATCCTCTTGATATGCCATTTTTCGAAGAACTCGACGATTTTTTCCTGTGAACTGGGGTCCGTTGTCACAACTGATTTCCTTGGGTATGCCGAATCGGCATATGATGTTTCTCCATATAAATGTGATTACCTCCTGTTCATGTATTTGAGCGAATGCTCCTGCTTTCACCCATTTAGAGAAATAGTCAGTTAAAACCAAAAGGAATCGTACATTACCTCTCCCCGATGGGAGGGTGCCCACGATGTCCCATTCCCTATTTGATGAATGACCAAGGGGAGGTGACTGAGTGGAGGTGCTCGCCCTCTTGGTGAATTATTGGGGTGTACTTTTGGCATTGTTCGCATTTCCTCACGAAGTCTGCGACATCCTTTTTCATATGGGGCAGTAGTATCCCGCATGTATGAGGCATCTGACCAGTGCACGATTGCCGGAGTGAGCTCCATAATGGACTTTATAAACTTCTTCGAGGACGTGCTGGGTTTGGTTCGCGCCCAAGAACTTCACCAGAGGGCCACTGTAAGTCCTCTTGTATAGGTCGCTATGAAGGAGACTGTATTTGGACGCTTGCATTCTTAGTTTTTGGGCCTCTTTTATTTCGCCTAGGAGTGTGTCGTCCTGCAAATATGCGACAATACGATTGCGCCAGTCCAAAGTTAAGCTTA